>NW_023340268.1:20001777-20028742 GCF_004916995.1 Morone saxatilis
AATCCCAAAGAAATGACCTTCATTTCACTGTGAGGCAATGTGTGCCAAAAGCCAACAAGCTGCCAGATTCAAGTACTGCCTGATAATTAAAAAGTTATTTGCTAATTTGTCCTAAACATTAGCAGATTCCTGCTCTGATACAGAGGAAATTAAACTGAACCAAAGGTCAGCAATGGCAGAATAGTTACAAAGAAATGTGAGTAAACATTGACAAACAATTCCTAAGTGAATACAGAGTTGATATGACTCTGAAATATGTAATGATCCTACAATCCTGTCATAGTGCATGTAAGTTGTGGATTTAAAACCATTCAGACAAGTCACAGGCATGTGTCCATGGAAACCAAATAACCACAGATGGGTGGCTGATAAGTGTTTCTGGATGTGGTCGCCCAAAAGGGCAGATGCCAGTTTCCGTGTGCTCAGCTTTGATTGATCCTTCCTTAACATGTGTAGACTGATGCCAGGTTCAAAAAGTTCAAAGAGAGTTCAAGAAATGTTTTTGTCTCCAACCAACATTGCTACTGCCGTAGAGCTTCTGCCCTGGTGATCTGCCAGTCCTCTGAAGCTCTGCTTTGTTGATTAAATACTCGATCCACTGCCTCTTTTGTCCTCCATCTTTCCACCTCCACATCCCCAGAGTTGACACATCTCTAAACCCTGGTGCTGGCATTGAGGGCAGCTGGAGGAGTCTCCGGTCCATGGAGGTTGAATCCATGGAGATTGAACTGCTTCTGGTGTTTGCTCAATCCTCTATCTTCTTGTTCTGCTCCTCAGCCAGTTGACCCCTCCTGGGTTCTTGTTTGATGACAGAATCTCTTTTGCGATCACCATGTTGGACTTGACCACAGATCTGAGGGAAAAACAAAAGACAAACAGGTAAGAGATGCTTCATATGTCATAAAAACGACCAACCAACAACACAATATGGATTTAAAAGTTTATCCTTAAAGTCTTCTTCATGTACCTGAAAGATGCCAGCAATTTGTTGCTGCTTGTGCTTGATTCTGTCTTTGGGCCCACGACAGTAGTCCTTGGATTCTCTGAGCTGTGGAAAGATCGAACAACAGCATTAAAACAAGCACATAAACCTGCCAGTGCTTCAGGGAATTAAACCCGTACAAGCTGAGGCTTTCATCTTGTATTATTACCCTACTTGAAGCAAAAGCAGTTAGTTCAGGTTCAACTAAGCAATTTCCTTGGAATTCCAAACTAATATATCTTTAGTTTCCTTTTGGGCAGGAATGCAGGGCACACCTTAGAAAACACCACCTAGGATAACATCTAGAGATGGTGTCTAATCCATACTGGTGGTTTCATGACCGCAACAAGTCAAAGACGCAATCTGCATTCCCTTGAGCAAATTGTTTCAGAAATAGCAGCACTTCTAATAAACCATTGGTGATTTCTTTTAAGGCCCTTAAGGAAATACGGGACATTCTCTGCACTATGACTACTACCCCTATACTACAGCAACATTATCACCAACTGAATCATTTTGCCTTCTCTCTGACTCGTCCTCTACATCAACGTACTGTTCAGGCTCTTCACACATGACTGAGACAAGGAGGAGACACAGAAGCGACTTTGATGCTATCTGCCGAAGGAAGGTATGTGATGGAATGTCTTGTTTTGTAGCAGGTCTAGGTAGATGGAGGGGTGGTGCTCACCTTTTACGGCAGAAGCCGGAGCAGGTTTTATCGGCTGGGTTGAGGCATTCGCAACGGTCAGTTGAGCGGCGGCGGCGAGACAGGGGACTTCCCAGGCCATAAGGAAGGAGTTTACTGTAAAAGAAAACAAAACTTCTTAGGACAATGTTGTTGAAAGCATGTAGAAATCTGGGATTCTTCCGGTCTAAATGCAGCTTTCTGAGTATCGTGCAGCCTCACCTTGGTGTGTTGACCCAGATAATATCCAGGTGGCAGAAATAGATGCATTCTTTATCATCCCAGCTATTACAGGAGCAGCGTTTGGTCCTGACGTGGTGTGGATGTGGAGCCTGAGCTGGCAGCTCTGCCCGGTCTGATAAGGGGAGTCCACAACCTAGAAAAACACAAAGGATCCCAAGATTAAAAAGTGCCAACTAATGCTTTGCGGTATGACTGTGCAGTTAGTGAATATCACAAGTAAATACAAGTAAATCCAGATGGCGGGCTAACACCCACTGCTGTGGTTAAACAAATGTGATTGTGATTAATAGTGGAACATATTCATCATATCATAAATTAAGGAACTTGATCCAAGTCAAATAATCCTGCAAGCTGTTGAATAAGTGGTTGTATCAATAATGCTAAGAGATAATATTCCCTGGAAGGCTGAACCCACATCTTGCATTGTACTTTCTGTGGTGACTGGCAGAGAGTCAAAAACATGAAATTTTTTATTGCGCATCTCAATTCTTTTGCTCAACTAATGTTTGCGGTTGTTGCTTTTTAGTAACATTATTTATTTTGGAAAACCTTAACCGTGGTCATATCACCCTTATCTAAACCAGTCAATAAACAACTGGTAATTCAATGCTGCCAAAAGGAATATATTATTTAAGAAGATTTTGTTCACAAAAATCTACAAAATTAGTCACAAATATAAAAAAAAACACCTTAAAATCCCCAAAACAAGTTACTCACCCTCTTGCAGAGCCATGCAGATGAAGAATAAAGTCAAAGTCTTGCACATGAAGGAAGCCATCATCATTCTGTGTCTGATGTTCTGATGTGTAAAGGCAGCAGTTTACGCACTCCAAGAGGTGTAGAAGAGTCTTGTGTGTGTTGGAGAGCAGCAACAGGTGCTTTGTGTTCACACTCCTGCCAGGACATCTACTTTATACCCACACACTCATGATTGCCCCTCCTACATCTGTGCACTGGCCTGTCTATGCAGAACAGTGTTGTTACACAACACACACATACTCCACCTGCCTTCCTCGCATTCCAGCAGTGACCTTAACATACTGCAGTGTCAGCGCCCCCAACAGGGCAAGAAGGGTAGGGAGATCAACTAATGCAGAGATTTTTACAGGTCGGAGATTTTAGATTAACAAATCAGAAGCTGTATTTGTTGATGGTATTCAGCAAAAAATGGACAGTTGTCAGACGGCTACAAATCATTTAGATCATCCTGTGACATTAAACCTAAACTAAGAATGTCTTAGACTGAGACAGAGACTGACATACCAAACTGGAAGTAGTGTGTGGTGTGCATTCACTGTCCTGAAAGTTGCAATTTGGACAGAGAAGACGAATGAATGAATGAAAATTTACCCAGGTCGGTGTATGAGTGTGTGTTTCAGTCTGCCTGTATGTGTGAAGGCGAAGAGAGAAAAACAAAACAGTGTGAGACAAATTGCAGCAAGGGAAAAAACGAATGAGGTGAAAGACAATAAAGAAAGAAATAAATAGAAAAAGAACTGGCCCATGAAAGAAAGAACAGAAATGTGATTGTCTGTAGCTCAGCTAGCACTGTGAGTGGTCTCTACCTCAGCAAGCTTCTATAACCATACATTTGTCAACATTTCCACTACATAGCAATGATTTCTGGAACAACAAAAAAAAGCGCCTGATCTAAAGAGAGTTTGAATTTCACCTACAGTCAGTCTGGCAGTGGGTCATACGGCCCACAGCGATCTTTCGCTGTAACAACTAATTACTATATATTAATAATTAAAGTCTGATAATTGGAATTTAGATATGGAATATTGATATGCTGTAGCTGCAAGCTGAGACAACATGTAAACGGTATCACTTTCCTTTTTTAATTTTGCTGTATAAACACTTAATAAACCATTTATAACAGATTAAGTGTTTGCTCGTGTATTTGTCAACAGTTCAGTTGGGGGGTAACAAAAATAATACTGTAACTTATTACTTTTTGGGTAACTGTCATATTATTAGTACATTTTATTAGTAATTAGTTACATTCAATGAATTATAATAATAATAATATTACTGTAATAGTAGAGAGTATCAACTGTTTGCACACATACCAGTCACTCACAGGCAGGTTTAATATGGATTATAAAACTCTTCAAATGAAACAGTTCTTCATGTTCTTTATTAAAACATATAATAGCAAATATTTCTGAAAATATAAAGACGTATTTTATATAATTACAATATATCATCACAAATACATTTAGTGTTTATTCAGAGGCTTAAAGAAATTACAACTACTAAATGTCTTTATCTGTCTTAATCATACTGTATTTACCATTTAGTCATTGTTTATATACAGCTTATAAATTCTAAATGGGAAATGGTTCATAAAATGACAGCAGGCAGAATAATAAGAATACTTTGTGGAGCCAGTGAGACTACAGTGCCAGCAAATGATTGTCACTCAGACAGGAGGCCATGTGAGGCCACACTGTGTGTTTTTTTCTCTTTCTTTTTTCCAGAGGCGTGGGGCATTCAGGATGAGGCTGGAGGCGGCAGAGGAAGAGATGAGCAGTCGCAGCAGGAACAGACGCAGGGTTTGCATGTGCCACACGGCTGATACGAGCAAGATGAAGTCAAGGAGAGCTGTCAGCACCCCCCGCAGGAAGGTGAGGTCATGGCACGACTGTTACACAAACAATACCTCAGCGTTCAACATGCTTTGGCCTTCATGAAGAGATACGCGCCCGCCTGCCACATCAGCTTTGTGCGCCCCCCACACACACACCACCATGCATACAGGGCACTGACACACACTGTTAGTTGGTTTACACTGCCTATCTCTTACCGGCGACAAAAACAGACATCATGGATTTGACCGCAGTTACAGTATGTCATGCAAACACCCTTAGGTATTCCTCGCTCTTATCAGCTATATACTGGATTATATCATTCAAATCCACAGGTAGGTACAATCATAAGGAACCAATGACATATGTGCATCTGATAACAGGATGCCACAGGGAAGAATGGATGGATGAGGGTGAACTTAGACACAACGATGCAAAGAACAAAGAGACACATTATTTATAATACACAGATAATTCAGCATGTTTTTATTCTACAGACTTTAAAGGCTTCCTATCAGGAGACTATAGTAAACTATATGTCATATACTATGTTGCATATTGTAGGCTTTATGGTGTATACTTCGTTTGTATAGAATTTACCTATTACCCACGTTTCTCTGGTCATTTAAACCTTTTGACTTTAATATACTATATCTGTTATCATTATTTGTTGTTTAAAAAAATATTGACAAATTTTCATTTTAAACCTTTTCTATAGCTCATCTACAATTCTTTTTCTTTGTATTAAATACATCTATAAAAAAACATTTTACTTTATGGCTTCCAAAGAGGACTCCTTACTACTAAATTACTTAATTTTAATATGAAACTGCTGTCAAAGTCAAATTCCTTGTAAGAAGAAACCTCCCTGATCAACCTCAGACATTTTTATTTCATTTATTTATGATCTATTTATTTAAACCCTGTCAGAATCTAAGTTTGTGTAAACTGTCCATCTGACGACAATGAGTTTTGGACAATTATAGAATAAAGCGCAATGAGCTCCATGCAGGAAATGTCAGTTAATTAATAGATTTTCTCTGGAAGTCAAGGAGTTTCTAGTAATTCTGAATGGGTTGGTTTTTCAGCCACATAGTACAAAAGAATACATTTATTTCATATGCACGTTACCATAAATGGTTGCAACGGAAGCCAGACCAAAGAGAAAAAACAAAGCAATTGGAAACAGGAAGGGGTACAATTGTTTAGGTTACTGAAGACCTTCAACTGGAAAATCTTGCAAATGTGAGGAATTTTACATCACAGCTCCAGTGAAACCCCAGATTATAGGCAGAGACACCACACAGGAACAGGAAAAAACACTTCTGAACCATGCATATCTGTGTGTGGTCATAGTTTATAGGGGTTAAGGGGTAGGGGGAAAAGCCAAAAGGATGTCACAATGCAGAAAGATTGGCATTTGACCAACTATTTGTTACAGTGAAGAAGAAGGAAAAAAACCTAGAGCAAATATTTGTCCAGTGGTGCAGACTGGAGGAATGGGCTCAATCTAAAGGTACCCCCACCTCCTCATTTCCCCTTCCCCTTGTCCCTTTCCCCTGCTGCTCGCTCCAGACAAGGCAGCAGAGAAACACAGTGACTCTGCAGTCGCAGTGTAAAAAATGTGCCCTTATCTATTTCCCACTTCCGGCTGCTGCTGAAGGGAGACAGAGGAATGTGAGGCGGTGCGATGACAAACAAGTAGCGGAGCCACGATTGCAGAATCCTTTGAAATTCCTCGAGGATGACATTTAACGTACGGGCTGTGACACAATAACACACAAACAAGTTCAGGATGGAGTGAAAAAGTTAAAAAAGGGGTTTATGTCGTTGGAAATTCAAAAATTATGACATGAAACAGCAAAATATCTGCTGACTGTTTAAAGTCCAGGTGAAAGGAAAAATGTCCATGTGACCCTTTAAAATCTTTGTACTTTTATGTAGCTGTCAGATGGGGTTAGCTAGTTAGCTCGTGCAGCAGCAGGAGCCAAACCTGGCAAAAGACACCTCGGTATTCAGTCCTGGTCTGGCCGGTGGAAGCTCCCAGTCCCGACAGAGTCTGCTAATGGGTCCACTTCAGCTGCTAGACCGGGGGGGGGGACGTAACACACAGTGCTATTAGCTACAAGTCCCTCTCTACACGCCTGTTTTAACAGGAAATACTTAAATATGCTGTTGTTTCATGTGGACTAGGAGTAAAGAATAGTTGTTTATCTGTTCTAATTTTAGCTGCATAGCATGTAAAGCTAACTAGCTTACAACAGAAACCTGGGATTACTTCAAGGCTATTAATGAAGGGTTTTTGTGGGGGGTTACAGTTCAGAGTGTAGGTCCCATTAGCAGCTCTGTCCTGCTCTTTAGCCTACTGCATTTTGGAGTCCACACAGTCAAACTTGTTACTGACGATAGCAAGCTATTATTTGACAAACCAAACAGTTAGTCTGCGTTTAAGCCATTTCTCTTGAAAAATTAAAAAAGCCACATACTATTTGAAAATACAAACAATAAAGCATAAATCTTACATCAGCTGGCTATACACAGTTTGTATGTATTGAACTGCTTCAAATCTGTAACACTGTAGGAGTTGCTAAGCTAGCTAGGTTCTCCTCCAGGAAAAGTTTGTTTTCATTCTGCCGGCATGTGTGCATGCATAAGGGGGACTGGGTTTGGCAACCTTTAACTACACATTCTACATGAGATAAGCAGGGCTCACTCATCTTGGCTTTGATTTAAATCATTACCAACATCAGTAACGTAACTGAAGAATGCCAACATGTCACTCTTCTTCCTTAATAGGTCAAAAAATGTGAAGACAGGAAGCAAACTTGGCAATTATTGAGGGAAGAAAAGAGCAAGTAACGGTGACTCACACACGACCCTGATGTGAGTGAGGTGAATATATGGGCCATACCTCTGAACAGTATGAGTACTCAGACCGAAACTACAAAAGAACACACACTGTGCAGGACGGTACCTGTCTCATTTTCTTCACATTCCTCACTAGACATAATACCAAACTACTATACTATATAAAAGCTACAAATTGAATTTAAATGTTACATTTTGTTTTAAACTGTATCAAAATAAATTGATTACAGAAAAACAAAACAGTGGGAGGTGGAGATTGATGATGGAGGAATCTGCATGCATACTTTAAATGAAACAGGACCAAGCTTCCTTCCATCCATCTCTATTTAACTCTACTGTAAGAGCTTTAATATTTTAATGAACTCATCATGTTTAAATGGCAACCATAGGGGCTTAATGTCATTACTGCAAATGGAAAATGATGCATCATTTAGTAATGGAGAAATGAAGTTGAGAAAAGTGGAAAACAAACATCAGAGATTTGTTTTCAGTGGAGAATTTGTTTAGGGTCTCTACTTTGAAATTAAATGAACCTATGATGACATAAATCCTGTTTCTGAAAAAGGAAGAAGAATAAAAAGGAAGGGGGAAACAAACCAAGTCTTTTATGTTCATCCTCTCTCTTTTTTTTGTTTTAATTAAATGTAATCTTTGAGCCTACTTACTTACGTGTTATTATTGAGATGAAAATAACAATATAAAGCATGTTCACATATTCTGTCCTTTAATAAACTCAGTTTTGCTGACATATAGAAGTCAAGGCCTCAAAGATATTTCTTGTCAGTGATCTGTGCTTTCACACTGCATATTCTTGGCTCAAGGCTAAAAGTTGACCCTGGAATAATTTAGCCCCTTTTCACACACACACACACACACACACACACACACACACACACACACACACTTTTAAACATATCGTATAGTGTTATACGATTCACACTGTACTTCTACTAGCCCTGAGTTAAATGTCTGTTGAACCATGCAACTCATTTTTACATTTCTGTTCACATTTTGTTTATTTTAGCCCTGTTTCACACTGGCACCTTTTAGCCCCATATTTATGCTCGGGGCTAACCCTGCTGCAGAGCTGGGCCAGCAAGTCCTGGTCCAAAGTCGGGGTTAGAATGTGCCACTGAGAAAGCTTTCTTATTGTGCAGTGTGAAAAGCCCTCATGAGACTGTTGGGCCATTTCGCTGATGCAAATCTCCTTTTTGGCCTCCATTAGCAACAGAAATCCCCCATTCAACGATGGTTTCAAAAATCCCCCTTTAAATGTTTCCCATCCCAATTTGTCACATTGTTCTCCTTTACCTGTGAATTCTATCACAGCACTACTCCTTTGGAAATATGTCAGAATAGTTCATTCATTTGCTCTTATCTATTGTCGTTGTCATTGTCGTAGATGACACACAATTCCAAGGTAATCTTTGACTTGTTATTTCTGTTGCTGTGGACACTCTGGCATTTGTTCACTTCCACCACCTTCGTCATGGACACTTGTCTGTACAGTCCCAAAAAAGGGAGGAATGATCATAGTGAAGTTAATCATAGGTCTGAAGGTGAAAACATGCCTCTGTTGACTCGTTTGTATCATTATGGATTTGATTATGTGCCTCTGTCTGATTATCCCTATTGTGTGTGTGTGTGTGTGTCATTTCCTGGATGATTTATTACAGGAGAGGCTTTCTGTATATGGGCCACTACCTCCAGTGTGTGATGTCATTCCTTTGGCAGCTTGAGCCAAGATTAAAGTTGCTTACTGCTGCCACCCAGTGGTTACATTTGCCTTTTTCAGATGTGGGAAACAAAGACAAGATGCCTTCATGACCACATCATCACAGAGGAGGAACGGGAACATCAATGTCAAAGACTACAAAATAAAAAAATAAAACAAACAAAATAAAGGACGGCCATAAAACAGATTCTCAGGAAAATGAGTGTTCCACTCTGAGCAGTGGAGTTTAAGAATCAGTTACAATCTCACTGTATCGCCACAGGGTGGTGCCACAGTCATCAACACGGTGTCTGCTCATCCCTTTCACTATTCTTTTATCGACCTGGAACTGAATTGTAAAGAAAAGCAAAAAGAAAGAAAACTGATTGTCCTTAAACATTCTGAAAGAAAACAAAGAATATTACACCATTAACCCTGATGTGACAGTGGACAGGCACTGAAATGTGAGCTGTTACTATATGCTGGATAAGACCATAAAGGTATGTTACATATTTAAAGTCTTTAAATGTTCAGTTCAACCTAATAAAAAAATTTGCTCCACTGTGGAATCTTGTAATCTGTACACAAGCAAATAAAACATTAGAAAATAAGAGATACCACTATGGGGAGGTTAACAAAATAAAAAATAGAAAAAGGTTTTGAGATTTGAGTGACCTGACCCTTTAAATGACAAATGACATACTTTACACAAAAAAGTAGTATTCCATGGAAAAGAAGGCTAATAAGACCACACGCGTAAGACAGTTTTAATATAAATCTGTAAAAATGAGAAGTTTAATGGTAAACATGAAAATGACAAAGTGATTGTATCATTTATAAAAGCAACAACACAAAAATACATGTATCTGTTTATGAAAAAAACTGCACCGTAGCTACCATATACGTGAAACAGGTTTCCTCTGGATATCAAATTATTTGTCAGTGCACTCCAAATGTCTTGATCTGAAACTTCTTTTCCTAAAGACATTAGAAAAGGAGGTGATCGTAACCCTGCTTCTTTGAACACAAACAAAGACGACAAGAAGAACAACAAAAAAACTGACAAATAATAATAATCACAGCCTTTTAAGAATGACATTTCAAACCACAATCTCGACATAAAATTGCACTTCAAAATACTGGTCGGGGTGAATAAATATTTGTAGTACCTTTCTATATCCATTTTGGTAATACAGTACATTAACACAGCAATAGTATATTAGAGCTGTCAAAGGGGTTAATAGGGAAACTGATTAAAACTTTGTCTATTTTCATTCCAGCTGCTTTTGCATATTGTACAGAATTTGCATAATAGCACATAAATAAATTAACACCGATGACATCAAACAAGAGGGTAAAAAAAGATTTACAAAACATACTGCATATCTAACATAGTGTCTATATATATTATTCATATAATTACATAATAGCGTCATTCAGAAGCGGTGCTGAAGTGCTCTTGCCTTTTGTCCCCGGTCTCCAAACCAGTGCTGTGTTTTTACAACAGACTGCTTTTTAGACTTTTGCACTGTCCCTTCAGACTCTCCCTCCTATCAGAGTTGTGTCTGGGAGGAAGGAGCCTTTTTTTGGCCTTGGGTGGTCTCGGGGTAAACACACCTCTCTGTGACTCTCTGTGCATCTGTGTTTACCTCCGGACGCCAAGTCTCCGTCCCGGGACTCGGCGGTTGCTGTATGCCGAAACACCCTCGACTCTTCCTGCGCAACAGGGCGTCCGATCGGCTGCTCCCGGACGCTCCCCCTAATGCCTCGGGGTCCGTTGGGCTGGCTGGGCTGCTGGGCGACGTCTCTTTGAGAGTATCCTGGCGCTGCAGCAGAGAAAGCCTCCCCTTTGGAGTGTCACTCAGTCTCCAGGATGTCCCTGCGGGGTTAGTCGTGGCTGGCGCGGGGCTGCTCACCAGGCTGTACAGAGGGAGCAGGGACCTGGGCTGAATCATGTGAATCCCCCCGATGGGAATCAGGAGGCTCGGGGCCCTGCCTGAGTGCTGGGAGTGCAGAGGGAGGTGACTCAGGAGGTTGTGGGCTCCCCGAGGCCGCGTGGGATGTGGGGTCAGACCAACGTCATCCATGAACTGCAACAAAACAAGATGAAATGAAAGTTCAATGTTGTGCTGACACTAGGTCCCTAACAATATAGAGCTGGATATGATCACAATAGGTCCCCTTTTTACTTCCTGTGATTTAGTGATTACAGGTGCAACAAAGACCACAGACTTTGAATGGGCGGGGCAACTGTCAATCATTTGTCAATCCATTTAATTTTGTCAATCAGAGGCTTACAATCCTCTGTGAGTCTGTCTGTCAGAGGTGGAACAACCGGAGGTAAGTGAAACACTTTTTTTAGCCTGCAGTTAGTTCCTCTTTAAAGACATCATTATAAGGCCACCTGCCTGAGAGCGAGGGGAATGGAAAACAACAAACACCTCTCCTGGTGAGGCACTGAGGTTGAGTCCAACACTTGCAGGCTCACTGAATTAACAGGCGCATTCCTGGGAAGTGCCGAGGGCTCTGTCCAAATCCACAGAGACTGCTGAGGATGCAAACTCCACCAGACTTTGCTCCAAAGATGAACCATACTTCATAGTAATATAGAGGGGGCAATGTAAAACAAAAGGAAAGAAAGCAGTAAAACCTAGTCCACCTATGCAAACACAATTTGCATACGATTTATAGCTTAAAGTCCAAATGTGCACCATGTTTTTTTGTAATGCCTTTATGAATTTGTGTATTATAATCTGCCGGAAAGGGTTGATGGAAAAAAAAAGGGTGTCCACAGAACGGAATGAATTGCAGTTGAGGATTTCATCTGAATAACAGTATAATACTGTGCATATCGACCTTTATCTTTGTCCATGGAACAAAAATGCATTTTATCCCCTTGCAGCCTTCTGCCATTGTAAACATGACGGCATCGCCCAAGTGTGCAAGTCGTTTATCTGCGACATGCTAAAACATGGAGCAACAGTAGCCAGAGAGAAGAGACAAAGTAGTGAGGTAGTTGCTAACATTAGCCACCATAACCAGACTAAGTAAGACTGCAGCAGTAAAACCACTGAGTGTATTGAACTGAGCAAGGGTGCATGTTATATCATAAAAGAGGAAAAGGGTATAAAAGATTGTGTTATTTCTTATTTCAAGTACATAGTCTCGCTTTAAATATGTTTCTAAATTTCCTCAAACATATCCTTGGCATTTTTGCACTGCAATACCTTACTGCCAATCGTACATATGTGAAGATACTGATACATATATGATAAGCTAATGTGGGCTAATATCGCTCTAGTGTAATTAGTACAACAGTATTAGAATGCAACATAATATTGAAACATAATAAAATTTGTTAAAAAATATCTGCGGTACTATTTAAAACATATTCAGGTCTACAGAAGTTCATATATGCACACATCAAATATTTAGGCATATAAAAATGGCTCCACTTACCAGCATTTACAGCTGTAGCTAACATGTGAACAGAAATGTCTGTGAGTGCAGATGTGAAAAACAACCCTGTAGAGAATGTGAATTAGTATCTGCTCCTATGAGACCTATATTAGTGTGAGGAGGAAGCGGTGAGGTTACACCATAACATAACCACAAGTTTGACATGAGTAGACATGTTTTTTTTTGTTTTTTATTAGGGTGAACTGAGATTTTCACCCACGTTGTTTACGTCGCCGACATGTGGTAACAATCTTCGGTATTTAACGATCGGCCTGCTTCTCATTTTATCAGCGGCTGCCCAGGGAAAACATGTTGTGTCTATTTGGGAGCTCTCCTGCATTATTTTAAGGCATCGGAGCTGCAGGCTTGGTTTGAGTGATATAAAACAAGAGAGTTGCCTTTCCTTCCTTTTCCAATAAATGTGCGACTTTAAAATAACCTCATATGTACCAGCCTATCTATATTTGTTCTAGATGTTGACTTACTGGGATTTAACTGAGCCACACAAGATTAGCTTTGTGAGCCAAAAGCTGATTTATTTAAAACTGTAGGCTAAACTAACAGAGATGGATCAAGTCACAGGTGAGTGAAGACTGCGGTTTGAACAAAAGCCACGTTTTGGCCAGCGTTAATTATACATACGACAAAAACGGAGCATCGTGACAGATTCAGACTGAGATAAAAACAATGGCTGGGTTAGGTTACAAGTAGAAAACTTATGAAAATGTGAAAACATGTTATGTCACCATGTGACTTACCAGTCTTGCTGTAGAAGGTCGGTCTCTTGGGTGACACCGAGAAGAAGTGTCCGCCAGGGAGCCTGGAGGCCCAGAGGACTCAGATCCATGGGACTGGACTACTCTAGGAGAAAGACCTCTAACAGGGGAGACTGGTCTCAGGGCGGAGGTTGAGACATGGCAACTGGATGGGGAGAGAGGGGAAGGGGGAGCAGGGGACTGGTGAGGCCTAGGCGATGGGCTGCGAGGTGGAGACTGCTCCCTCTGTGGAATCAGGGATGGGGCACTTGGAGAATGGGAGCCTCCAGAGGACGCCGATGCTGAAGTGTCAAGGCGTCGGCGGGCAAACAGGGCCCTCCTGGTGCTGGCCAAGCTCTTCTGGGTAGAATCCTTGGAGGGAAGCGGGGAGGACTGACTGGGTTCAGGCTCCATCGGCTGCCCTCCTGGATGAGATGTCTCGCTGTCAGAGGAGGTAGTGTGAGAGCTTTCAGCCGCCTTGGATCGGTCTTCATCACATCTGCCATCCTTGTCCTTCGCATTGTCATCCTCATCATGTCCACCCTTCCCCAGATCAGAGTACCGATGATCTTTTCGTTTATGAAATGAAGGTTCTTCACAGACTCCTAGAACAGAAAATTCACTTTTCAACACATTTAACTTTCTTATAGCCAACTGTAGCAGGCTGTTATTGGGCAGACATCTCTTGTGCATACAACAGAGATTACTTTATAATTTGGGCTATTCTTTACTGTTTCTACCACGTCAAGCATAACATTTTGGTATAATTCTCTGTATTTTTAATGAAATTTCACATGGGTTATTTGAAGGAGCTATATGTAAGAAGTGACCACCAATCGAATTCATTCATCATCATTAGAAAGTTAAGTTGCCATTAGCTATTTGGGCTTAGTTAGCTCAGTTAGCTGTGCAGCTAGCGGTCCTATTAGTTGACTCTTCCCAGACTAGGAGCTCGGACAACTGAGAGAGTGTTGGTTTTACACCACTAAGACAGGGGCTTTGGAGTGCTGGGAGGAGGAGGCTTTCAGGTCTGGCGTAGGAGGGACCTAACAGGGAATGCTGATGGGATGCGGCGCCAAAATGGGCACCAGAACCGGAGTACGGAGAGCGGACAACGGAGCAGTAGACATGGCCGGACAGCCTCCAAGACCGACGGAGGCCAGTTTGACGACAGGGAATAGAGTACCGAGGTGATTTACCGCGGCTCCGACCAGGACTGTCACCGGGAACGAGAGGAGCGAGATGGAGGTCGGTTATCAGTCAGCGGCCACCTCCAGAGGCCTAAGCAGGGGGGACGGCAGGGCAGCCCCGGGGTGCCAGGAATCAAACCTGGCAAGAAAACCACTTTAGTGTTGATGGACTGAGGGGAGACTGGACTCTACAGTGACTTAATTACTTGTAATTTCCTCTTTAGGTACAAAGTGGTATTACAAGACAAAATGGACCGGGGCTAGCTGGTTAGCATGCTAACTTCAGTAGATATCTCTGCAACACAATACATAATACGTCTTTGACTTAACGTCAGAACTGTTTATTTCTTTTTTAATTTTTAAATGTTTTAAACTAAAATTCTTACAAATAGCTCCTTTAAGTCATAACTTTCCTAACTGCACCAATTTGTAGGGATGTTCAGGAATAATATGAAAGTGTATAGGCATGAATGGGCTGTGTTGTGACCAGTACATTTCTTCCCTGGGTGTAACGTATAAGAGCCTCTCCCTTGTTTTTTCGTGGCAAACCTTCTCCCACATATCTTCCATCTTGTACGCCCAAGATCTTGATAAGCTGCTGACCAATGTTTACACTTCTCTTCAAACAAATGTGAAATGTTGAAGCTCGATCAAAGTGACAGAGTATATAAGCCAACAGAATTAGTGCACTGTTTGAGGCTATTGGTCATTTCAGTGTTTTGAAGGAAGGAAAATCACGTGGCTCGGGTTACAGCAGTGGATATAATTGTGGGTAGTCTCCATTAAAAGCAGTGTTTGGGATCTTAATAACTTAATGCACTCTGTCTAGCTTACAACACTACACTGTGTGTTGCAGCAGTACATTAGCTTGATGTTTCTATATCATATAGATGCATTTTTAATTAGTTTGTCTGGAAGTTGATTGAACATGAATGAAAAAACTTTTCACCCTACCAAATAACATATTTTTGATCAATAATATAAGTTTGAATAGTCAGCTTTATACACAATAATGTATGAAAATTTGGCTGTGTGTAATACTGTCATTAACTGCTCACTCTGTGTTTTGGATGAAGATCACAATTACTATAATGTTCAATGTGCTGGAGCTGAATGTTAGCTATGTACAGCTAGTTAGCTATGTAGCCTGCAAACATTTTCCCCCAGTAGGTAGCCTACTTGCTTTGTTGCTCAATCTACAAACCAAGGTGCAACACAAGACAAGTCCATTTGGCATGAGCGAGTACAACATTATTTGTATCTGTGTCCGTACTCGGAATGGGTGGTGCTTATGCTGGACGTGGGTGTGGCTTCCGGAAATTGTTAATTTAAGCCTGAAATTGGTATGGGTTGATCAGAAATAGCTATATTTATTAGAAGACTATTTACAGAACAGCCTCAGAATTGAGTTTCAGGGCAATGAACACCAGAATAAGAGAACTATTTAAAGAACAGAAGTTTTTAATATAAAAGCTGCTATATTTAGTTTAGATATTGACATGTTTTAGAATGTTCTTAGCATAAATATGGCAGAAAATTTGGTTATCAGTACATTAAATTCAAAAATATTATCACTGGCACTTCAGTATAAAAACACACTCACACACAAAAATGTGTACCATAGTGTACCTTCATTTGTGCCATCTGGGTAACAACAGATTTCTTTTCTATGTGCCTTAGATCTCAGATGCCCAGCGAGTATACCTGTAAAATACAAAAAAAGGGGGAGCTCATACTGGATGCACGGACATCACAAACTTTAAAAGAATAAAAAAAAATGTGTCTATCCTTACCCTTGGCTTTGACGGAAACGTTACAATGTTTGCAGGTATATGGTGGCGATTCTGTGACGCAATGGGTGCAGTTGTACAGGATACTGGTATTCTTAAGGTGGAATCCACAATCCTCACATTGGCACTTCCCTCCACTTCCACCATACGTGATTGCATACTTCTCATTTGATCTGTAGGTGTGAGGAGAGCAAGAGGTTTCAGTTTCATCCTCAGAGCCTTTCCCTGTCACTTGTCTATTGATGCTTCTCCTCTGAGGATGATGGTCACAATCAATATGAGTGTAACTGGAGCTGACAGACGGGCTGCGGGCCCTTTAGCACCTGTAAGCAGCTTTTTAGTTCCTGTATTTATCCAGTGTAAGTACGCTATCTATTTGGCCTCTGCTACACAGTGAGCTCACACTGTGGCAGCTGGGCCCGGGGTCCACCCCTCCACATACACTGAGGGTCCCTCAGCGAGGCACCCACTTCACCTTCAACAGAGCAGCTTTCATAAGCCAAAACCAGACCCCCCTCCCTCCCTCCCACTGCCTTACAACCCCATCACAGCTCACACCACCACTGAGTGCAAACAGGGGGGAGCCTACGATGTGGCCCAAGGTCCGGGGTTTGCTGCAGCCAGCCAATAAAAACAGGCCAGAGAGGGAGGGAAACCCTGGCCCAGACCAGCTGCTGCTCCAAATAAGCATGAAAAAACACAGAAAATGAAAACACATTCCTACGACAAATAATCCTTATGATTATAATCGGCTGTTTTTTCTTCTATTTTCACTACAGGCTTCACGGCTGGATAAACTGGGCAAGTATGATAAATGGTGGCTTTTACAGTTTAGAAAAACTTTCAAAGTTAATGAAAGAGGAACACTTTGCCGTCATGCCAGGACACTATACCCTTACACTGCAAAGCAGCTATATTCATAGGATTTTCATGCAGCACATTTTCACACCCAAGATCTAAGCCCAGGTCCCCTTGCCTTCCCCTGGGCCAACAAGGAAAAATGGCAGTGTTCGACTACATTGCCGCCTCAGTTTAGTCTTTTTGTCCCTCAGACAGACTGATCAGACAGAGAAGGAGAGAGCGAGCAGGCGTAAGGATGACTCACTCTTTTAGGAAGGCTGTGATGAGCGTCAACATGAGTCACAACAGGGATTTGTTCACAGACACACTCCCAAACCAAAAAGAGACACACAGATGGCACCTCTCTGCACTCTCCTGCGTCGCAGCACTGTTTATTTCTGATGGGTAACAGAACTACTGAGCGTGTCTGGTTTAACCTCGCTGCAAATTCATTTGAGAAGATGCTTCAATAAAGACAAATAAATAACAGGACTATGTCACAACTTACATGTCTGCAGACTGTATTCGACTAAATTTCAATATGAGAATCAGTCATTGCTGTTCTTGTTATCTTTTTAATGTATTGAATTTCTCCGTTCTGATCTCTGACTAATGTACCATTTATAGTTCACATCACATTTGTTCAAATAACAAACAGGCAAGGGATAATACACCGAAGGTGTCTATTATTTTTATTAGGACATTATGTGTTAATATGCTTATGTAATTGGCACTGACCAAAAGGATAATATAAATAATTGTTCAAGCTGTTCATAGTTAGTTTTATACATCATTAGGTTTATTTGAGTGAGAGTTATCTGATAATATAGCATTAAGGAAAAGAACAGTCGATACGGTTACTCACATTTTAACATACCATTTAATATACTGTGCATTGCAAAGATTTAGAACAGTGGTTAAACTGTAAGTTTGCTTGACGTGTCCTGTTAAACAGTTTGTTTTTTATATATGTTTTGGGGGCTTTTTCCCTTCATTGATAGGACAGGTAAAGATAGACAGGAAGGGAAGAGAGAGAGAGAGGACACGCAGCAGGGGCCCACAGGCCAGACTCAGACCCATCGCTGCTGCAGCAAGGACTCAGCCTTTGTCCAAGGGGCACCAGCTCTGCCAGGTGAGCTACCTGTCCATTGATAGTAAGATGCATTTCGTCTAGACATTACATTTTATAAATATTCATGTTTTTTTTTTTGTTTTTTTAAAGAAATGGCTTTATACACACTATCAAAATATAGGTCAGCCTCAACAGTCAGGTGCCCATATGGACATTTAAAAAGGTTTTGCTTTCAGTAATCATTTCTCCTGCTCATACTAATATGAGGCTTCAGAAGTGTGACCAAGACAAATCACATCATAGATATCCCATATATCCAAAGTCTTTTTAGTATAAAATTCCCTCTTACTGAATTCACTGACAGTTGAGCTGCAGTGGAGGGATATTAATTAACAAAAAGAGGGGTTTTGGACTGAAAAGACATTTGGAAGATACACATTTCTCCTTTTGTCTGTTTTCCAGCCCAATTGCATTTAGTATGGCAAGCTCCCTTTAATGACTAATGCACTGTCTGTACATGCGCCTACTGTATATCTTCTGCTCATTCCATTGACGTCAGTGTAAGGGAATGAAACGTGCTTCCACTCCATGTGAATGGCTGTGATGGTTGGTGTAAATGAATCTCTGCAGGCGCAAAGGAAGCAAGGTAGTTTCCTGGCTTCAGCCCCTCAACAGACGGGCTCTGTTGGTGCAGACAGCCAACCCTTGGCCTCTTCAACATGGTGGACAGACAACAGTTTCCACAACATACCACAATATGTGACGCAAGCCCTCAACACCGTAAGTAATGAGGTACATCAGATTTAACACTAAATATGTACAATATGTCAGGTAGATACTCTTATGCTGAGCTGTCATAAGATCATACTCACCCACTCTCAGAGATCCAAACTTCGGAATGTTGTTTATTTATGGAGCATGACTGTACTTCCTCCTCCTTCTTCTCCTCTTCCTCCTTCTCCTCTCTTCGGTTTGACCTGTTGTCATCTGCTGACTGCTGTCCCTTCCTTGTTTCCTCATGGTCTCTGCAGTATAACTGGCTGATGTAGACCTATACTCGAAAGAGACATGGGCAAATTCACCAACTCTGCTCCAGCATGCCCAGGGAGACAAGAATTGGGAATTCTCATTGAACGTTGTGTTTAATAGCATTTGTTAGAGCACATATAATTTTTTTTCGTTTTGCCGTCATTGTGAAGATATTGATACTCAGGTCTTTATCATTTAGTGCTGGATAGTTAGCAAAGTATTATTTCCTGCCCTGTTAGGATTGAGGCTACCATAGGAATTGCAAATATATAATCTGGCAATGCTAACCCACCCATTGCTGCACCTTCTGTACATTCCTAGAATCAGAATCAGAATCAGAATGCTATATCAGAATGCTAAAACCAGAATGCTAAAACCTATGCTAACCTACCGAGAATCTAAACCATGCCAGGAAGACCCCTGAATCAATTTAACCTAACCTCTCTCTCAGACTTCCGTGTCCTTCTTCATTTTGATTAGTCTAATAAATGTGAAAATTTCAAGAAATTCTTCTGGGGTTGTCATTTTACATTGTGCTATCGTACAGATTTCCTTACTGTAATCAGTGTTAGAGTTGTAATTACCTCAGTGGAGCATGGTCTTTTGTTTTCCTCTTGTTCCATTGACTCAGCTGTCCTGACTGACATTTGGGATGTGGTGTAGATGGAGGGACTGAGCCTCTGCTTACAGTGCAGCAGAGACAGAGCAGTCTTGCTGGAGAGGCCGGGTGGGTTGGGGTCATAGCCGCTAGTGGACCACGATGAATACACAGAGGGCTTCTGTTCATCCAGAGTAGAAGGGTTTGGTTTAATGTAGTTCAAATAGCACCAGCTGTTACAGGTGC
Source organism: Morone saxatilis (assembly GCF_004916995.1). Classification (NCBI taxonomy): domain Eukaryota; kingdom Metazoa; phylum Chordata; class Actinopteri; family Moronidae; genus Morone; species Morone saxatilis. The sequence continues at coordinate 20,021,840 of NW_023340268.1, forward strand.
TGGACAGCAAACTGGGAAATGATGGCCCAACATGTGTGATGGGAGTACAAACACTGGGTAGACATGACTGACTCTCCCCTTTGAGTTCCTGATTGCACGTGTCCACCTGATTGCACGTGTCTACTGCTGCCTTGTCAACACATCCCCTCTCCCTCTCCTCTTCTTCTTTTACTCGTTTCTGCTGCTGCTGAGACTCAGGGAGGATCTCTATACTGTTTGATGGGGAAAGCATGCGCTTGTTGCCCCCTGAGGCTGATATCCTCAGGCCATCGTCAGACCACAAGTCAAGGTCTGGACTCGTGTTCCTATGGTCTCTGTAACCAGCTGCTGGGTTACCTATGTTGTGTGAAAAAGTATCAACCTTCTCCTGGGGCTGGGGGGAGGTGGACTGAGACAATGTGGTGTATATGGCACATGCAAGGGTGAGGGTGTCTGTTTGGAGACGCACTGCTACTGCTGGAGATGTGACTGGTCTCAGTAATTCCAGACTGGAGGTGATGTGAGGGACAGAGTGCTGGATGTGGGAGTGACTTACTCGAACCTCTGAATGATCATCATGTAGTAAAGGAATCTCTAGCTTCAGCCCTGTAGACATAGGGAGATAGTGAGCTCTGGCTGCCCCAGATGGTCCATGTGTAGGATAGGGTTGTGGTGCTTGAGGAGGTGGCTGCCCTGTATGGATGTGTGAGGACTCTTCTTTTACAGGATCAACAGATGGGCAGTGAGTAAGGGAGAGTTCTGTGCTGCCTTTCAACTGAATATTTTGACTGAGTTTCCACTGAGAGAAGATCTTTTTGCATTGTAATTTGGCTGGATTATGCAAGACTGTGTCACCTGATAAAGGAGAAGTAGGGGACCGACTGCAGTACACAGAAGTCGGGCTTGCTTGAGAAGATGTGCTAGGGCTGACATGTTGAGGACTACGGCTCGGTATGGTACACTGCTCCTCTTCCTCCTCATCTGGATCTCTGATAGCAGTGTGTCTCATGAGGAGACATTTTCTTCTTTCCCTCCAGCCAACTGCAGAGCGCTCAGGGGACAGGCAACTATAGTCAAAAGACTTACTGCGGGTCTCAGCCATTAGGACACTTGGTTGTGGGTCATGAGGTGCCTGCTCTGATGCTGAGCGCCTCATCTCCCTATGCTGATGCACACCAGGCACTGTCAACATGTTAGGAGCTCTTGATCTCCGCAGTGGTGTTGCTATCTCCATGTCTGGTCTATTTGCCTCTTCAAATGATGTGGAACGACTGGATGCATAAGATGCACTACTGTCCTGACTAGGGCTGCGGGGGAGGGATATAGAGTCAAAACTGGATTCACCGGACGACTGGGCAACCTCGGCTAGACGTAAGCGCTTCTTCTTTGGAGGAAGCTTTTCAATAGGAAGCTGGGCCAGAGAGGGGCTTCTCTGTGGCCACTGAAATTCATCAGGTTTCTCTGAATGTTTTGCTGTGGAGGTTGGCTCTACTCCGGTCCCTGTGCTCATGTTGGAATCCTCTGTGACCAGTATTTCTGGAACCAGCACATTGTGTTGGCGGACCAGCTTCCGGTTCGTTAGTTTTGCCGACTGTTGTTGGGGCTGTTTCTGAGGCACCAGCTGATATTCTTCATGAGGTGGAGAATTTTTTGTCGCCTCAGTGCCTTGATTCTCATTGCACAAAGATTCTTGTTTTTCAAATGAACTAGTATGCTGAATTACTGAACAGGTTTGCAGTGTAGGTCTTCTGGGGCTGTCATAGACTACATTGCTTTCATCTTTACACTGTCCTGAAAAGAGGTCAGGAGAGGGTAATGAAGGAGAAGAGGGGTCATCAAATTCAAAACTGTCTTCTTTTCTTCTCTTGCGCATTGCTGATGCTCCTGCTCTGACTGCATGGTTAATTAACTGTGGGCACTCCATTTGACTAATTACCACCTCATTTCTGGGATGATGTGCTAAGCACAGGCTTTGCTTGTGTTTCTTATAACCTTCCCAATCTTTGCATCCAGTGCCACAGGCCTCACACTCATATGGCTGCGGTTGACTTTGCTTGTGGTCAGGCACAGTGGTTACGCTGTCAGGGTAAAATGAATGAGAACCCTCTTCCTCTTTTGTAAGTTCAGCACCAGGTGGGATTTCAATAGCTGGCTGCCGTCTTAGCATCCCATAGCGACGGGATGCCTGCCTTTCAGAAGGCGGTCGTTCATCAAAGGACTGACTTAAGCGGAACTTACTGGGGCCACCACTGGAGGCGTCAGATGCAGATGGCATAGAGTGACTTCTCACCAGAGGGGCTGATGTTTGGCCAGCTGGCTTCTCCACATTTAGGGGTGGATGATGAAACTTTTCACATGGGACTCCCATGGTGATGGAGCCACTGTTTTTATAGCAGAGATCTCCAGCTTTAGGGCTATGAATAAGCGGTTCTTTCATAGATGAACTCTTTTGAGACTCTGAACTATTCTTTCTGGAGAGCGAAAATCTCCTTGGTTTTACACTGTCAATTTTACTGGTGTCCACCACTGCCTCGTTGATAGTGATAAGTTTGGTGATATGGTCAATGACTTGCTTCTTGGGGACTGTGAATGGGATGGTTTTGTCCTCCTGACCAGAGGGCTGCTGGTTATGGTGCCGAGGCATCCTCTGCAGGTGTCCGAGGCGTCCATACTTGCCGAGGATGATCTCTGCATAGCTTTTGGCACTTGTGTTTGGGGGGCTGTCCTGTGGCTGCTCAGTACTTTCAGAGCGAGAGAAATAACCAGATTCTGTGCTGCCTTTACTCCCTAAAATTAGAGATGAGGCCTTTTCATCAGATGAGTCTCGGGGACCATGTTTTCCTCTACTTAGACGCAGGGCCAGTCTTTTTTTCACTGCGTAAGAGTCATCCTTTCCTCCAGTGCAATCTTTGGCCCTATCTGTTTCATGACTCTTGATTGAGGCCACACTGCTTTGTCTTTCTGTATGGGAAGATGCTGATGATAACTGTCTGGTTTCATCCTCTGACTCAGTGACTTGTTCCTCTAAAGATCTCGGCTCTCCAAGTGCTAGACCTGCCTTCACCCTGTGTGTATGCGATTTGCGGTGTTTGTACAGGTTACTCTTGGTCTTAAAAGAGAAGCCACATGGGGCACAGGGATAGGGTCTTTCACCTGTGTGCGAGCGAATATGTTTCTGTAGGACACTAGGCTTTGCACATGCACGGCCACAGTAAGTGCAGACATATTTGCCTGGTCTTTGAGGCTTACGCTCACGTTTCTGTTTTGGGGTCCCCTCCTGGGTTTCTGGTTTAGACTGGGTGGGGCCACCTGCTGAGGAAGTTGAGACTCCTGGTGACAAACTAGCTTTTGTTGCCTCATGTTTCTGTTCCAGCGCAGTATCCGAGTCGATGCTCTGCCGCTGGTGCCTGAGACGTTTACGTTCAGGAGGCTGTCGTCTGGACTGTTTGGGTTGCTGTAGTGTGCCATGGGGCTTCGGGGAGCCAGTTTCCGGTTGCTCACAGGGCTGGGAGGGAGACTTAGGCTGCGGGTCTCGATGATGAGACTCTGATTGACAATGCTCTTGACCTCCGGACTGCTCCCCAGTCGTCAGGGAACTATGCAAGGCCTCCATAAAATGGAAAGACAGCCTCAGGTAGACAAGTGGGATGTGTCTGCCTGTGCCAGGCTACAGAGTTCAAGCCAAATCATTAACTGGATAATGGGTGTAATGTGAGTGAATTTTATCAAATTATATCCACTTTAGTAGACTGTCACACTTCATATTGTTCACTTGTTTTGCTTAAACTCTATTGCTTGACAGCAGAATGATGCCATCAAATGTAAAACAGTGGCATCAAAGAATGCAGCTGTGATATGTCGTGTGCTGTGGAGGAAGTCCTCTGCCATGCTGCCCTAAAATATCCCATCATGAAGCACTCAGCCAGTCCTGCTGCCACACACTGATTCTTCTGTCTTCTCAACATAAAGATCTGTAAACACAAACATCTCATTATATAGAATAGTGCATATAATTCAACTTTGAGACACAGATAAGCCTCTGACCCTTGGCTAACCAAATATGGATATTTATGTTTCATGTGTTACATAATCACTGTATGTGTCATAGCATTCAGCTTTCACTTTCCCCTGGCTGCTGAATACTTTGAAATTAGAATGGTTTATGTAATATTTCTGTACAAAAATATATCAGCATGCAGCAAGTAAAAATGATGATGCTGCTAACGTTCCCAGAGAGAGGCAATATGTCCAATGGTTGCGACAGGAACATTCCAATAACAGCATAATCTGAATTTGTCATAGTCTTCAATGATTTCTAATCAACCATGCATTACTTATTTCAAAACCTAGGACCACAATATCTTGCTGTCGGACAGCATTACACATCCCACCCACTTCCATTAAAATGAGTCAGATCTTCCCGTTGCAAGACAGAGCAAAATAAATAATATCCAATGGTTTACCAATTTCACAAGGAAATACCAGATCCTCCTGGTGGAGGATGAAGGGAGTTACTATATTAAAATGTGTTGCCATACAAGCACCTTTTTCTTTTTTGGTGTTAATGAAATTGCTTTGCTTGAATATTTCTTTGCATAATTAATTACACTGGGATTAACTAAGCGACTATGGCATGTGAACCTGATAGAGTGTCTCAATGTGCTCTAATTAATGCTGCATTTTTGACATGTTGTGTCGTCCAGTATCAGGCCATGCTTCCTTCAAAATCATGGTCATCAGACAATGCTACAGCACAATACTGCTGCATTTAGAGCACTTGTGAATGACTCTGCCTCATTACTTTACAGCATATGGATAACTGTATTTGATTTACTGTGATTTTAGATACTTGCAAAGGCCAAGCAAGAGACGGCAAGGGATGGCTGTTAGCTGTGAGTGCATACACAAGGCAACTCAGTGGAGATACTGAAGAAAACTCCCAATGTCTTTTTGTGCCAGCATACTGAAACAGTAAACAAGGCATCCCACGCACTGACCAGCTGGTTTCTACACCCACGTTCTGGTGGAAGACGGCAAAGCTGCTGGATTGTATCCAAATTACTGATAACAGGTTGATAGCCATCTTTGGTTTAACTTGTGGGAGTATGTATGCCAGTATTGGATGAATATTAAACCAACATTACTTTTTGTTATAACAAAAAGCAGGCATATACAGTAGGTATATTATATCTGTACTCTGCAGAAGATCATTCAGATGTCCTAGGCCTAAATCTCTTGCATTGAGACTAGTTAGTAGTAAATGTAGGTCAGACAGGTAGTGTAACTGGACTAAACTTTTGGAGGAGAATCAGAGACTCAGTCGTCTCACTGAAAAAAAAAAAAAAAAGAAGGCCTCAGAGCTCAGACTGTGAGACCCTGCATACTCTGCATGAGGGTGATGATGACTGGAGTGAAATGAATTTCAGACGCAGCACTTGCAGTACAGAACTGGCACCTAAAAGCAAGTGACATTTTTAAAATCATGCAATAAAATCTGCTCATTTACACTTAGACGTGTCACACATGTTCCAGAGCTAACATAAGACTTGTCATTTGCACCTCTTGTGGTGCAAATGAACCTAGCAGGCAGGGTTTTTTTCTTCAACCCTTCTCTCCACACGGATCCTGTTTTCCCCCTGTCCTTGGCTCTCAGCCTCGGTCATTCTCTCTAGGTGAACCGTTCCACGGCTCTGCTAGAAAACACACGTCGAGGTGTAATGTTCTCAGAGTCAGACAGCGGTTTGCTAGGACAAATTACTACATATTTATTACAAACTAAATATCAGTATAGATTTCTGTAGATCTCCTCTTAAAGGGGAACTCCAACTATTGTACACACACGGAGTACAACTGCATTGTGAGCAATGTAATCTGATAAATTGCCTGAAGTGGTCACCTGAGTCAGTGTCTGTTGGGTCTGCAGGCTATACATTTGAAAATGAAAAAAGTCTGGGGGTGTGGAGTTAGAAATGAGCAACCCGCTCCTCATCTACGCTTCTGACTAGCAGCGCAAGGCTACATTAGCCGCTACTAGCATACAAAATTGAATCTCTGACTAAACTGTCAGCAGTGAACAACAGTAATGTTATAAGGAGTTCGGTCGGAGACCTGCTCTTTTTGGAAAGTGTCCTGAGATAACTTCTGTTATGAATTGTGGCGCTTATACAAATAAAATTGAATTGAATTGAAGTTGTATTGGTGGGTGAATGTAGTTGAGTTGTTGGCAAAGAAAAGAAGAATGCATATGAACAGAAAAGACAGGATGTCTGGTTCTACTGCGATCACGATTTTAGAATACCTTCGTGAGGTCCGACAGTGTTTATGTTGTGCATTGTTAGTGCAGATGCTGAAATGGGTAGAAAGGCTCTTTTAACCACTTTATGTTGACTGTGTTTGATGGACTGTTTTTTTCCAGCAGATATGATAAGCCAATAGTTCCATAACCTGTAGTGTTACACTCACTTGGAGGGCGAGAAAGGAGAGGCAAAGCATGAGATGATTTAACTCATTCCATAGCTCTGACACAACCAAAAATATAACAGGCTGAACACAAACAACAAGCAAAAGACAAAGAGTTTGACATTTTAACATAGCTTTGGTGGCAAAATACCAAGTTCATGGAAAATGGCATACTTTAATGTAATGCAGCCAATCCATTAGTTACTAATCACCCACCAGGGTTTTCCTGTAATATCTACCAGTCGATCATTAGCCTATAGCCAGTCTATAGCCAACAGCCTACAGGTTAAGACTTCAGGCAGGGATATAGCAATGTGTTGCAAGTTAAACTGTATTTACGCACATGTGCGGAAATGCGCTGTTAAACGGGCCTTAGCAGTATAATAATACACAATATAAAAGGTCGCATTTTTTCAGCTTGTCTTAATGGTGCAGGTGTGACAGTATTTGCCGAGTGAGGCGAGG
>NW_023340268.1:20028842-20033619 GCF_004916995.1 Morone saxatilis
ACCTGCGGCGAAGTTGCAGATATGAACATTTGAATACAGCTCAGCCTCCAGGTGTGTAAGGACAAACTGTAGACCTATCTAGAGCCAGTGTGTTGGTTTGTCTGTTTTGGGATACTGTAGAAAACATGGTGGTTCAACATGGCGGACTGGCATGGAAAGACCCACTCCCTCTGTAGATTAAAAACACTCATTCTAAAGTACACAAAAACAACCCAATGATTCTTATTTTCAGGTGATTATACACTAATGAAAACATACTCGATTACTGCCATTAGATATTCCTAAATGTATTCGCATAACAATAGCAGATAGAAACAAGCATTCATTTTTGCATTTTCATTTCAGGAATTCCGTTCAAAATTTGGAATACATTTTGACTGAAACCTTGTTACTGGCAAAGAAAACGTTAGCATACACATAAAAATGGCATTTTCATGGCTGAAAACTGTTTTGAACTCTTCCTTCAATAACCTGTGTTCAGTGCTAAAGTGCATTTGAGGTCTAAGGATCGCAACACTAACCCTAACCCTAACGCTGCATTCATACCAGTTTGAAAGAATGGGAAAACTGCACATTTGATCCCACTGCTAGCCCTGCGGTCACACCAGATAAATGGAATTAAACCTAAATTAGCTACTTTTGTCATGTTACAGACTTGCAGTGGTTCGTTAGCAAGTGGAAAGAGATCCTAATAAACAGTGTTAAGATCCATTTGAATTAACTTAATTAACTGTCAGTGTTAATAATAGGTTTTACTTGGATGTCAATGATGGAGGCTTTGTAGCCACTTTGCCACTTAAAATAATATTGTAGCTATCAGAAATTCCTGATATTTCCGACTTGGAATTACAACATGGGAGCCTGATGTGAATGTTTTTCCCAGTCTGCATGACAGGACATAAAGGCAGCATGTACTATCCATGTTCAGAGCTGCAGCCAACACAACAACCGGCTGTGGCTAATATTCTAGCAAGCGACAGTAAGATTTGTGTCAGAGCAATAAGTGTTCCCCCATTAGTTACAGTTAGTAGCTAATGTTGCACTCGCTACTTTTAGCAACCACAGCTAATTAAATTACATTGCTGACCCTATAGAAGACTGGCTTTTCTTGCATGACAAATATCCAAAACAATATAAATTACAACACAGGACAAGTGAACAATGGCTACTTTGTGTTGCAGGTGGAAACAGGAATGCCCCCATATGCGTTAGCGGCTGATGTCACACTAGCTTCTTTTAACGTCTACTGCCCTTCCTGTGTGGCTGCATCTGCAAGCTAGTTGTTGGTGCTCATCAAGCCCCCAGGAGTTGCACCGAGTTATGAAGCCAATTGGACATAGTGGCCAGACCGTGTAATTACAACTTCTGGGTCCATCACGGGATGCACACTGGCCCAAAAAACCTTTTTCCTGCACACAAACATGGTTAAAGAAGAGGCTGTACAGCAGATACATTTTTTTGAGTGGAACAACGGCCACAAGATGACTCGTTTCATTATCAGAATTTAATCCATTATTTTTTATTTGGAAAGTCTAGAAGAGCCGGATGATTATTAGACTTAGACTTATAGACTTAGACTTGGACTTAGACAGACTAAGACTAAGACAGATTATCCCCATTCATGTTAGCGGAGTGCATATAGAGCATACGCAAAATATATTAATATGGGAGCAACTTTTATAGGAATGAACGGAGCCCTGCCTCTAGTTGCTGTATCCAGTTCTCTTTATACTTCCATGGTGCTAATGGCTGAAAAGATAAACCTGAATGGAAAAATAAAAGCAACAAGTGTTTCTATGTATGTAGTTGTGTGTTCATGACCAGTTATGTTACTTTAAATGCTAATATTATATATAAATATTGCTTTTGAGCTATAAGCGTCTACTGATACTGAGCTAACGAGGTGACTGCAGGTAAAGCCAGATCTCTATTGCCTGCCTGATAGCTTCTCATGTTTCTACTAGAGCTGCACGATATGGCAAAAATATCATACTGCCATTATTTTCACAGGTAGTGCATTTGCAATATGATTCACGATTTGTTTGGGAAGTATCAAATTAAAATCCTGATATTGTTACATTTTGTGTTACAGTCTGTACCAAACAAACATGTTTTCTTAAATCTGTAGATTTAGTTGGCCAGGTTCTCTTCAGAACTACAGTACTTATATTATAATGTTGTCTTGTCATATTTCACCTTCATCGTACAAAGTGCAGTCTGTGATTTGCATATTGCACCTGACAATATTGCATTTTTTTTCATTGTTTGTAACTATGACAATAATACTGTCCATTAGGGGTGAAAGAAACATTAGAAAATACTGTATCGCGATATTTGGTTTTGTGATATTGTGATTTTTGTGTCTAAAACGTGTCACAGCGACTGTGAGAACTACAAATGCAGAGCCCTCCGTTCTGGTTGCTTAAAAAACTAAACTGATATCTATGCATAATGGTGGTGTGCTTTTATACAATGACTGTTTTTTTTGGCTGGATTTGTCATAACTTACCAAATCACATCCCTCAAATCACAACTGACTATTTCACAGCAGTTGTTTGGGATAGTTTAAGTTTTCCTTTGGTATGGTCCAAGCCTATTGCATTTTGCTTGAAAAATAATAACTCATTAATGCATTATCAAGATAGGTGCAGGTTATTCTTCTGTTGATAGGCTAATGAATAAATCAACTATTGCAGCTTTAATATACTCAAGTTTAGTTTGTTCTGGTTTATTGTACAAAATACTTTAGCTTTACCTATTACTAAACTATTTACTTACATGATAGGATGCATAGTTTGTTCCTTGTCTAGACTTAAACACTGGCCTGTAGTAAGATCTGACTGCAGTCAACATGGTGAACTCAGCACAGCTCTGTGGTATAGTCTGTGGTATAGTCTGTGGTACAGTCTGTGATATAGTCTGTGGTATAGTCGTATACGTTGCAGACTCAGTTCCTGGTGGCCACAGTCTGAATTAGTCTACAACAGTTTGTCCAAAAATACGATAGTTCTGCATTATATAATTATTTGGGTTTTGGCATCACCTGGCAACTCTGCTTCCCACTGTGTGTGGCAAAATCTTCCCACACTGGATTTGACTGTCTGTTCTAACATTTGATACAAGAACAAATATAAACATGGTGTAGAAAGAAACCCATCATAGCGGAGGCAGGGTTGGGTATTGAGAACTTGCTCTGGTTCTTAATATATAAAACTGACTAAAAACATTTTTATTCTGCTTCCTGAATCCTGAATCCTTCCTTTAATCCTTACTGTTAATCCTATTCAATATTGAATCTGGGACTAACTGCACTTCTGTCTGTGTATATAATCGCTAATAGATGCATCAACACGCATGGTCTTAGCTGGTTTAAGTGGCCTGAATAAGAGAAACAGAAAAATGTAATTACTGCAATAAAATAATAGAAGGCAAGCTGCAGGACGAACACTCTGGATCCCGGTTGTTCAAAGCAATGACATTTAATTTTTGCATTGAGTATATAGAGTATATTTTTGTTATTTCCAGTTATTTTTACAAGTGACATCCATAACACCTTGCCATTTATGACAAATTACTGTTTATTGAGTCTCAAATCTGCTGAAAATAAAGGTGGTTTTTGCTTTCAATATATTTTGGTTTGTTGTTGCATTATTGAAGTATGACACGAAGACTAATATTGGCTCAGTAAATCGGTCTTACTCCACTTGTCAGCCTTTTGGAGGTGACAGAGCTGCCAGTGTTGAGCTCTTTCACAGGGGAGGGTTGCCTCTGTGCAGCTGGGGCTTGTCTGGATGGCCTTGTCACAGTGTGAACATCATGCTACCAAACACATCTCCTCAATGGGAACATTTCTTTTTGTTAGGAATGTAGGACGAGGAAGGGAAAAGAAAAGATAAGGTCTCACAATACTGCCCTCTTTTCGCAAAACCGAACGCTGCAAATTCACTTTGTACCTCCAGCAATACAATACATTAACATTTAAGCAGGGGCCGAATAGAAATGATGGGCTATTTTTAAAGATGCAGATGTAGAGGGTAAATCTGCCTAATTTTAGTTTAGCCACCATTTTATTTGCAGAATGGCATTTATTCCTGGCGGAGGAGAAAGGGTCTTTTAAGAGAAAGAAGCACACAATAATGCTCTTCTGAAATTGAAAGGGGTTTATTTGTATTGTATTGTAGTTTTTGGTCTTACTCTATAATAATCACCAACAAGAGAGCCTACTTAATCTGTCTTTTATTTACCACTGGCTATTGTGTGAACTAATGTCAAACTGCATCATGACAAACGCATGTGCGTATGTCAGAATAACCACTTATGGGTGATCGTGCTTTAAACAGGTCAAGCACTTTGCCGCTCTCGACACTGCTTTACAGTAAAGCCTTGTGTTTTCATTTTGCATCGTCCATCTCATCAATCGATTAATCTCTAGCAGTGATCTACATTAGAGCAGACTTTTTGCAGGACGAGGCCCGGGACAGATAACATTCAGTCAGACCGCAGGATTCAAGTAAAAGCCTGGACTGAAAATCGGACTGTTAATGCCTCTTGCTGGATAAAGAAAGAATAAATACATGCTAGTCTATCACTTGTTCTACTACTCATGCGTCGCTGCTATAAGCTCAACAAGAGCATAAAGGCTTTCATTTGGTGGTGTGCACTTTTAATGTGGATGTCCCTGGTTTGTGTCTCTGAGAAAATGACTGGAGTAAGTAAGTAAAGCTTTAAGTCCAAAGTGCTTTACAAACAACACATATACATATGGGTATAACCATAC
>NW_023340268.1:20033636-20037819 GCF_004916995.1 Morone saxatilis
ATCAAACATACATAGGGAGCATGTCAATACAAACATAAGGAAAATAAAACAAGAGGGAAGGATAAGTAAGGAGGGACATCACCTGAGTATCTGGACTCAGAGACCACAAATGTACAACAGAGAGCCAAGTCTATGTTACAAACTCTGGATTCATGTTTGATTCATGCCACTCAGGGATGGTCTAAAGCAGGGGTTTACAAAGCCTGACACTCTTGGCTTCCCCACAGACAAAATCGAGGCAAATTGGCACCATTAAAAGTATGCTGAATCAGCTACTAGCAGTTAGTGTTTGCAGTGTAGCCATGGATATACAGACAGCTATCACTGGATTACTTCGTAAGTATCTTCACTAGCAGATTTTTGGACGTGTATTCACGTAGACAAATATATGGGTTGTTCTTCGGTTGAGTTATATTTGGCACTTTATTTTGCTAATTTAATGGTCTGTCTCTGAAGAACAAAAGCTGCTGCTTTGAGTCAGACTCTCGTTCAGTGGCACAGCAGGCGTAGAGCCAGAATATTTTCAGTTAGACAAGGTGCCACCCCCACTTGAAGGTGGACTACGTAGTGGCCTAAGTGCTGAAAATATGTGTCTGTTACTCGGTTTTAATTTACTATATGAAAAAACGTTAGCATATAGCCCTCATCGATCCGAACTTCGTTCAGAAAACAAGCATTTTAAAAGTTGATTGCTTGTCGTCTTACAGACAGTATGCTTTTTCCAAACTGCCATCATGATGCAGTTGTCTCGACATCCTTTTGATGTGCAATTCAATCACAGCCCAACTTGTTTATTTTGAGCTCATACCACTGTTTACCAGATTAAAGAGCGGATATTTACTCATGTTAGTTGCGCAAGTAATGCAAGTAAATAAAAAGTATCCCAAAAGTAAACTTGAGTTACACGATGCAAAAATAAACTTTCGCGTTTGGTAAGTCACACATAATCTGAAAATATGTGCATTATGTTTGTGTGTTCAGATTTGACTGAGAGGAAGTTGCTTAATTTCAGTTTTGTCTCCCAACCACTGCTGCCGCTGTAACATGCCAGATCAGTGAGCCACACTACAATAACTGACTTCCTGATGTTTATGGAACTGCAGTGGAGTATAACCCTGCAACACCACAATGAAATCAGTTCTCTGCTCAGACGTTTGACGACTGGTCAATATCTGATTTGACCAAAAGGGCCAATATTGGCAAACACACATATTTCTATCGGTCTGACCCTGGTTGGTTTGTGGTGGAGTGTCAGCAGCAGCATCCAAGCTTAGGACAGTGCTGGCTCCATCCTGCAGTGCCACAGAGGGAGTTTCTGGGCACTGTGCCACCTGTCAGAGGGGAGGAAACACAGGCAGTGTTCTCCTCAGCATCCCAGCAGTCCAAGGCTTCACATATGGCCCTTAAACACCACCAAGACAGCCGAATCTGTCACTGCCACTGACTCCTACAGCAGAGGGTGGTCTTTACCGAGTCAGCCTGTAGTACTTAATGACCTCTGAAATGCATTATCACTGCCTGTTGGAAAAAAAGTGCCTGCTGTAGGTTCAGAATATAGAAAGCAAAGAAGAAGAGGGCCTTTTCATGTGCAGTGTGTGTACCTGGCTATACAAATGACAGTGTGTCTGGATCTAGAAGGTTGATGTGTACCTTTTTGCATGTGTGTAAACCCAGCCAATAAATCCCAACACATAACCCTAACCACAGGTCCCCTTGCCTCCCTCCAGACGCCCACCACAGACAGACCAGAGACCCCCCTGCCTCCATCTTCACCATACCACCATCAACCAGAACGGAACAGATGCCCCTCTCAACCTCAGCGAGCCCTGATGGCCACAGAAAACAGCAGTGTGACCGACACAGGATAGGCTACGCTGCTGCAATTTATGGAGAAAAATAGCTGAGTTCTAAAAAAAATGCCGCTTGCTGGACGGCCTGACTTCCCAACAGTAGACCATGTTGACAGATGTTGTGCAGAGCACAGCTGTGGTGGGTGGTGCTGGTTCATACCCTACTAGCAAATGTTCCAATAACATACTAATTCCATGTATGTACAAAGAGTAGTTGTTTGGTCCAGAAAATGTTGAGCCCAAGGTGACGTCATCAAACGTCTTGTTTTACTCCCAACCCAAAGATAGAAGACTAAAGAACAAAATGTTCACTTGCTGCCTGATATATCCCTCACACTGACGGGTGGTACGATAACAATGACAATGTTATGGCCGATTGGTGCATGTTCCAATGTAAATGTCAGACGTAACAAACACTACAATATATCATCATTTTAAATAAATGTTGTTTGCTTTCACAGGTCACTTTCAGCCAAGTATGAATTATTAATTGTTGTTTTAGTCTATCTAGCAGTTATTTCATCATCTTTGTTTCTATTAGATCATCTGAGTGTGAGTGACACATATGAGCAGTATTCCCATTTCCTCATAGTTTGTAGACAAAGCAACGTCTGAGAACTGCCAACTAATCGGTCTGCCAGTGAAAGTGTGAGCAGTTGTCTGATGTGACTCAGAGTTCTGTCAATAATATGTTATGATTTTATTTTTTATTCATTTACAACCACATGTCATCGTATCAGAAACAAATACTGACACATGCTTTTCATTATGCTTGTAAAAATTTACAGGACGCTGATGAGCATCGACAGATGTGCAACATGGACCACCAAAGCGTTAACCAATCCCTTAGCAGTTTCAGTCAATCATGCTCTGCATACTGATCTGCACGGGTGGTCCACCACCAAAGCCCTATTTTGAGCCAGGAAAAACCCTGCTTACAGGCCACTGGAAGCGGTGCCAGACACTGGCTGATGTTTCTGCAGTTCCTTGGTCAGCAACGCAGGCTGATAAAAGTCGATACTTCATGTCCTAAAGTATAAGAACAGCAGAGGAAAGGATCCGAATGACTAGCCGTGTACTGTAGTTGTGACTTCCAAATAGTGAAACAGTTCACAGTAATCATTCTGGTCATTGTAATTTGCCATTACAGCCAAAGTATTTGACTGGAGATTCCTTTTCTGCTCTTTAAACTTCACTAAACTCAATACAGCTAAACCAAGGGTAATCACTCCATAAATAAAATGATATTGACAGACAACAGGTTAATTTACAGAAAAGTGGGGAAAAGCACGTATTCAGAGCACCAGAAAACTAAATCAGGAACAAGGAAAGAGGCACAAAGAGCCATAGAATGGGAGGCATTGTGCGAGAAAGGAGAAAACAAGTTGAAAATAGAGGAAATGCTAAATATAGGAAAAATGACCGGCCACTTGCTATATTTGTCCCCACATCTAAGTTAGGCTGGTTCTGCGAGTGTTTGTGGTGTCAGGGTGTGAGCGTGGGTTCTGGTAAGGCCGCTGACTGAAACTGTGACACTGTTTGCATACACTCATCACCATCATGGTGACAAAGGCAAACTGCTGAAGGCTACACCTGCAGCCAAATGAAGAGGCGACATCTTGTAAGAATGTGTGTAACAGTATTTCTGGACTTGAACGAGTAAGAGACAGAACACCAACGAGTAAGATTCATACTACCTGGTGACGTAACGAGTTGCACCTACTTACACACATTTTCTCAACTAAAAGAATTCATGTTTGAGGTTTTTACTCCTACATGTGATTCATTCAAAAGCAGTGACAGCAGCTCTGTTGGTGGAAATTCCAACCGACGCTCTCGCCAAAACTAAAAACAAAAAGTATCTTTGTAAAGACTGAATGAGTTGTGAATGTGAGGATTTGCTGCGTTTCTCTGTCATACATGGTAGTAATCTATACAAATCAAAACAAAACAGGTAATACACTAGAGCTAGTACCATTTCAAATATTTGATACGTTTGAGCTTCCTTACTTTATGAAACTCAATCATGTATCTCTACAAAACCCTCCTTGTATTTAACAATCATCTAAATGAACATGAACGATGATTATTTAAATGAGATTATTTAAATGAGAAAGATTAAAGATTTTAATTTTAAAGTGTCTGTGTGTAGGATTTAGTGGTATCTAGCAGTGTAATTGCTGACTGCAACCTCCTCACTTCACCCTCCCTTTCCAATGGTTTAGGACAAAGTACAGTATTTACAGTACCCCTATTTAGAGCCAGTATTTGGTTTGTCCGTTCTGGGCTACTGTACTACGGTTTAAAAGCAGCTCATTCTAAGGTAACAACAA
>NW_023340268.1:20037884-20038149 GCF_004916995.1 Morone saxatilis
ATTCCATTTCTGCCAATAGACCCTAGAGATACTTGAGTTCCACAATTAAAAACAAACATATAACGTGGTTTTGGCCTTTGTAAGAAGAGACCGTCGGTGAGGGTGAGATGCCATACAGATGCTTCAAACCAAATCACTACCAGTATCCGAGCAGTGAGAGTGCACAGCGCATGAAAAGAGCCAGAGTGAAAAGCCAAATCAGGAAGCTAATGGAAACCAGTGAATAGCTGATAAGAGCCACATGCAAAGTCTTCACAGGAGCCTG
>NW_023340268.1:20038282-20048147 GCF_004916995.1 Morone saxatilis
AAAAAAAAAAAAAAAAAGTAGCTGACCTTTTGTGCATCCACTTCATTAAGACACAGTTCATTTCAGGCCAGCGTGCCAATTTTCATCGGAAACGCAGCTCGGATAAAAACCCATCCAAATACAATGAGCTTTTTTTTATTTTTTTTCTTGAGCTGGGCTGTAAACGCAAACCAATCTGCTTGGATCTCAAGGTGATGTAATGCAGGGAGAGAGCAGCCATATGTTCTCTTATTTCACCAACAGTGGATCAACAGTGAGGGATGAGGCAGCTTGCCAAAGAGCCTGCCTGTCCAAGAATCTATATCTTCCACGCGGAGAGACAGGCAGAAGCTAGTGTTACTGTAGGCAGCTGTAATATTTTGACATACACTCACGATGCAAAGCAATGATTGGGACGTGGCTGCCAACGATACTGAGGTCTACCTGTAGGTGCCAGCTGAGTCAGCAGTAGCTCTGCGTGAAAGCCGGGCTCTATCTACCCGCGCTGCAGTCTCTATCACTGGAGCATCGTGGACAAAAGACCTACTGTGGGACAAATCCAGAAAAATAGACTCAACTGCTGTTACATAACCCTAAAGCCCGCGGTGTAGTACCATAAACTCCTCTCCGCTCAGAGAAAACACGACCTTGATCGACAATGACAATGTCAACAGGAGGAAGCAGGGGACACATGGTAGCTGTGTCAGTGTGATGCACTCTATGCTGCAATGATCAGTTGATTCATTGATTAGCTGTCAACAATTAAAATAATCACAAACTATTTTCATAATCAATCAAAATGTAATAAAAATGTGAATATTTTCTGGTTTCGTTTTGGACAAAACAAGACATTTGAGGACGTCACCTTGGGCAAAGTTTTTCACCACACATTTTATGGACCAAACAACGAATTAATTAATGGAGAAAATGATGGACGCATTAATCAGTAATGAAAATGATCACTAGTTGCAGCCCTACTCTGGTTAGCTTCCATGCACTTCACAATACTTTCTCCTCAGAAGGTAAACTTTACACCCAATGCTGCACGTGTCCACAATAAATAAAATGTTTTTCACTTTTTTAATAGTGATCAATGTATCTATCTATTTAAACCCACAAGACCAGGGCTACCCAAAGTGGGGCCCGTGGGCAAAAGTTGGCCCGACATAAGGTGTGATTTGGCCCACCAGGTGTTTATAACCCAAAGAAAATGATTTATAATATAAATCTCTGTGTGTGCTGTTTTATTATTTTTGGGGTAAAATGCTGTAAAAATCTCTCTAAAAATGCAAGATCTCTACTTATTAATAATGTTTCTATAATTTGAGCATGGCAGAGTAATTAAGGAACTATTTTAACAATACAATACAAACAGTGTTTGCTTTTAACCCATGGCCCATCATTAAGTTTCAGTTTTGGCCCCACAAGGGAAAAAGATTGGACATCCCTGGGCCTTATTTTACATACACACATTTTGGCCATTAGCAAATGTCATCATTTAACCTCTGTACAGTGTACAGCTGTGCCACCCCGCCACTGCTTGTTTCTGCTCATTGTTGTGCTCTTGATTGTTTTGGTACACTCTCACTATCAGCCTCGCTTCCAGCAGCAGCAGTTAGACGTTCTCGGTGAAAAAAGCTCTGATAGCTGTGAGCTACCTGTCTACCTCAAACGGCAGACAGACACAGTGAGAGACTCGCTGGTGAGCACAGTGGAGCATTCAGCAGCTACAGAGACATGTTTCTCTCAGACGTTAGCGGAGGCCAAAACAGAGCTAAAAGGAGAACTGGATTTACATTCATTGTGTGAAATAAACACAACTCACAATGAATATTAAAGTTGCTTCATGTCTGTGTACATGGGCAAATGTGTTTTAACATTTTTAAGTTAATAAAATGACAATGTGTTTGCAGGTTGATGAGCTCATATGAGATTTTAAAGACGGACTGACTGACTGACTGACTGACTTTGTAGTAAACTCATTTGATGGGTCATTTTACATAATCATTTGGAGCTTTTTTCCAATCTCTTGAAAATAAAATGTATTAAATGCCAAACATATGCTGGTTCCAGCTTGTCAGACATGAGGATTTCTCTTTTTTCTGTTTTATAGAACTGTAAAATTACCATCTTTGGATCTTGGACTGTTTGTCAGACGTGACCTGATAACTACTTATTGCTTGGACCCATTAAGTGTCCCAGTAAGTAAATGGTGACAATGTCCTGTTTTGTCCACAACTCAAAGATATTCAGTTCACTGTCATAGAGGACTAAAGAAACCAGAAAATATTCACATTTGAAATCAGAGAATTCTGAAATTTTTTCTTAAAAAATGACTCAAAACAGCTGGTCGATCATCAAAACAGTCGACGATTAATTTAATTGCTGACAACTAATCGATGAATCGACTAATTGTTGCAGTTAGCTGCAATAATGTCAAAATATCTGCTGTGAAAAAGAGCTATGGGATACTCTTCTCAATTAAAGGATGATATTACGTAACAATATGTAGGAGCAAAAATAAAACCCTAATGCATATGTGTGTTCAGTCTGACCTGAACATACTGGCTCTGTAATAATGCCATAATAATAACAATTAAATGTTTTAGGAGAGCATGGGCAGGGTTGGAAATGAATGTGGCCATATTTTGTGGCTTATGTGTGTGCGTGTGTCCACTATTTGTGAATGAGAAGTGCAGCTGACAGGCCTTCTGCCTGACAGGCTGCTCTCTCCATGGGGGTCGCAGAAACCAGAGGCCCTTCCACCTCGCAGAGCAACCCAAGCTGGGTCCATACGCTCGCCTCCAGGGTCACTGACGGCATCCAACCCCTTCCAGCGAAGGGCTGCAGCCCGGCCAAGGGCCTAACAACTCGCAGCGAGCGCACACACGCTCTGATTCCCATGCACCTCTACGCATACACGCGCGTGTAAACACGACACTTAACACCCGAGCATAAGGTGCTCACAAAGCACACGTGCAAGCATCTGTGCCAACCCTTTGCACGGGGCAAAGGATGCAAACACACACAGAAATCCTTTCATTAACAAGGAGGAGAGGCAATTTCCGCTCCTGTCGTCGTTAGGCCGATTGCCGGCAGCGTGGAAGTCTGTTCGCTTACGGCAGTTTTGACATTTAAGCTTGTGTCTCTGCGGCTGGGGGAAGTCCTAAAGATTGATGACCGGGGCCACCCTAGGGTCTCCTGCTGCATGTCCTAGCTGGAATGCTGTCACCCATATCAATGTGTGGATGTGTGTGTGTGCGCTACGCATCCTAACTCGCATGTGTGTGCTGGTTACATGACACATCTTAAATCATAAACAGGAGGTTTTGCGCATGGAATCTATGATTTATTACTGCTGTAGTCGCTTAGAGTTAAAAAAATGTATTTTCCAGGTTGGAAGGCAAGAACATGGAGTTTGATGATATACTGCATTGGGAAGAGATTTGTTCCAATAAGAGTAATGCAAGTTCAGCATTATGTACTGTAACCACTGTGGGGAACGGTGAGTGGTCATTTCCTGCTTCCTCTTTAAAGTGTAGTGGATGGTCAGAATTATTGTTGTGATGTCCTGAACTGCCTTCTTAAGATCAAAAGAGATTATATCAGACCTTGTATTGAACCTCATTAGCAACTGACCATAAGGGCCCATAGAAAAGAGCTGAAAATGATTCATCTGTGAATAAAACTCGTGCAGCAAATTTAATCGATTAATCTTTTAAGTCATTTCATTAAGCCAAATTGCTACAAACTTCCAGATCTAAACATGAATATCCTCTATGATTAACTAAACTCATTTCAGTTTTAGACTGCTCATTGGACAAAAAAAAAAAGAAAAAATATGTCATTTTTTATTAGTCGTCAGTTGCAGCCAGGGTCCAAACTTAACCCCAATGCGGGTAAATTTGGGGTTTGGCAAAAAAATCAATTGGGATTGCAGTCGAGGTGGTAAATAATCTGGAAGGGTTACATGTCTGTGTGTTTAATGTGTACCGACTGAGACTAATGTGACCCTCACTGTCCACCGTATCTATCAAAGCAGCTGACTAATATTTGGCGCTTTCTACACAATGTCTGTCTTTTGCTATAAGAAACGTTACATGTTATTAGAAATGAATTATTAAGCCACCATAAAGCATTTTTGGTATCATCCTGATGTAACATAAAACTTCCAACTAAGGTTACCCAACACTAATATTGACATTGTTAATATTGGAATAAAGTGAAACCCATTTATCTTTTTTGTCATCCATGCATTCCACTTTGTCCTCAAAGGCTTCACACTGGCACCGTTTTGAAGGACTATTCCACATTTTCTTCTGGGTAAACACATTTCCACTCCCTCGCCTGGAAGACTGTTCATTTCATGTTTCAATAAGGTTCAGATTGTATACTTGCTTAACATTTTCTCCCATCTCCAAGTGCCTGGAAGAGTGACATGGACAACATCAGTGGGGCTCTAGAGATACAAGTGCCCTCACATTTCACCTGCTACCAAGGACACTGTAATGACTGACATTTGAGGGATGAGGCGCCCGCCGGTGACTCCATAAGAACGAGCTGCATGAATATCAATGTTGTCCTCTCCGGCTCTGCTGCCCTTGGCTGAACCAGAGGGACCTTTGACAGGGCCATAGCAAAAACCAAGAGCGTAAGCCATTCCATAATGCAACAGCATGCCGTGGGACTTCAGGACACACTGTGAGACTCACACCGCAGAAATGTTTACCATAGCACCACTGTATGTGTTATGAGCCGGGCAGGGTTAAGTCTGAGACCGGTTGACTTTTGAACCGTGCTGCTCAGTGTCAAGAAACCACACACACCATTCTGGCTCCGGTGGCAAACACAGTGAAAGCCATTTGGGCTTTGGGCCTATCCGTGCCACAGTAAGGCCATTATGCTTCCACTTTAGCAGCCATGACACATCACTATTGACAGAGGCTACTCTAACCTACAGGGATCCATAACAAACTAACAGGAACTGCAGCGTCGATAATGGCCATGATGATGGGTTTGTTTGTTCTTGATACACTGGAAAACACATCGAGAGCCTGGTAAGTTGCTCTGGATAAAAGTGCTGACGAAACGCACCACAGCAGGCAGCGTTTCTTGCAACAAACATGATTTAACCTACACCCAGGTATACAGGATTCTCTAATGGATGTTTTAAGTAACTGATGTCTGGGAAAAACACTCTAGCTTGTAGGAATATATGCATTTTATATTTTACAACAAATAGAAAAATGGGTATTTCAGGTGAGGAGCGATATTCACCATGGCTGTACAGAGACAAATAAGCACCATCAACAGACTCAAACTTCGAGCATGAGTAATGTCACAATCGGTGTCATGTATCATTTATATATATCCATTCTCCAATAAATAATAAAGAATAGTGTTCTGTTATTAGCTCTCTTGCTATTGTGATCAAAAACAATGCTCTGAAGCTCAATTATGAGGATTTTAATAGTTCTTTTAATAAATATGGTAACTTCTATCAATTCAACTATCAATGGCACACACAACCCCACCCACTTTAGGTTTAAGCACCACCCACTTCACACTTAAATAAAGTTGAGGGACTCAAAAGAGATCCAGTCTAGTACTTAGAAGTCAAGCTAAAAAACATTGGATTCTATAGTTCCCATAATGCAACTCAGTAGCGTCATTTGTCAGACCCACACTGAGTGGTAAATGCAGACATCTTTTAAACTCCTGATCCCAGTTTGTAACATAACCTTACCATTAGAAAATGCAGCCTGCAAGCTCAAGACAGATAGATAAATATATAATAACCCTGATGACACTCAGGGGCCGTTCTAGAGGGGTGGGATGCATTCCACTCGAGTTTGGTGTCCAATGTAATACAATGATCTATTATGGCCACATTTTAGAATAAGTGATGGGCTTAAGTTCAATAACAAAAGAATGAAAATGTATTTGGAAAAATTTAAATCTGTAAAATAAAACAACAAATAATTGATTTCTAATGCCACCTTAGATAGTTCTATTCAATGCTTTATAATGTCCTACAATAATGTAATGCTTTTGAGTATCTTCATTTGGGGGCTTTTCCAAGGAAATATTGATATATGGGATTGTTTGCTTATAAATTAGCAAATGACATCATCATTGTTATTTTTTCAGACTTGAAAAAAACTAACTTTTTTCATGCTGAGCAGTGCTCCTTATGTCGAGTAAACTGATCTCTCTGTGTACAACTGCTGAAGCTGTTAGTTTGTTTTATTTGTTTGTTTGTTTTCCAGAAAATGAAAATTGTGGCACAAAATAATCATTCCCCCTAATCGACAATCATATTGCAATATCTGTCAAAATAATGGCAATATAGTGTTTTTACCATGTTGTGCAGCCCTCCTTTAAATAGGTGCACATTCATTGTACAGTGAAGAAGCCATCCTACGACGACTGGTGACAGTAGCTGCCTCCTGTTCATCATGTGGGTGAGTGACTGATGCAGGTACACGACATCAAACCTGACTGCCAGAACACACAGTAGTGGATTGTTATGTCCCCTGAGCATCCTCCCTGAGGTGAAGGACAACTTGGAGGGAGGAGAAATGATAACAAACAACCCCAGTCACAGCCACTGGCTTCTCCGCGGAGCCTCTGAGGAAAGAAATTCCCTGTCGAGGCTGTCTGACAGAAGAATGCCAAAAATCGGAGCCCTCCACTACGGAGTGAGACAGCAGGACAGCGTGACACACTGAGAGGCCGCCTCAGGTTCTAGTTCATGGATGAGACTGCAAACAGTAAGACCTAAGTGGAGGTTTGCTCTGAGTCAGTCTGTGCATCCGTCTGTCTCTGATGTTTTCTAAGATCCTTACAGCTGTTACAGCGACATCATGTTCATGTTACCAAGGTTATTTTTATACACAAACATTTCCTTTTTACAAGAAACCTTTCCTATAACAACATGACAACATATCGCTGTATCTTGTTATATCACAATTTTGAAAAATCCGCCTCATTAAAACAAACTCATTATAACATGTTGTACATATGGAGCGTGTTTCCACGTGCTCTCGGATTGTGCTTACGGACAGGCTTTTGGAGTACCCTGGTTATGTTCAGTGCATGTAAACAGCTTATCCTGGTTTCACAAACCTGGATATGCCACCTGGAGCACAACCTCATACTGGTTTCTGAACATTTTCTGTTGGACAGACGATGACACATGAAAACTCACCTGCAGGCAAGCAGACACCTGGATTCTGTTAGGATCATGCAGTCTCTACAGGAATATGAAATATGAGAAACCTGGTTTCTCAAGTTCCATGTAAACACCATATTCCAAAGAGGATCAAAAACAGGAGAAGACTCAAAACCAAGTATGCTAGCAGACACACTCACGTAGCCTTTAGAGCACTTTACATGACACGTGGCAGGGTGTTTTTGTGAATCATGGCTGTGGTGGGTTGCTTTTGTTTTGTGTGTGCACTGACAGTACTATCACCATGTGTGTAATTGTTATCAGTGACTGCCAGTGAACCAGGCTCCTCCTACCCTCCCCAGCACCAGCAGCTGCCCGAACTGACATCAGGGATGACGGTGCGTTTAAATGTGCGCTCAGCGTCTCTCGGTTTCCCCACCCTGAGACCTGATCTCTCCATCTTCTTGTTCTAACAACGTACCAACTTAAAGATCCCCTCCACACATGGATTAAAGCTGCAGGAGGTCACTTTCATAAAAATTACTTTTTGTCAAGAAAGATACAAAGACGCTTTGTCTTCGACCCAAAGCGTCTTTGTATCTTTCTCTGCTCTGATTGGTTGTTTTCGCTCAGGCCCGGTGGAGTCTTAATAAACGGCGGTCTCATGTAGGACTGTCAGGATATAGCAAATATGCCCATAAACCTACTACCTACTGCAGCTTTAACATTTAAAAAAAAAAAAAACACTGACAGAAGCATTTAGAGGCCACAAACATCTTTATTGGCGTTATCTTGAGATCACTGGTTAGTTATTTTTTTTATCTTTAGACAATTTAAATATTTTCTCCTGTCTTTTGTCACTGAAATGGCAGCTTCCCCTTTATTAATGAGGACTGAACTGATGTCTTCTATCCGCTGGAGCACATTGAACACCTGGTTGCCTAAACCAAACCTGTCATCACAGCGCAGTGTTTTTTTACATTTATTATTCAGAGCATTCACCAATGTCTCACAATCAGTAGCCAGAGGCACTTAGAAGCAGCTCCCTCTCTCAGTTCAGTGTGTTTTATTGGCAATGTTACATCACTTTTAAAAACTTAAAAAAGAACTTGCAGGGTCAAAGCAGAAGTGACAAAGTGATTTATTCACAATTTAATACAAGCAGAGGGAGGATGGGATAAAGGTGGTTGTGCCAAACAAAGTAGAACAATATAACAAAACTAGACCTCATGAACAAGTTAGTAACCACATCCCTTAAAGACACTTCCCCTTTATACTGGTAGTTGCTATGGTAGCAGACAAAACACCTCCTCAGATACCGACACATACACAACTCAGCATATATTTAATCCACTAGTCAGCATTTATTGGCCTCTCATAACCTACACATCACTTACAACGGAGGCTGTGGAGAGTTGAGGCGACAAAAATTGTCAAAAAGTTGATGTTTATTGATTATATTGATGACGAATTGACAGTCGACTAATGACACATTTGAGCTTGTGTTGTCTCTTTACCAGGTTAGGTGTGTTGTTTTATGGACGTGAAAGGCATTGTTTAAATGGCATGTTTCTTAAAGGGAGTTTGGCGCAGTATATTCCCTGAAAGTACAGAACACAATGAAAAACTTTGTTTAGAGCAATTGAGAATGTACTGAAATGAGAAAGCCGTCACGTGGTTTTAGATATAAAGTGAACTAAGTGAGTGAAGCAATACACAAGGCACGCACAAACTATACCGAAAGTCCTCAATCTCCCACCACTACCTCTATTGTTTTAGTTCTCACAGAACACAACAACAGCAGCAGATCTGAAAGATGATGACTGGCCAGCTCCAGGTGTATGGAACTAGTTAGCAGCAAGACCAGAGTGCACAGCTGGAAACAATCATGCTGTAAGCAACTGGAGAGAACACAGGGGAGACAGATTTTAATGTTTCATTTTAAGTAGTCCCAATCAAAACAATACCAACTAAGTCAACTGGGAGTGGTGATGGGTTGTTTCCAGGCTGGGAGGAGCAAAGCTTGGATACAGGAGGGCAATAACAGAGAGAGGAAACAAGCAGGGAGAGGGAAACCAAAAGAAACCTGTAGTACAGGTAGAGCAAGTGCGTACCATTTACAGTAAATGTTTGCACAGGTGCTTATGCAGGTTTTCTACCATCTTTCGACTGATCATTGACTCAACAGGTAAATCAATTTTACTTTTAATATATTTTTGCCATCGCTGGTTGGTATTTTTGTTCAGGTTTCTATATTGTAATTTGTTTTTATTTAAAGAGACTGGAGTAGTAGCCTAAGCGAGCATTTTCCTGGTTGTGAGAGAAATATTTGAATATATCATACAGACAAATAACGAAAGCATTCAGAGAAGTTGGAACTGATAGATTTTTAAGTTTGTTTGATTTCCTGCACAAATGATGTGCTGTATTTACTGATATTGTTATGTGCTGTTTCAACTGTTTGCTTATGGGTTCAAGGTTTAGCTTTGTGGCTGTTATGGCAATAATAGGCTAAACTGTTTAAAGTGAAACAGGACAAAATGATGTAAAAGTAGCACTAAAGGAAGAAATGAGAATGAAAACTAAGGGTAATTCTGTGTATTAATATTAATGAATGAATTAAAGCCAACAAGCAGTCATAAAAGGGCTACCTGGAAAAAACAACATTCATATCACCCTATTGGAATCACTTGCATTATCTTAAAATATTAT
>NW_023340268.1:20048167-20050056 GCF_004916995.1 Morone saxatilis
ATTTGTAACTTCCAGTATGACGCACCATTTTACTTTAGGGGCCACAACAGTAACTAATGTTTTAAGTAATTAATAATAAATGAGTTGTTAGTTTACCGGCTGGTTCACATAAAGAAAGTGATCAGTATTAGTTCAAATAAATGAGCTAATCATGACTCAACAACTCAATATTATCTACTATATAGTCCTCCATTAGGAATTATTTGGGAATTAGTAATTAACAATTCATCAGTTATTAAGTTGTTCCTCACTTGTTTCTTGGATTGTTTCTTCTTTCTTAACTAATTAACTAATCATTATACTCTATAAAACTTGATTAGGGGTTACTCATCAACTATGTTTGTTCCTCATTTGTTTCTCATTTGTTTCCTGCAAGTACTCCTCCAAGTATTGTCCCTTATATCCCTGTTTAATATATAAAATAAGATATGTAGCACATATTTATTAACATCTAGTTGTGAACAAATACATTCAGCATTCAGCAGTATTACTTCATATAGACTATTTAGTATGTATTATGCTGCTGTCTGACAATGAAAGAGGACTGAAGGAGAGGCAGCAGTAACATACCCTTATTCGGGTGGCACACCTCTCTCCCTCTGTGCAAATCAGTGCTAGGGGGAACCGTCCCGACTGGACTGGCAACGAAGAAACCCTACATAGGAGAAAAAGAAGGGACCAGTGTTAGTTCTCTTTTTATGAGAATGAAGAAGCAACAGAGAGAAATCTTGGGTGGATCAACAACTGGCTCTGGACTGGAGTGGATAAAAAATACAGACACAGGCAAAGTTAAACCGGAGCAACGATCATCAGCGTATAATAAGTTACAAATTATAAATTTTACAGACAAATTTTTCTAATCACGTTTTCTTATTACAGATTTATGTCACACAACCCATTCAGCAGTCAGCCAATATTTATACGGGTCTAAATATTTATGGGAATCAATGGAAATACATTGAGCAGTGGAGCGGTTTTTCTGTTGAGTAGGTCAATTTGACTTCTTAAAAAAAAAAATGCTGCAGTGACACCTACTTTTAAGAAACATAAAACTAATGACTTATAAGGGTATTTTGAGTTTCCCAACCATATATTTGAGTGGAGAGGGAATACTTTTAATCGTGTCCTGAAAGATTCTGACATTTGACTTAAAATAATCACCGCTTACCCTGAGCTCTGTGCCCAGCTGTGAAGAGCATTCCACAGGCAGCGGGCCTTTGTTCCATAGCACTCCCACTGACACTCCTCTTCTGACATCACTCTGCAATTCTGCTGGTCTAAAACCTCTTCCATTACAGCAATATTCTGTTTCTGTATATTGTTGATTGTGTACCATGGTGCTGTCACAGTTGTCCCTCATGCAAAGTTTGTTTTTCCCAAGGAGAGACTGAAGAGTAGCTCACACCAGCCACGTTAAAGTGGTCGGACAGGACGTCATCCTGCACAAGGAACCCTCACGTCATGGTGGATCACTCTGGAGACTCTTTACAACCTGTGCACAGCGGAACTGATACCAATATTCAGGATTATTACAGGAAGTCCTCTTCCACCTTAAATGAGCCAACGACCTTAACCGAAGGATATTACACATTTTTTTTCCTGAACGGAGAGCCTATCAGAAAAGGATGTGGCCCCCCGTTGTTGGTGAGTACAGTTTTACTTAATCGTCTATATAAGAGACATCACTGATTCACTTTAATAAAGTTGGAAGGTCTTATGGGAAGACAGATTGAAACAAGAAATGATCCACATTGACGCAGCCAGTCAGGCTGATATTTCAGACTTTTGGGTCCTTGTATGGGTTTCGAAGTGTAAAATGCAACTCAGAACAACAGCCTTTTCCTCGGACCCGACTGCCAAATGCCACTTCTTTCAAACCCTCCAGTTCC
>NW_023340268.1:20050081-20056835 GCF_004916995.1 Morone saxatilis
TTTCGCTCAGGCCCGGTGGATTCTTGCAAATACCATTCGGAGCACTAGGAGGAGCCAGAGGAAGCTGTTCTCCCACAGATGATCTGTCTCAGATCAGTCAGCAGTCTAAAACGATCAATTAAAACTCATCAATTCATCTCCAGATCAATCGACAGGAACATTTTCATTCATCTCAATCATTTATCAAGGAAAATATGGAACACTCGCAGGTTCCAGCTTCATTCATGTAAGGACGTGCTGCTTCCCCCTCTCGTATCTCATTGTAATCTGGATTCAACAATAAATGAATGTATAGACTTAATAAAAAAAGCTTATTCTTAATTAATCAACAATGAAAAGAATGACCATGTTCAGCCCCATGTGGAAAAAATGATCTGTTCCTACCAAGCTGGACAGCCTGACAATAGACAATGTATCATAAGGAGCAACACTGTACACAGACGGATGGAGCTCCACTCTTCCCACAAAGGCTGTGTGCCTGTGGAGAATTAGCTCATTCTGAATCCTATGATAAACCATCAGTGGAAGGAGGGCCCGGCTGTGTAAGTGTTCCTGCAGCAGAGCAATGTTAGCAGCCACGGCTCTGTCCTCAGGTGCCCTCGAATCCAGGAGGAGCGTGTCAGGGCTGCACACTGGATCTGTACAGTAGGTCGCTTTCTCGCTCTGTGGGAACATCATCATCATCATCATCATCATCATCATCCTCCTCGCGTACATTTGTTTTTACTTCAGCCGGGATAGAAACAGCAAAAGCACAAGGGGTTTGCCGAAATCCACTGTGACATGGGACGTTCAAGCTTATCCACTTGGCCACTACACATCCAAATCAACACACCAATTTAAGCTCGGTTGTGATTATGTAATATTATCGGCGATTTGATCCTGCGGCCACACACACACACACACACACACACACACAAATCCTCCCGGACTGTTTCTCACGCATGATGTCATGTTGGATTCCTTGCAAGCAGGTTATGCAGAGATGTCCGAGCAGCGGGGAGGCGTTACGCAGCCAGTGTTGCTTTCGTTTTCTTTTACATGTGCGAAACGGCAACGCCAGATTCCCTTCAACGAGCCGCACATTTAAGCCTACACACGCTTCTCAACAAGATGCGCACATTAAAGAGCACCAATGCCAGTATGTCTAAGTCATGGTGGTGTGGTTGTACATTCGGCGATCATACATGAGGTCAGTGTGGACCTTTGGCACTGGTTCTCACAATCATCTCCCACCAAACCAGAAGAGGACCGCGGGGGCTGGGCTGAATAAAACGCTGGGAGAAAGAAGTGCGACCTGGTGTGTGATAAATGTGCAAAGATACTCATTTATAAAACGTCATGTTCTTAAGGGGCATGCGCGCTTGCGGACGAATTAATAAAATATATGTGAGATTTTTTGAATGGAGGCTGGTTTGCTACGAACGGGGCGCATAGCGGTGCCCAGTGCAACACAACGCGCTGCGAATCAAACAGCCGATAACCCAAATCTAGGACTAAAAGATACACACGCCTGTAAAACACTCTCATTTTGGTGTTTTTTTATAATTGTGTACGTTGGTAGAAGGCGCACACAGCTGCTGCACCTCTGTGTTTTAAAGAAGGAGCAGGAGCAATGCTGATCCTGGGCAGTATTGATTAACAAAACACTTGGGCAACGTACAGGCAGAATACTCCAGTTTTCCTACGTAGCGCCACAGACCCAACCATGCAGGTCTGCTACTACAACCAGCATCAAGCTCACGGCAACAACAACGCCTCCAAATTAAACCGGTTTCAAAATAAAACCGCACCGCGAAACCGAGTAGGTCTACTCACGCCAGTGTTACAGCAATAGGTCCGCTCTGTATTTTTACACGAGTATTTTGACACCACCTCGGCAGCTGTAAGCGACCTGCTATCTAGTGTACGCATTTTACTACACGACACAAATTAAAGAAGTTTATTTTGAATGTTACATCGCTGCACTTCCTGTGTCGTTGTGTCCAATTCTGGCTGACTTGCCGCAGCTCACCACCTCCTCCTCCTCCTCCCTCTCACAGACAATGAATGAAGCCAGTTTTGGGGAATGGACTAGCCCAGGACCCGTTCAGGTAGCTTAACACCCTTCTAACATGGCAGCCAAAAACATTACAGAAACCGGACAACACCCCGTGTTAGCTCGGGTTACGCTGTCCCTCTTAACGTTAGCTACCTTTATCTCACCACTCCGAACAAACAGCGACAAGAAAAAAAAAAACATGCTGAATAATAATACTCGTCCTGCAACGCCGTGTAAAATATTACAGTAAAACAAAGCTACTAAACACAAGGTAACATTTCCAACAGCGCGTCACTGACACCATGAATGAGCTCACGTTACCTGCAGGATGCTCAACTTCACTTCTCTGCGGTGCGGCCACGGCTTCTCAAGCTGCGTCAAGTCAGCAGAGGTGCGTCAAGACCAGACAGGAAATGTGCAGATATGGCGTTCAAAATAAAAGCGGAAAAGTACAAGCCTCGGGGCGTTGACTGAAGAGCGCAAGTGGAGCTCAGATATGAAAGCATTATATGCTATTCATGTCTTTGGGTAAACTTAAAGATTATTTGCAGCCTTAACAACTGTTGTGAATACAAACACATTCAACTGTTTTCGGTCAGCGCTTCTTTCAGTGCGTAGTGGTGTAATGGTTGCATTTTAGACCGGAAACGCCCTGTTTCATTTTAGCTAGTTTGATACTGGCATCTTCAGCAGCACCCCATACAGTACCTCAGATAACAGGAATTATTCTAATTTATCATAACACCTCCAGCTGCTGATACCTGGCTCTCTGACCGTGTCAACTCGGGTCTATTGCTGTATCTTATCGCTTATATCAGACTGTTATGGAGAAGTAGTTCAGTTGTTACCGGCTGATAACGTGAGTGGTCCAGTCCAGATGCTGTGGTGGTAGTGGGACGGGATGAGTCCTCCTGTAAGTTGATGCAATTCACCACCGCGCTAGCATCATCACTGTCAATGTATGGTAAAGAGAAAACAGCATTTCCGGCCACAACTTTTTAAAACCAAAACCAGTGAACGTATCTATGTGGCGTTCAATTGTCCTCCACTTTTAATAAACCACAGAACGTACGTGGGGCGACAGCCATAGCCTACAAAATGGGAAATAAACGACAAAATAGCTACGAGACCCAGGTTATTATCATCATTATATAAGGTAACCAATGATATGAGAATGACTAATGTAGTTATGTTAATAAAAACTGGTTAAAACCTGTCCGCTGTCACATTTAACGCAGTTATAATGAAGGTAAAATCCGCTCTGTATATATCTTATTGAGGTTAGCTTCACACTGGCAACATCCCGGCACAGCTGGAGCGCGAGACAAACACGCTGCTGACCATAACCCACGCGCACTACCGCGAGACCCCGCCCCCTTACAGTGGCGTTACAAATAAAGGGCAAACCGACTCGTTTAGGATTGAATAAGCTAATGTGAAACTAGCTGGTATAAACTTATCTTTTTCAGTCATTTACACATTGTATTATTATTATATTACATTAGTGTTACTGTTAGGTTCACACAGAGGTTTGACTTTGGCTCTTTAGTGCTAAAACACTGTAATGGAACACTAATATGTGAATGATGCAGCACAAGTAAAAGATCAATCACCAGAACTTTTTCTTTTATCAGCAGAACATGATCTCATTCCTAATGTGGTCTCATTAGAATCACTAAGAGTTGCACTCATCCATTATTCAACAAATATTTGACTCTATAATTGATTTGAATATAGAAGTTTAAAATGTATTCTAATATCTAACCACACCCACATCGTATTGCAGGAATGTGTGGTGTATCCGGACATCATTTGGTCCTCACGCTCTCAAACCTGTGACAATGAGGGCGTCATGAACATCACACCGCCGTCTAATGAAGACCACAGGGGCCGCCCGCCTTGAGTCTCAGGGCTCCATTTAGCTTGTTTTTCTACCTGGTTGCCAGGTGCTCCGAGCCCTCCGAGGAGGAGGGTGCTGTTGATGATGATAATAATGATGAAGGGCCCCCGGGGCAGGGCCCAGAATACCAAACCACAACAGGCGGTGAGGAGCGTAGTGAACCCCCATTTAAAGATGATCCTATAACTGGCTCATGCAGCTGATCAGAGCCTCATTCAGCATTATGTAACAGCATCAGGTCAGCCTGCTGCTCACAGCTGGGCCGGGGACTTCCACCGTCGCTGACACCCATAACAATGTGGGTCAGATCACAACTTCAGGCACACAGCGACTGTTCACAGATGGGTCCGAGTGTGCGGAGAGCAGGGGTGTCCACGACCCTGCATCTGATGTCATCAGCCACCAACATTAAGTGCAGAATGCACGAGCAGGCTGAATATCCGGACAGAAAGTGGACCAGCGACAGATTACTGACGTAACCCGCCACTGTGCTGAATTAGCCTGCTTGATGTTGTGTATGTCAACAAAACTATCAGCTTAGAGGAAACACGGGTACGGATTTGATCTTTACTCTATTATGATGGGAAAAAAGATCAAAATAGACTAAATAGATTAAAATCAGATGAAAAATGATTTCTCACAAGGTTAAGGTATTTATGTTGTAAGGTATTTCTGAATATCTTTGTGACTTCCTTTCAATAATGAGGTTTAAAGGTCCAGGGTGTAGGAGTCTAGCAGTGTAGTTGCAGACTGCAAGTCAGTCGTTTGTCCCTCCCTTTGCAACCGGGAGGGAGAAACTATGTCGAGTGGTCCTATCTACAGCCACTGTTTGGTTTGTCTATTCTGGGCTACTGTAGAAACATGGCGGTTCAACATACCTATTAATATTTTATTCCATTTCTACCAATATATCCTCCTAAAGGTTACACTGGACCTTTACATTCTAACACACAGGTACTCACATTTGTTGATCTTGATGTTTCTTCTGTGGCTTGTTCTTGTTTGGGGCAAACAAAACTCAAACTCATTCATAAATAAAACAGGCCCTAACAAACAAAATAAAGCCGCAGTCGGTAACTTTTTGTCATATTTCTGGAATTCTGCTCAATATCCTGACAGTAGAACATGAGACAGGTAATCTGTGAAACAATCTGGTTCTTCTGGTTCCTCTAGTGCTCCTAATGGTATTAGAAAGAATCCAACAGGCCTGAACGAAAACAACCAATCAGAGCCAAGAAACATAGCTGACTGTTGAGCCTCATTCCCAGGGTGTCAAAACATCTGTATTTGACGTCCTGGGAATGAGACTCAACCATTAACTATCTTTTTTATTATCTGTCTCATGAACTACTGTCAGGCTATAGTGAAATTTTCAGTTTTGATACAAAATATTTTGATAAGTTACCTACTGCAGCTTTAAATCTAGCAAAACTCCAATAAAACTACTTCCCTTACATTTGTTTCTTTATATTCTACTTTATTTTGTTGCAGTTTCTTGCAGTTGAGAACTATGAACTCAACGGCGATGGCAGCTCCCGCCTGTATCTGACTCTATTAACTGGCTGAGCGGTGCCAGCCATTTGGCTCCTATATTCCTTCTGTCAATCTTTCACCTATAGGTGCCATTGCTTTCTGAAAAACAAAACTGCCTCTAACAATATCATTATATATTTATAACTAAATAAGGAGCAATCAAGTTAACAAAGACCATTAGGTATGATGTCCAACTGGAATTAAATTGAATTTCTTTTTGCTACAGCTTACATACATCTCTGTAAATTACTTAATCTGAAACCAAAGGGGAGAAAAGTATATATTTTTGCTTCATTATGGCGCCCTATAGTGATGATTCCATTCATTTGACAGAATACTGTTTTGGTCTCTGTCTATGTAGATGGAAACCATATCTCTATACAATCAATCAAATCTTGCCGTCGAGGAGCAGTGTGTAGGATTTAGTGGCATCTAGCAGCGTAGTTACAGATTGCAACTCCCTCGTTTCACGCTCCCATTCCAAACACCAGGGATAAAATGCGGTGGCTGCGAAACGCATTACCTTCATGCTAAAGTCTCCTTATTTAACTTACAAACACACGTCTTGTCCTGCGCCTCAGCTTGTTGAACGAGCACCCAAACAACCCAGCTGGGGAAAAGTGCCCCGCTAACATCAGTCTGCAGCAGAGTGGACCTTTTGGACAAATGTATCAGCGACTGGTGTCTACTGGAGTCCACTGCCGCTAAAACAACCCCTGATGTTATTTTAGTTGTTACAAACTGGACATGTGGGGTTTGAAAGTACCCAGTGTTTTTTTGAGCGTGACCTATTCTAAGGACTAAAATTCACCATATTTCATTCTCCAACTTTAATTCATTACTGTGTTTTATGTGCTGCATTAGAAGAATTGCATTGGATTCATCAGACCATGACATAACAAAAAAAACATAGCTGATGCATTTACTGTCAGCTGCTTCTGACGGGACCCACTCTTTTTAACAAATCATTCTCCAGGACATTTTGTTTCAGGAGTTTTCTTGACAATACAGTCCAGCACTTTCTAACAAACAGTAATATCATTTACCAGTCGACCTTGTATTAATACATTTACTCCCTGTTTTATTCATTCCATACAAAGAAGAAGTAGAAAGTGTTTGTTGCACTCACAATGAACATTTGTGTGCCTGTATTTATTAAGTGCAAAAACAAGACATTTTTCCACCGGGCGTTCATGACAATTCTGCTCGCTGTTACTGAAAAAATACACCTGGCACGGCAAAAAAAAAAGTAAAGGTAAAAGTAAAGTAAAATCCAATTA
>NW_023340268.1:20056930-20069021 GCF_004916995.1 Morone saxatilis
TTTCCAGGACGCCTGGGAACCCTGATCAGTGGGTTTTAATTCTAATATGAAAGGCACAAATGAGAGACTGAAGAACAAGCAGGGGGACTCATAGTGGGTTTTTAGAAATATTCCGAGTGTGTGGGCAGTAGTGTTGAAGGTACGGTCTCTGAGATTTGCCACCATAAGACCAAACAGGACTTTAGAGCTCCGTCATTTGCCGTCGTTCCCCAACACAAGCCCTGAATGAATATTGTGAAGTATAATGAAGTGTTGTGTTCAGCCGCACTGCTCATGCTGATCTTGTGATAGGGGAAAAACACATTCCCTCTGCATTACTTGCCAAATGTGTGTGTGTGTGTGTTGCACTGGGGAATCCTGCATTGAAGGAACACAATAAATCACATTTTAGCAGGATCATGTGATTAATGGAGGGAGGGCAGTGAAGCATTTGGAAATCCCTGCTGACCGGGCTTGATGACATTGTGTTTGCCACTTCTGAACAAAACCAATGCGCCCATTCCCAAAGTAGTTTGTATAAAAAGAGCAGGTTATCACACAGGGTTAGGAATCGCACACCACATATGTCCAAACCCATTCTACATAATGAAATCCGGCTACAAAGAAAAGGTCTAATTCGATGGCCAACGGCCCCACCTGCAGGACAGAAGGGTTGCCTAAACCTGATTACAGACATTGAACAGGATGTCAACTTTATTGAGTATAATGACAAGTGAATATACAGAATATTGAGAAAGAAACTTTATACTGACAACAAAAATGTAAAAGATATCAAAAATGGTCCCTCAGAATAACTTGTGTGCAACATATAATAAGGCACTGCTGTTATAAAACTGAGCACTACAACAAAGCGGTGCAATAAAAAAATAACATGCATAACTAAAATCTAGTTTGCACGATTTGGACGTCCATGCTAGAGCTGCAACGGTTAGTTGATCAATCGATTAGTTGTCAACTTTTAAATGAATCACATTAAATCATTTTTTAAAGCCAAAATATCAAACCTTTTCGATTTCTGCTTTCTTCAGTCCTCTCTGACAGTAAACTGAATGTCTTTGGGTTGTCGACAAAACAAGGCGTTTGAAGACGTCACCTTGGGCTTTGGGAGACAGTGATCAACATTTTGTCAGTTTCTGACATTTTCTGAATTAAACAACTAATCAATCGAGAAAATGACTGACTCATGATCGATAATGAAAATCATTGTTAGTTGCAGCTATAGTCCATGGAATCCAAGTGATTTAAAGGAAACAATATAAAAAGTATGAACAATTAACATTAATGTAGTGAAACAAAGCCAAAACATCCATTCCCCATAGGGATCAACTAAGTTTCATTTGGTGTCGTCCAATAAAAGCTGTGTAGTGCTCTCAATCAGAATCTCAGTAACAGTGGAAAGACAAAATAACCTGAGGTGGAAAAACTGCTATGTGTGATTAAATCTCAACTCAAACGATTCTTTTGCTCATTTCAACTTTCATTTGCTGATTTTAAATGTGGTGTTGCAAGCAAATCAAACAGATCGATTTAAAGCTAAAGCTATCCTGGTGCAAATAGCAAGAGGCTGGCAGCCACATGTTGACAGACTTCGTTTAGTTGAAGTCTCTGTCGGGGAGCACCAGCGGGGCCACCAGGGTCCACAGGTAAATGGCCAAGCCGAGCCAGCTGGAGCAGATCTTCACCCACACGGCCGGCATGGTGGTCTGCATGATGCTGTAATCGGTCCCGGGCCTGATGAGCCGAGAACAGAGAGAGGTCAGTGTCTGGAGGAGTTAGCAGAGTTGGACAAATAACAGATACTTACTTGTACCAGTTGGTGAGGGTCATCATGATGTAGAGGGAGGCCAGCAGGAGGCTGAAGTGGAAGAAGGAGTAGCTGTAGGTGACAGCCTCCTCTTCGTTGTCCACGGCCCGTCGGACTCCGTCCTCCCCCTCCACGGACTCGACGGCGGTCAGACCCTGGCCCTCCTCAGTCTGCATCAGCTTGTTCACCTGGGAGTTGTTGGAGGAGCGGATACTGTGGCGGGTGAGAGTGCGAGAAGTCATCTTGACATACAGTAACGAATGACAGGAGAATCTGAAATATCTCTAATTTCCAGGACAATGCAGATTA
Source organism: Morone saxatilis (assembly GCF_004916995.1). NCBI lineage: Eukaryota > Metazoa > Chordata > Actinopteri > Moronidae > Morone > Morone saxatilis. Next base: position 20,059,044 of record NW_023340268.1, read on the forward strand.
TTTCCAGGATATTGGGTCATTTTAATCATTTCCAGGTGTTTTCATGACTGGAAGTCATAATTATAGTTATAATTTCCGGGTTTTCCAGGAGGCGTGGGAATCAAGTGTGAACCTATTGTGACGTCACCCATTGGTTTGTGGGCCACGTTTTTAAACCTTGAGTTTGGCGTTATGGTTGACAGTTTGTCGGAGCCAGCGGAGGTGACGAACTGCGAATTGAGCCGCTCTCATTGGCTCGCCTTGTCACACACAATCTGGTATTACAGCTAAACAGTACACCACCAGTAAATATGTTTCTGAAAAGAGCCAATGGAGCTGCCCCCTACTGGCCAGTACATAGAATGCAGGTTCTGCAGAAGACACTTCTGTGTTGGCTTCACTTCACAGACCTGGAAGTTCTGTGCATTATATGTACTGTCAGTGGTGGGAAGTAATGTGCGGTTTGTGACAGCAGGAAAAAGATGCAACTTGCAGCAACACTTAAGTGTTTCAAGTTATTTAAATGTCTACAGTCTTCTTGTAAAGGCGAGCCATGACCATGACAGGGAACCTAAAAACCAGCAGTAACAGGGTAATACCTGGCGTAGAGAGTGCAGAACAAGAAAATGAGCAATCCCACGATGCTCTGTGCGTCCCACCACTGGACGTTTTCTTTAGGAGGAGCAGGACCTGGTGGTGGAGTTGGGCTGGCGGGCTGGACCAAACTCAACAGACTGGGGTTACACTGCCGATCTGAGGTTGGAAACAAACAGTTCACAGCAGACAATGGGGCAACTAGTTGTTATTACAGCCACAGGGAGTTCCTTTATTGTCCTCCTATTATCCTGCTTCAAGTTCTGGATAAAATGCAGTCATGTTGTGACTCGTTGGACTTACTGGGGTTGTTGGTCATGGCTGACCAGGTGACATACATGGTGTAGAGGGAGATGAGGGAGGCCTGGAGCAGACCTGAGCTCGGCTGGGCCTCCTGGGGAGACACGGGATGAGTCGAGAAATGAATCATTGTGCCAGACAGTAAGACAAAACTCTAAACATTCCTCACTCAGAACAAAGGCTCATGGCTGGGACACATTATTTCCATATTAGCTGGTCTTGTAGATTGAGCATCAAAAAGCAGGTATTCTCATTTCTTGCAAATATACATACATCATTGAGAGTGGAGTATTATACAGCAACAACAGCTAGGTAGCCTCAGTCCATAAATATCCATAACATCTGGCTTTTACCTGAACTTTGGGCAGAATGGCCACGATGGACACAATGATGCAGAATATGAAGTTGAGGCTGATGAAGACCTTGTGCTCCGTGCAGCCGTCAGGCTGGATGTAGAACACGTAGAAGAGCACAACAGCAGTGAAAGCCAAGGCGAAGTTGATGAAGGTGACGGAAAGCAGAGCTGCGCGGAAAACATGAGCAAAGGGTAAAGTCATTAGACAAGTTCAGTCGGTGTTACCTACGTCTGCAGCTTATGTAGTTTGATTGATTCATCACTACACTGGTACACAGACACAAAAACATGTCAGTCCCTCTGGGAGTTTGCAGACTTTCTTTGGGATTGTTGTGGCCTAAATTGCTGGATTTTCTGGCAGTTTTCAAAAAAATTGCGATGCATGTTGTGACATTCCAGGAGAAACTGAAAATCAATTTTGATTACCGTATTATTAGTTTTTAGTATAATTCCTAAAGGCAACTAAAGGCAACTTGTTCCAGTGAGAATACAATCCCACTGGACAGGGTAAATGTAAGATGTGTACATGTCTCCATGGTCTGCATCTTCACAACTAGATACAAGAAAGTGAGTTTGGTGATGTGCGACTCAAAGTTTTGTGCAGGAAACTACAACGATTGGTCAAATTTGTGGAAAGGTTGCTGTGATTGGACAGGTCTGAATTTTATACTTGCACTTTTAGGACCAGTGTGTAAAATTTAGTGGCATCTAGCAGTAAGTTGCAGATTGCAACCATCTGAGTACAACTCAGCCTTCCAAGTGTATAGGAGAAACTATAGTGGCAGTGGAACTCTGTCCTATCTAGAGCCAGTGTTCTGGGCTACTGTAGAAACATGGTGGTTCAACATGGTGGACTCTGTAGAAGAGCACCTGCTCCTTCTGTAGATTCTAACAAAAACACAACAATTCCTATTTTCAGGTGATTGTACGCTAATAGAAACATAGCTATGAATATTATATTCCATTTCTGACAATAATCCTCCTAAATGTTTTAAACACTGGACCTTTAAAGGTTCTTTGTGATAAGTGGAGGGTGTGCTGCCCTTCTACCTGCAAACCAGCACTTGCGGTTTCCGTCCTCTGCCCTCTCCAGCCAGGACTGGTTCCAGGAATGGGCGAAGTCCACCAGCAGGATGAGCTGGATGACGATGAACATAAAGGAGCCCACCACGCCAAAGTAATACCACACTGAAAGCAAAAGGATTCATTTGTTCAGAGGGTTATTAGGCACTCATTTACAGTTGTAAAGCATAAAGCAAGAGGCTCTCCGTACAGTGTGTGCCATTGTAGGTTAACAAGGATGACATCGTTATATAAACGGATGTTTCGCTTATTTATTAACGAACATCAGAATTGACAATTGAACGTTCACTTGAGTGGGTACAAGTGGTTATTTAACATGAACACAAACTGACAATAATCAAGGTTATTATAGTTAACTATAACTGAAATAAAAACTAAAACTAGGTTTGAAAAACATTTTAGTTAATTGAAAAATATAGATTAAATATTCTGTACTGTACAAAACTAAAGTAAAATAAAAAATATACAGGAAATGACTTTTGTTTGTTCAAGTTTGTCAAAAGCCTATTTTTCTCTACAAAGCCCTTTTTTTCAACAGCTGTCAAAATGAAATCTAAACGCAAGCAGTCGTACATATACTAAAGTTATGATTTTTAAAAATTAAAAATGATTAAAACAAAGACTTTCTGATAGAAGAATCGAAATCTAAGCTTCCATATTGGCACTCTTTGATACATTGAGGTTCAATATCAAGCCCTAATTGTAACTTGCTTTGCACTCAAACCAAGCAGTAGCATATTGTAGCACATTCGTTTGAAGGTGTGTGAGCTGTGTGTCAGCTTCATACCTGTCGTAAACATGCCGTCTGGAATGAAGAAAGCTCCCACAGTTAGACCGACCAGCACCAGGAACTTAAAGAACCAGAAACTGAGGGGAAAAAAAAGTTACTCTCAGAATGTACAGAACAAGTTTGTTTTTTTCTGTTTTTGATGCAGTCCCCATGTTCGGCCACCAGAGTGCAGCATGCTTTCGTCACACAGGACTGTGGCGCTGATGTGCACAGTACGAACCCATTTTGGATGGCGGCTCGGGGGTCCTTGCTGCTGCGCACTCGGATCATGATGATGGAGAAGAGGAAGAAGAAGCAGGCCATGGCGAAGCACATGCGGTACACTGACTTGTAGCCAACAATGATGTCACAGTTCACTTTGTTCTCCATGCCGGGAATGGTGGTTCCGCCAACACAGAAGCCTGGAATCTGACAGAGTGGGCGCACACGAAGGAAATAATGGGTGGGGGGGCAGGCAAGGATTCAAATTGTAAAATAACAATCATAATGCAAGCATCCAGTCCGGCTGCTCTGTAGTGTCACTGTCGCGGGGTTACAGCCTTATGAAACCCAGCGGAATTATTTTCCTATTTTGGCTTGAACTGGATATGAACTGTGGGCCATAAAATGAAATGAAACCCGTGCCTATTAAAGAGTCTGATGCAACCCCCCCCCAGTATGCAGCATTAACTTGTATCTAATCTAGTCTTATCTAATGTACCTTTTTAAGATGTTCCTCCATGCCTGGGAGAATCATAATGACGGACACCATAGTCCCGAGCAGCATCAGGAAGGAGAAGGCCAGCCGGCTCACGGTGGAGTTGTACGTTGACGGGCAGCATGATGACAAGAGGCAGGGGGCCGAGCCACACAAACAGGACGCCTGGAGAAGACAAGAGGGAGAGAATTAGCAAGGCCTTCGTACAGATTCATATTTGATGAAACTCGGGGACGGGGCTCTGGGCTGTGGGATAATCAGGATAATGCATGCATGGCTTGCAACGACTGTGGAACTGAGAAAAATAAAAAAATACATAACAGTGTGTCTGCTGCCGGGGCAACAATCGTTCTCCTGCTCCTGCACGCTTCCAGAGAAGCAGAGACAAATGAGTTACAGTGGCAGTAATCAGGCCTGTGATTAGAGCTGCCATCATGACAAATCCCCCCCCCCCTCTCCGTTTCTTATCCAGCGCTGTGAACGGGATCAGAGGATTCAGATGCACACTGCGGCTCAGAGGTGAGTGAAGCGCTGAGGCGGAGACTGTAGCTGGGCTCAGCCATCCTTCACTAAGTGTGAGTGTGCACCACAGTACACAAGCCCTGGGTGTAAACACTGCGGCCGTAACGACAGGATCCCTGTTTCCATGGTTCAGAGCGGCCTGCTGCCCGGGCAACAAACAACTCTTACACATAACTCTATTCCTATAATCAGCAGGGATGTACCGATGTATCAGATAACATTGGTTTTAGCAGATATTCGCTTTGTTGACTGACGACGTGCTTGGCTGTTCTGAGCGGACAGAAGAATACTCGTTCTTTACTGACATGTTAGCTTATCCTATCAACTGTTTGTGTTTCTAAAACTAATTCTAACTAAATATGCACCTAGGTTTACAATTTTCCAGGATAACTTTGATTTTTTCCAGGATATTTGGTCATTCGAATACATTTCCAGGTGTTTCCACGACTGGAAAACCAGTCTCTAAATATCCAGAATCGGTGCGTCAAGACAAAAAGCACAAAAACACCAAAACAAAAGAATATTACAAAGAACTCATAGTGATAATAACACAGGATATTAAAAAGTACAGTGCACATATAAACTGCCTTTTATATGTTCTATTTTGCTAACTAAAAAGGGCTGAGTGTCTAACCTCAATAACCTCACAGCTTCTTTTTTAAAAAAGGAGTTCTGTAGAAGAATGATGTTAAGTGAATGAACAGAAAATGTCAAGACCCCTGTGTTCACCAGGGATGATTTGGTGAGTCAGATTTGAAAAATATATTTTTTTTTTTTCTGTTTTACTCAAGTGTTACAAATACATTCTTAATTTAGACGTTATCAGTGTTAAAAATATAATACACATGTCAAATATATTGTATATAATGTGATGGACACACCAAGCACAGAGCAACAAAACAGTGACAGCCCTCCGAAGGGGATGACGTAACCTAGGATCCGGAGCAAGACCCGGAAATTGCCTTTTTAGAAAAACACCTTGCTGATGGGTGTGACGTCACATAGCGCTTCACGCTGCGCATATTTCTCACTGACAACAGTAACTCCAAAACAATAACAGACGGATTATTTTATAAGAGAACTGGAAATAACGTCAAAGGGCGGCTCACATACGCCACTGCTAGCACACCAAACTCTATTCAGAAATCTGGCAACTCACTGCCACCTTGTAACGTTATATCGCCTCGTAGAAACGTCACTGTGCGAAAACATTTCCGGGGTGGTCTAAGAGTTAACTTAACTTGGGTTTAACGTTCAATAAACGAAGTTGGCACAGGTTTGTTCACTTTAAATGACTGGTGCCTTATTGTCACTACTTTCAGCAGTGGAGGACGGTTAACAAACGCAAATACGTCAGAGCAAATTTAAGTAACTTTAATGTCTTAGGTTACCTGGTTTGTAATAGTGAGATACGCCGAATTGAACAACTAACTAGTATTTAATTATTCCTGAATAAATATGTCACATGACACGTTTACATATGTTTGCTTATAGCAGCAGTAAAATGTCTGATTCTAAAAGCTAGTTTGACGTTTCGATAACATAACGTAATGTTGCCTTGGCTAAACAACGCGTGAACCCAACGCTAGGTAAATTAGGCAAGAAACTGTAAGAAATACTAAGTTTACGTTTATCGTGTAGCAACAACACAGCCGGCAAATGTATACTCACACAGTTGGCAAGGCAACTCACTGCCAAACAAGCACCCATTTTGGTTTAATCCACAGTTCTGAAGAAAGTCCTAAAAGCTTAAAAACTTCAGGAAGAAACTGAGTCAAGATGGCGATGTCAAGTTAGTTAAAAAAAAAAAAAGACACGGAAATCTGTCTAGTTGCTTCAAAATAAAAGCTTTCTCACGCATACACGTACAGAAATATAATATGGTATGCACAATAACGGGATATGACACTATTTCAGTTTGTTTATTATGTAATTTTGGGGTAAATATCAATATGGAATGCGACGAATCCACGTGCTATGCGTTGACGTTCTCAGTTTTATTTTGAAGGCAAATTCTATTCTATCTATTTCCGGCATTGTTTGGGTAAATTCGGGGAAAGAAAATGAGTTCCCTTGACAAAGGGCTGTGCAGATGAACTGTTGCTTGTTGACTCAACACCTAGACTGTGATTGGCCTAGTGAGCCGTCACTCCAAAAACTTGACCAATTGGATGTTAATGCGCAAAAGCGAAACCATCAGTACAGTATATTTATGTAGTTCAAGTAAATTCAAAAAATTCAAGTTAAGTTTATTATGTAAAATGTTTAGACCACATATTTCACTAAACAATGGCTAAAAAAAGTCAACATGATGGAAAAAACTCAGTGTTGAAGGTTAGATAGAAGGTTTTTGCTATTTACTGTATGACAAACCCTTATGTCCTAATACACTGTTGTAATCAATGTTAGTTGCAATCGTAATGAAATGTATTTTATTTATTCCTAATTGTATTGTGTTTTCTACCGTTTTTCACCTTGTTAGGTCTCGTGATGTGTTTGTGGAAATCAAAATTGTGATTACTGTGGCTTTGTTGAGTTTTTGCCTCCTGCAGCATCTCATATTATTCTAATTTAAGAAACACAAACTGGTTAGTATTAAAGTCTGCAAATCAGCCAGCGTGCTACAGTCTTTACTCCCCACTGGAGATATGTTGTTATTGTTCTTCTTCATAAATTAAAACATTTCATACTGAAGCTTTATATCCTATAATAACCACTCTGAGCAAGGTGTGTGCACTATTCTGAAGTCTGTGCCAGGATATTTATTACAAGGATATTATAGTCATGTTGTTTCCAGTTGCTTGCCTCAGTAATACGGATTCACACTTACGTCTTTTACCTTAACAGACCTCTTGTCTATCATTCAGTAAACTGACGACCCCTGACCAAGTGACATATTTCATATTATATTAAACAATATACAATGAACCCAAACAGTGAACTCACTCACTAACTGCAGGACGTTTGTGTAAAATGAGTGATATGGATACATTGGATTTTTAGCAGATTATTTCCTGTTAAGTAAATTTTACCCAATTCTATGAAAGTCTATATCTTTTTTTAATCATTTTTATCAATCATACAGACTTAATAGGTTTCCTTTTTGAGAAATTCACTTTTCAGTGTTTTCTTCTCATTGTTCTATCAGTTCTTTGCTTGTTTTAACTGCATGCTTTTCTAATGCAGGACGAGGCTGTTTATGAGAAACTGAAGGCTCTGTCAATATAGTTTGTGTTCAGGTCTTTAAAGTTTAGATCTTAAATAATAATCTAAACTTTAAAAATATTGGTTTACTTCACCTTTAAATGGACTTTTCTTCACAGAAATGAACCAAATGCTGAGAAATAGGCCTACAGTGTATATTTTCGTTTTTGTACACCCCTTAAAATCAAGAAGACCTCGCGACCCCTCGTGAAGCTTTGGCGATCCCCCAGGTAAGGAACCACTGCTCTGAAGGAAGACTAGATCATTTTTGTATACTTTATTTTTAAATGAATAAACACAGCAGTGTAACAGTCAGGATACTAGGTGTGTTTACCATTTAAACCTGATTCTGTTCGGTGTGGTTGGACTGTCGAGGTCACAGCCAATCCATAAGGTTTTTTGATGTTTGTCTCTGTTGGGAGTCTGACGGTCATTAAAGATGAACTGTGACACTCACTGTGTCTTCAGAGGAGCGAAGGGGAAGTCTGATAAATGTCCTCCAGCGATGTCACTTGAGTCAGGGGGCAGTCTGCTAACACACCTGAATCTCTAAAGGAACTGCTGGCGGTTGCGTTGCTTTGTGGGTAATGTAGGCGCCAGGCTCTGACAAGGAAGAATCCATGGACAAAAATAAAGACAATAATTCTGATTCTGCTGCATTGATCCTATTGAAAACTGTCCATCATGAGTCCGACAGTGTTAGCGCAAAGCTAAATCAGAGGAGTACTACAGCCTGTTATTCCCTTCCTGTCCAGCAGTAGTCCTTCCATCATTTGTCATCATCCACCTGCACACATGCTCCTGATTCCCTCATCTGCTCCCCATAGTATTCCAGCAGATTATCTGTTGTGCCATCCAACCATCTGCTTATTTTGCCTTGCCTTTTTTTGTGTGTTTGTTTTTTATCCTTTCCATATTTGGACACTTTCCTGCCAGCTTATGCCTCTTTGGATCTGGGCTCTTGTTCTGATTGTCTGCCTTCTGCTGTACCTTGTTCTGTTCATAGACCCAGTGAAATGAACTTGACCTGTTTGGTCTGTGAGTTGTGCATTAAACTTGGTTTAACTAAGCCATTACTTAGCCTCACTGTTTTTTTGTTTTGTTATGTTGTTTTTCAGAACTTAAAAATCCCCTCCAGACGTGTATTAAGACATACATACAAATTATTTGGAACAATCATGTCTGATGTGTGTGTTATGCAAAAAAAAAAAAAAATCTGTATTAAAATCTTTAAGAGGCATCTACTCCTTCTGCCTGATTATATTCATTTCTTAAAGGACCAGTGTGTAGGATTTAGATGCAGATCGCAGCTCCCTCGCTTGGCTATTAAACATTAAACTGATTTATTAAAAATGCTCTCTTCTTATATACGTTCTTTTTTTCTGATCAATAATGTTGTCCAGGGTGCGAGTGCAGAGGCGTGTTTAGCCCAGTGGGGGGCGCTGCTGTGCTCTTGCTGCAGCGAGGAGCAGCCAGTGGAGGTGAAGCTGGCGGCCGCCAAGGTTCTGGTCGACTGTGCCGCCTCTGTGCTGAGCAGCCCTCATCTGCCACTGGGTGAGTCTCAGTTATTGAATCACATCAGGAAATATTTCATATTTACCTCCACAGACAGTGACGATAAATACTTGAAAGTGAACACACACATGAGGTTTAGGCCTTAAAATGTCTGAAATATTGATTGGATTAATGAAGTTAACGTGATGTAACCAGGGTTCCCACACATCCTGGACAACCTGGACATTCAGAGACAAGTTTTCCAGCCATGGAAACATCTGGATATTAATTAAAATGACGACATTTCCTGGAAATAATTTATGTTGTCCTGAAAAACTGTCATTTATAATTGTATTTTAGCCCATTTTAGATGCTGTTGTTTTGTTCTGTTGGTGGGATAAACTACGTTGTATGGCACTTGAAAGCGGGTTTACCAGACACAAAGCGGAACAGAAAAACGCTCCCTTTTAATTATGTTTTTTTTGAAAATGCTGTAGACGGTTAAATCTACTCGCATACAGCCTGATAATGATCAGATTTATTGCTGTGGTCAATAAATACATGCCACAAACACTTTTACTCTTTCTTTTCTGTTAATAGACTTTTTAAAAAGTTTTAAATTTAACGTTAACTGTAATTAACTGTAGCCAATTAGTCAGAGACTGCAGCAGAATAATCAGCTATAACAGCCGAGCACGCCACAAAAGTCAGTGACTCATAAACGCTGCCCACCGTTGTTAACAAGTGTCCAGCTGTCCTGTATTGTCAAGAAAAGTCCTGGAAAAGTGATTTGTTGAAAGAGTGGAAACCCTGTGTAACAACTACAGAATGAAACTGAACCATTGCTGCTTTTCCTTCATATCCCTCGTGCTTTTTATTGAAATAGGTCTTTAACCTGTGTGTGTGTGTGTGTGTGTGTGTGTGTGTGTGCGTGTGCGTGTGTGTGTCTCTGTGTCTCTG
>NW_023340268.1:20069121-20083142 GCF_004916995.1 Morone saxatilis
ACAGCACACTGTAGGGATAATCATTTTTAAATATCACTGATGCAACAGAACATTTCTACTAAAGAGAAGGGAAAGGCACTAGCAGCCCACATGCATTATAAAGGCCATTGCAAAGTCGCTGTATAGCCCAGTTATATGGCGCAAAACTGATTTAGTCTGACCAGAGGTAGCATGCAGTGAGTAAACAGGTGTGACAGGGAAGGTCAGACAGTGAGTTTAAAGCAACAGGGGGGCAAACCTCCATCTGTTTGTGTCTGACCTTCAGAAATACAGCGAAGGTGTTCACCTGTGAATAATCAGTGCAAAGATAAAGCTTCTGCTCCTCCACACCTTCACCTCCCTCCAGTCTAAACAACAGCAGCTTCTAACATACTCAAAAGAAAGCAGATGGGGTCCCATTACTGCGTGGGTTAATGAGTAGTGGAATGAATCCGATGTCAAACAGGTAACAGCTTCATTACTGTTACCATGCCAACATTCCTTGAGGGGCTGAAAGGGACCTTACATGTCTGCTTATGAGGCTCCCGATCAGCCAATAGTATGATTTATACATGTTCCCTGTCATTGTCCTGTGGCTCTGAAGCATGTCACCAGCTTTATTGGTACACTGTGCAGTTTGATAATAATACATATTGAGAATGTAAGCCTGTTGAGTGAAGCAACCGCAGCCTTTGATGGAATCACAGTTGACTTTGCTCTTACTGGACCCCTGTTTTCTATTTTAAGGTGGCAGTGTCTACAACGCTCGGGTTTGTTATCTGTGTAATAAGAATGAGATAAAGGGATCCAATAAATGGCCAGAGCTGAGGACACATTGCTGAGGGATTGGCTGCTATCAAATGACAGGTGACAAGGCGATTCCATTTCCTAATATTGGACTGTGTCTGTGCGGTGCACCCCTTACCGAAGAGACAATGGTACAAACCTTTGAGCAGCAGCGGCAAGACAAAACGGCCAGAGTCAGCGACAATTACACCGGAAGCTGTACCACCGTGACTTCAAAATAAAACAAATCATGAACATTTGGGGAAAAAAATTCAATCAAAAACTACCAGTAATAATAATAAAATCATAATTTTAATGCTAATGAATTAAATGATAATATAGGCTGTAGTATCTATTTTGAATGTCTAATGAGTGAAACTTAAACATAGGCTCAGTGGTATTATTGAAGCATTATTAACATTGCATTATGGTGGACGGTGCGTTTTGCTGTGATAGGCCTGTAGCTTCAGGTCAGACAGAAGAGAAGAAGTGAAATGATTTAACATTTTAGACCTCTAGAGCAGGATATAAAACATTATATAAAATCATACCAAGCTATAGAAGAAGAAATCCGTTTCTTTTGGGCAAAATATCCCCATCACTGACAGATCTTTATTGTTGCTGTTATTATTTATGTGTATGTTGTTTTCTGTGCACAGTCTTTTACAATGTGATCTATCTGCTGTTCCACTTCATACTTAGAACTGACGCTTCTTTTCCTCCATCTTCTCTCTCCGCGACATCTTTTCTGCTTTTACTTTGAAGTAAACCCCTCCGCTTCCTGTATCCTCCGAGCTGCGTGCGGGCCCCTTGACGCTCCTCCCTGTTGCTGCTGGGAATGAGCGCACGGTGAAGTGCTCGGTGGTGTCGGCGCTGAGCAGTCACTACGCCGCGGGTCCGGCGGTGTCAGCTGGAATGAAGCAGTGTGATGAGTCGGCCAGGACGGAGCCCCTGACACCCCGCACTCTCTCTTCTTCGTCCCCGCGGAAGATGGTGACTGGCGGCTAGTTCCAACTTCGGACTCCTTGGCTTTTTTCCCTGGCGAAGCGCGCTGAAATCACTTGGTGAGTGGCCGTCGTTGCGCACATACACTGTCACCTGTTCTGCTCCACAGGTAGGACTTGAGACTGGCGGCTGCTGCTGCGCGCTGACGTTACCGAACCTCTGAAACAGCCAGAGGCATGAGGGCTGGAGAGGACGCTGCTGGGTACAGTAGATTGCAGGCAGGCAGGCAGGGAGGAATCAATGATGCATGCTGGAGCTGTTATCTGCACTGAAACTGAAAAAAAAAATAATAATAAAAGAACAAACAACAAGTCATGATCATGTGACCAACCTATCTGCCAACACCAGTCCTATCTGGCATCAGCTGCAGGCTTGTTCAGATGTAAAAGCAGGCCAGCTCCAGCAGCCTACCTGTCACCTCCATATGGACTCTCAGCATTGTGTGCATCAGCTGTTCTATTCAAAATGCCACTGGCTCCCAGCAGAGAGCTCTATGGCAGCTGGATTATGTGCTCTGGTTTATTAAAAGGTGCGTAAACAGTGACCTTCAGATGGTGAGCGTGATATGGAGAGCTGAGTCTTAAACATTTAACATTTGTAATGTTACTACTACTGAGAAGAATCTGTAATTACACCATACTTTGGGTTGTTTCTTCACGATGACTTACACACAGTCTAGCTGGTTCAGTGAGGATCCGGTTTTGAAGGCCACGTCTAAGAGCCATTGGACTGAATTGTCTGCCAGTGTTCAGTGTTTTAAATGTGACCACTCTTCATTTATAAAAATAGACGTCATTTTCCACATAGAGCATCCTGTGTTGCAAAACTCCCAACTGGCTGATATATGATATAATGTGTTTAAGGAAACTGTCCCTGAAGTAAAAGCAAAAATGTTACACTGCATGTGCGTTCATGTCCTTATCCTTAGGAGAGCCTGTTCCACGTGTGTGCAGAGGCCTTGGACAAGCCTCAGTCTCTCTGCTTTGGTGAATGTGGAGCAGAAAATGTTTCCAAAAAAGCACCAAATGTAAAAACCTGTTAGGGCGTCTGTCTGTGTGTGGTTGTTATAATCCTGGCTTTCTTGAATGTGCACAGTGAATCATGAGTGGGATACACAATGTCAAATGGAAAATGAAGCCAGTGTGTGCTGGGGTACACAGCAGCTCCTCCCTGTTTTTAATATTCATTTTAGCTCCGAGGCACTTCTTTTAATTTGGTGATTTCACCCTGTGTTAATTACACATCCATGAGGTCATTTTTGAAAATCCGACTCATTTCTTGGCCTTGGCTCAGCGGCTGCTGTTTTTACTGTAGGATGCAGTGATCGCGTGTCAGTCAAACAGTGTGGGCGATACTAGGACTTACTCCTCCAGTGTGTAACATTTAGCATGATCTACTGGGAGAACTGGAATATAATATTCTTAGGTGTTTTTGTTTGTTTGTGTATAATCAGCTGAATATAGGAATTGCTGAGTTGTCCTTATCTTAGAATGAGTCGTTTTTATCTACTTGTTTACTTTAATGGATTCTGCCATATTGGACCACCATATTTTTACAGTAGTCCAGAACAGACAAACTCAACATGGTCACAGTTTCACGGCCCCTAGATGCCACTGAATCCTACGCACTGGTGTATCTATTGGTGTATCCTCTATATAGGAGGATCTACTGGAACATACTATTCATGTGTCCATGTGTTTTTATTAGTGTATAATCAGCTGAATATAGGAATCATTGTGTTTATGTTACCTTACGTTTTTGTCTACAGAGGGAGCGGTTCCTCTTCTATGGAGTCCACCATGTTTCTACTGTAGCCCAAAATGGACAAACCAAACAACAGTTTTTAGTTACCGTAGTTTCTCCTACATGCTTGGTGGAGATGAGGGGTTTCCCTTGTATGTAATGTGCAATCTCACTGCTAGATGTCACTAAATCCTACACACTGTTCCTCTAAGTTACATTCAATGTTTTTTGTTTTTCTTTTTGTCACTAGGGGGCAGCAGACACAACATTGACATATTCTTACCTTTTATGGTTATTATGTTTGCCTATTCACACTTCCCTCAGACATTAGCATTCATATGAAGTTGTGTTTATCTTATCTGTTTCTGGCCGCCTGAAGAACATTCACTTTACTCCTGTTTTGGTCTCCACCAACTCCTGAGAAAAATATCTGGCTCCTTAGCAAACATGCTAAATGCTATGTGCTATGTTGCGTACAGTGGGATTATCTGAGTTTTTTGCTGAAACCAGCTGGGAATGAGGATAATGAGCGGTCAGAGTAAACCAACAGTAGAAAACAGTAGATTTCCGGGCGGACAAACCAAAACAATGAGCTATAAGAAGCTAAATAGAGCTGAAGGGAACTGTGGAGTTGGGTGATCATTTTCTGTAGGTTTATCAACTTTAACATTACACAAAATAACTTGATCCATTGTAGCAAACAAATTACTGGTGAGTGCAGCTTTAAATTGACCTAAAATATAACATTATATAATAGTATTAGATACACAATGACCCAAACAGCTCTGAAGTTTGCAAGCTACAATATGGGTGTAAGATAAAAATGGGAAATCTTTCTAATGTATCTGTGTAATTGTTTTAATGATGCAGCAATACTGTTCTTGTGGGAATCCAGCCAGTTCTGGTACTATTTAAAAACTCTTAGTTAATGTTGTGTCATCGGAAGGGAAGGTACATTGTTCACACCGTTGTCACAGGCAGCTCGCTCGGTTCCGTCACCTGCTGGGTGAATCACCCCACTTTCTATGAAATGTTCTTCTTCTGCATCCTGCTCCTTCTTGGAAACCAGGCTTCATGTCACTGCGAGTTATACTATGATGGCAGACAGATGATGACATCGCACCGTGTGCCCTCCGCCCACGCGTTCTGATTCTGGAGTCCCAGAGGTGCCAGACGTGACTGGCTGCTCAAGCCTTTATCACTGACCTCCTAAACAGCCTTATCTTTATCTTTCACACGGAACAAAGGCTGCCACTGTAATCGGTAAACAGGCAACTGCTTTACCTATAAAATCTGTTTAATCTCCAGTGACCTGAGCAGCTACTGAGCAGCTTATCTTCATCGGCTGAGCCAAGACAGACACATAAACTCTGTATTCAAGTAGAGTTATATGTATGATACAGATATTTTATTTTTTATTTCTTTGGCCTTTATTGGATAGAGACAGCTGAAGATTGACAGCAAAGGGGGGATGACATGCAGGCAAAGGCCCCACAGGTCGATTCGAACCCGGGCCGCTGCAGCAACTCCATATATGGGTCGCCAGCCCTACCCACTGAGCTAACCGGGCGCCCAATACAGATATTTTTGACTTAAGTTTTCAAAGACTTACTGTTCCACGCCATATGGTTTGTTACATGCAAGGTTAGTCAAATATACAATATTTTGTGTTGCACATCAAAAAGCTTAATAAATGACAACTTTGGTGCTGAAATAAGATTGATTAATTAATGAATTAATCATTGGAAAATCATCAACAATAATATAGATAATTGATTAATCATGCAAGTCATGTGTCGAGCAAAAATGCCGAACATTTACTGGCTCTAGCTTCTCAAATATCAGGCAGTGCTGCTTGTCTTGACTATCTTCGGTTTTCGGACTATAAAGGTGAGCACTTTGCCTTATTAGCATCAATTTGACCGCAGAACAACAGCTATTGAGTTATTTGTCTCCAGACCCCTTTCCTCTTCTGCTTGTCTTCAAGTCATACTGTACAGGCTCTTTGCGCATGTTTGCCTCAGTTTGCACCACTCAGTTTCAACCCAGCTTTAGAGAGACAGAACGGGCAATGTTGAGACATCACAATAAGCTTTGGGTGATTTTAATGAAAAAATGGTTTGTTATAAGCAACACACTAAAGTAAGCTTTCAAAAAGTGAAGCATTTTGCTATGAATCCCCAATCTCAGGTATTGTGTAGCATCAAACAACTTTCAAATGACAGCCTGCCCTGCTCATCCCTGCTGCAGACAGAGTGTTTGAGATGAAAAGAGGAGGAACACATGTTGTTTTGGGCCCTTTTTTACATCTGCTGTTTGCCATAAAAATGCTTTTGAAGCAAAAAAGACAAGTGCTCTACACTTTTGAAATGTGTCTTTTTGCAGCAAGATGAACGACAGCCAAGTGCCGCCTGTCACTTACAATTTTACCACCCGGCACCAAATTCAATTCCCATTGATTGCGGGCCTCGCCACTTTGAAGATGGAAACAGTAATTTCCCGGGCTAAATTCTAGTCATTCATTATTCCTCTGTATTGACCAGTGACCTATAAGAGTTTAGTCCGAGCCGGTGCGTCTGTAAAGCCCATTGCCCTTTACTGTGACCTATGGCTGTCTGCCATTTGGCTACGGCGGACTTTTATCTCTCTGCCATTAAAACGTGCCAGTCAATTCTTTCCCCACCTGGGTCTGGAGGACATATAAGACGCCGGACGTGTTTTGCAGAGATGTAAAGGACGGAGGATGATAACAGGAACAGACGGGACCCGTTTCCTAAAGAAGCTGTGTTAGACTGTTGTGACCTCAACCTCTCTGTGCCCATTTTCCCAGCAGCCCAGCCTTGACGAGAGGCAGCCTAACTCAATAGACTTCC
This sequence comes from Morone saxatilis, assembly GCF_004916995.1. Taxonomy (NCBI): domain Eukaryota; kingdom Metazoa; phylum Chordata; class Actinopteri; family Moronidae; genus Morone; species Morone saxatilis. The sequence goes on from NW_023340268.1 coordinate 20,075,508, forward strand.
CCCAGCATGCCTCTGCCCGGCTCTGTGGGAAAGGACTGTGGTTGGTCAATGTCATCTCTCCTGCTGCCAGCCCCTCCATACTGATTAGATGGGAAGGGAACTGTAGGTGAGATGGGATGGGATCCTGTGCAGAGACAAAGGGTTTATTGTAATTCCCAAGGCATCCATTCAATCCACAGATCAGCGACCTTTTCTGTGTATCAGACCACACAATGGAATCAGCTGCTCTGCCCCCCCCCCCCCCTAATTACCGCGTGGAATTCCGTCTGCCCTGGAAACAGGCACGCATCTCAAAGCGGTTTGGTCAGTGACATCACCCCATCTGAAAGAGCTTTCTGTCTATTTGGTAAAATGGAGGGAGCTTAAAGGAGTGAGAGGTGCAGTTGCCTGTTTGATTGTATTGTCAATCCCTGAAGATGCCTCTCTACGGCTGCACCTGGCAACTTTTGCACATTTGCATCCTCAGATGGCAGCGAGAGGGACATGTTTGACAGTTCTGAGTATCACTAGTTAGAAATCAAAATAATCTCAATCCATCAGATCTACTGTCGATTGATCCAGAGTTTGGAATGAGTAGAGAACACTGGCTCTAATGTGTTACGGCAGAACTTAAAGCTGCACTAATATTTTTATAACCACAATGGATCAAATGACTATGCGCAATGTTAATGGTGTGCCTCGAATGACGAACCCACATAGAATTATCAAACAATTTGAGTTTCTTTTAGTCCTTTTTGGTCTCTTTTCGCCCATTGTTTTGTTTTCTCACATAATGAGAGTGAAAAATTAACCCACCGTACGCTACCTGCCCAGAACCAAACACCAGACAGAGAAAGTTAGCAACTAGCACTAACATAGAGGAGCATTTAAAAGCTAAAGAGGCTTTGGTAGAGACCAAAACGGAGTCAAAGGAAGAGCGAATATTGGACTTACATTGTCTGGTGGAAGGGCACACAAGCAAATATTCTCTAGTTCCCAGGAATTTTGAGGATTTGCCAAATTGTTTTGTCTTATGTGATAATAAAGTCGATATCTTTAGTAAGTGTTGGTCGGACAAAACAAGCGATCATCCTGGTTGTTTTTTTTGACATTGTGACAGAACATCGTTTAGACCAAACAATTAAAATTAATTATTTAAAAAAATGGCATCAATTGAGAAAATACTTACATCCAATACTTGTTAGTTACAGCCCAATCTGATGTTGGTGGGTTAGTCCCAGAACACACAGATGGGACTGTATCTCCAGTCTGGTCTGCACGGTTTTTACAGGTTTCAATGGGTTAAAGTTAAGATTTTTTAAGACCATATTGAATGCAATTTAAGACCTATTTTATGTCCAAACTGTAGTTGTTTTAGCATGATCAATACAAACCTATTCCCAAAAAGACATTTAAAAGGGAAACTGAAAAGTGCTGCTTTATATAAGTAACATTAACCATTAATACATTCAATTTCTAATCTTATTTAAGACTTTTTAAGACCCTGCCTGGGTCCTGGAACACCTTGGGATTTTTTCAGGAGTAGCTGAAGGAAATATCGGGAAATGGATGTCAGTCCCTCTCTGTTCATTTTGGATCCGTATAAACGGCAGGATGAACAGACGTGGAATTGGACGGGTGGAGATGAAATCCTCTTGTGTTGCAGATCCTCTGCTGAGTGCAGCTTTAATCACAAACACAAATGCAACACAAGAGGTTGACACTTGTGCTGATGCGGGGTGACACTGTGTGTGTGTGTGTGTGTTGGCTTTATAGCATTTTGTGTGTGTGTGTGTGTGTGTGTGTGTCTCAGCCGATGCCCCATTTGCCAGGGTTTGTTGTCAGAGAGTGCCAGAGGCCCATGGGTGGTAGCCAGCGTGCAGGAGCAGCACGTGCAGCCGCAGCCACCCGGACCGCATCGCTGTTGACACGATGGTCTAGTTCGGAGCGCCCGGGGTGGAGGACGGCCTCGGTTACACTCTTTAAAACAACAGGCTTTGTGCTGAAATATTGACGTGACGGCAGCACACATTGTCCTTCTGGTGTCACACATGTATCGGACATGTGTCACACGTACAGCAGATTTATTCTCCTGGCCTTGCTGCAGCTACGGGGGGTGCAAGTGATACATGTATTGTGAAAGGTGATACCACTCAACAGAAAATGATTTGTCACAATTTTGATAAAATAAACATTTCTGATGTAATTTACGAAGAAAAATGCCGAACATTCTCTGCTTGCAGCTTATCTAATGTGAATATTTCTGCTTTTCTCTGTTTTATATGGAGGTAAATTCAATATCTTTGTGTTTGTGGACTTTTGATGTGGCAACATTAGCATCTTGAAGATGTCACATTAGAAATTTGTCACTATTTTTGACATTTTTTAGAATAAAGGTTAATTGTCAGATTAATAGGTAATGAGACAGTAATAATTGTTAGTTCCAGTCGTCGGAGCATTATCGAACCTCAGTACTGGGGATACTTTGAATTTGGGTTGAGCGAGTACACCATTATATATACCTGTATCTGTTCAACCAACTAATGTATCTCTATCTGTACTCGGTATGGGCAGGGCATAAACCAGACATGGAAGGGACTAACTGGAAGTTGTTTACCTATTAGCTAACACTTTTATGCCATTTTTAGCAAAGTTCTTGTACGGCTGCTTTAACATTTGAGAACTTAAATGAAAAAAAAAGCTATTCTATTTTTTATAGTAACTTAGGTATCCCTTTGGAATTAGACGAATGCTTCATTCATTTAGTTTTGCACTTCCACAAGTGTTGGGGAACTGATAGGAGACAGAAAAAAATGGTCAAAATTGATAGAGCAAAGGCAGAGATATCCTGACTTCTAATTTCTGTATGGGTCAAGCTCCAATAAAGCTGGATCCTACACTTCCCATAATGCAACTCAATAGAGACTTTTATCAGACTTTGCAACGCTCCTGCAGAGCCCAATAAGACATTTCCACAGGCTGAGTAGTACTCCTATTGACAAGTAATTGACTTTGATGCGAAAAATGGGAGTTCCCGTTAAGAACTGTGATTGAACCGAACAGGTAGAGGCTGGAGTCAGAGGCCACCAATCCATGCTTACTTCTCTCAGTCTAATTAGACTGAGTAGAGACACATCAATGGTAATCACTGCAACCACCATCAGGCAAAAGTAGAACATTCTGTAGGGTTAGGACAGTGTGCTTTTCTTATGTTTGACCTGTTCTAATGGATCAAATTGGAGGTCCGTTTGTGTATGGCCGGGATTAGTTGAAGTATAAAAGTGCATCCTCTGTTCTTGCTCAACATGTTCCTTTTCTTCAGATCATTCCTGAGGCCTTTGCCAGCGCTTCCTGCCAGCCATTGTTTACGGCTCTCTGTCAAGTGTGCTAATTGCTGTAAATAGCTGGGTGCTCTGTTGTTGTGATTGACCCTTATGAAAAGCCGCTCAATCTGTCTCATATTTGGCAACGTGGAGGGCACCTTGTTGGCCTCATTTCGTATAATGGCTTGTTGTTGTTATTGCACATTAAACACAGTTAATTACAGAAAGGGCGGTTTGCTTTTACGTAGGTGCTATTTCAATAATTGCGACGGTGCTCTTTGGACCTGTGTACCATCAAACAATAAAGCTGAATGATATCTGTGAGTGCTTGTAACTTCCTTTCAGTGTTGTGGGGAGTTTCTGAAAGTAGGCTTTGAGGTTTTCAGCCAGTATTCAGCGGACTGAAGCTGAGAGCTGATCATTATAATATTATTGATATTGTTACGTGTGTCAAACTTTCCTGTCTTTGCTCTTAAATAAGGTCATGGCTACATACCTACGACCAAAAAAAACTTAAACTTAGACGAACACATTTTTGCTTTACTATTTGTATTTTCAAACAATATGTTTCACCTTTACAAGAGAAAATGAGTTGGGAATGAGGATTAACCAATTAATCATTTTCTGCTATTAACAAGTTGGTTCCCACGGAGTGGAGGTTCCAGTCCCTAATGGAGCTTTTTCTAACGTAACCTGAAACTTAATGTAGTCAGCAACTATATGCTCCTTTTGCTTTGGCAATGCTAAGTTAATGGAGGCAGTAAGAGTTAGCCTTGCATGCTGACATTTGAAAGTTTCCTTAGACCAAACGCATTTCTTACAACTTTGCTTTTTTGGAAAGATTAACAACGCCACCCTGTAAACTCTTGCTTTGGCATGTAGAAAAATCAAAAAATTCGAGCATCTTTGGAGCAGAATTTATGGTTGCTAAACTAAATTTGGGAAATTGCTAATCTGGGAAGGTGTTTCCTAAACGGCCAATTGAATGATTCACTCAGAACTGAATTCATATTTGAATGGAAAGTCCTCTGAGACAGAATTTAGTGTCCTATTTACCATAGGACACTAAAAGTAATAATATTGATATGAATGATAAAAAAATATCCATCCTCAGATTATTTGAGGGTTATATTGAAGGGTTGATTTCTAACAAAAGATCTGGAAAAACCTTTCATGTCCAGACATTTCTCAAACCCAGCGAATCACCTGGCTGATATTGTACTTGCGCACAGACCTGTACCACAAGACCTTGAAGATTTCTCTCTCAAAAGACCTCCTCCCCCATTTCCTTTAAGCAAATTATCTACGCAGTAAAAGCCTCGGCTGATACGTTTTTGTCTGCGAGTCCTGAAACATGAAAGCAGGCAGCCATGGTGAGAAAAAGGGCTGCGTGGATCAGCAGAAAAGACGGGAAGATGTGCCCGGGATTTTTGCGAGATCTGAAGGGAGGCTGTGATCACGCTGTCTCATTAGATCAGTCTCAGCTCTCGGCTTTTCTCCCTCTCTGCTGCTGCTGCTCAGGAAAAAAAACACAGCTTTTTTGAAAATCAACTGCTGATATCGAGTCGTGCTTCACCTTCCAGCTTTTGTGCATATGTATGACCTCCTGTGCACCTGTTAATGTGAATGTGAAGCCCATTTCCTTTCTTCACATTTTTTCTCAGTAGCTATATTTTGCGTATAAGTTCACAGTTTTGCACTGCATACATCTCCTATCATTATATTTTCACATTATAAACACTGCATTTTTTATCAATCTTTTTCTGTTTAATCAGTTTTAATAGCAATGTTTTATATTATACAGTCCTACACAACAGTAATAACAGTATTTATTCTGTTTCTGCATGGTTGTCATTGCTTATACCTCCATCAACAAGCCCCACAGTTAATGTTAACATCACATCTGATGTTATGATAACAAAAGATATCTCCAGGAGCAGAAAAACCCCAATACCAGTGCAGTATAAAGATACTGTGCTTCTTCCTTGGCTCCCCTCCTCCACTATATAACTGCCTTTATAACAATGGTGCAGTTTCCATGGCAGCTAGAGCATGTTAAGCTTTAGGATAACAGTGAAAAAAGTGGGGAGAAGGACAGGGAATAATCACAGGGTATGAGGGACTAAAAATAGCGAGGGACTTAATCCCAGCCATTATTTATTCATCTAAAACTTTTCGTGTTTGCGCCGGCTGTGTAAACATCATTTCTTCTGCAGTTCCTCATCAGGCGGGGAGGCTGTATCTGACCTGAACCTCCACAGTCTTACTGACTGACTAATACCATGACTATAGGGGAGGGGAGGATACAGTAGCAATACAAAGACAACACACTCTGGATGGACATATAGGGGTGGGATTTGCTGTGGTGGGGCTGTCGGCAGAGAGAGAAACAAATTCTATCTATTACTAATTCTACTCCATCATTATTAGATGAGAGTTATGAACAAGCCCAATAGAGAAGGAAATGAGCACAAAACTATTGCTTTATGACTGTAAAACATCCATAGTGAAAACATGCCAATTTCTTAATCAAACATATCTCTAAATGATGCCACACTGTGAGCAGAACATGTGATCATGTTTCATTCAATCTTCGCCAGCTCATGTGCTACATGCACTGACTTGTAATGTATGGACGATAGTGAAGCTGTAGCGTGTGCAGTGAGTGTGGATGCTTCTCTGTGGCTGTCACACTGCGAGTGTTAGACTGATGAGACGCAGAATAGAGGTCAGCCTCAGGCAGCGGGCAGGGCCAGGCTGCTTGGCTCGGAGAACTGATATCCGTCATCGTCTCTTGTTTGGAGAGAAGAAAGCTTTGACAGATATGGCTTTTTAAAGGCCAGTACCAGTGCAGATATTTTTGTACTGAAGCTGCCAATTCTGCTTGTATTTTGTGCCAGTATTTTGTATGTTTAAAAACAGTTCACGACCAATTTGAATGCCTGAAACCAATTAAGTAAGTGGAAGTAATATTTAATGTAAAAATATATCTTACGGGTCTGTAATTTATGAATAGTTTTCTAAGAAGTTTCCTGGAAAAAGAACTGTTTCTGAGTAAATTAGAGGGCAAATAGAGACAGTATTCATGTGGTACACGTCCATTTAATTCCAATTTAGTGTAGCCTGGAGTGTCTTTTAGTCAGTGCACAATAGAGCTGGTCTGATAAACTCGCCAGGCAGATATATTTGCCAATATTAGCTTATTGTAGATGTTGGTAACGGTGTATATGTTGGCAGAGAAGTAACAAGGCATTGCAGAACAGAAATGCCAAAGATCATTAAGAAACTATGTCTGTTCACCAGAGAGCACTGACAAATAGATTTTTACACTATAAAATATGTATGTATCTTCAGACACACACACATAAATCTATGCAAGAGATCAAGATTGTTTGTGTTGTCATGTGTTGATGTGCTACTGGTCAATATAATTGTGAAAAAAATTTATCTGAGTATCGATATATATATTGGCCTCAAAAATCCAGTGTTGGTTGGTCTATAGTGCAAAGCATGCACACCACCGCAGCTGAACATAAAAATAAAGATCTTTATTTAATTCAACACATATAAAGAGTAAGGTCTCCAGTAATAAACAAATGATTCATTCATATAATACTTGAGTTCCAGTCGATCTTTCAAGGAAATATTAATTTTCCCTGTAACTAGTGCAAAATGATATAGTTATTTATATAAAACTCCATGGGAAATTGGGAGGATTTTTTAAGGAAACTGAAAACAATGAATTTTTGTGTAAGATATTGCACAGTCTAGGTTTACTTACTACCTTTTAAAATGTTCTTATGGAACATTTGACAGTATTTCATGGCCTTCTTCAGCGAATAGAACTTGATTAGTGTCATCAAGTGACCTAAATACAGAGTTTTGGTCTGCAGGTGGTCTCACAAGGGAGTTCCATTTCATAAAGAAGACCATGAGATAGAGTCAAAAGTTCCAGGAAACAATCTGTGTGCTCAAAATCAAGATCAAAATCAAGAGAAACTTAAAGATCCCCTGCAGACATGTATTGAGACATATATACAGATAGTCTGATATGTGTCTGATTGGTTTGCACATACAGTACAGGCTGATACTGATATGATTAAAACCAGTTTATAATAGAAAATGTGTAAGCAAACAATAGTAAAATGATCACACCAAACTCTTTGATTATCAGCCTGTAAGCACACCTTACACACACAGGGGTGTGAAAAAAACACCACCAATATGCTTCACTGGTGTGACAATCTAATACATTCTCAATCCAGCAAAAATAAGGAGTGTCTGAGATTGTACATTTCACTTACATTATGAAGTCATTGCAGTATTCAGCTTC
>NW_023340268.1:20083152-20097917 GCF_004916995.1 Morone saxatilis
TTTGTACCGTGGAGGATCCCTAAAAGCTTCTGTTATGCAACTGAACCATCCACGTGTCAGGAATGACACATATATTGAATTATGGTTTTGATATTCTTACCGATTACTTATAATAGATTTTTCAAACCCAAAACCAGTAATCTGACCAGTATTTCCAAGACACTAGCATTATATTTGTTAATAAAAGATCAAATGACTGGGGATGAGTGAGTACACCGTTATCTGTATCTGCAGCTGTACTCGAAATGGACAGGGGTGGAGCTTTAATGACCTGCCTTTATTGTGAAAGGACAGACAAAGTTAGGAACTAGCTGGGAAGGATAATGTTACATTTAGCAGTTTATGTCAGGAAGATACCAAAAACAGAGCTAAAAGCACTTGGACTTACATTCATCAGGTGCACTCAAACACTGTTGCAAATAAATGCTGGATATGAACAATAAATAATACAAATAATAAACTGTTTGCTAACACAATAGCTATATAATAGTTAGCTATTATAATATATCAATTAGGGGATGAGCAAATAAACCATTATCTTTAAGCTATCTGTCTCTTTTCAACCAACTAAATTTGTATTCTTAACCGTACTGAATGCTGAAACAGGATGTGGATAGGACTAACCAGAAGTTGCTAGATCAGAAATTGCTATATTTATAAGAAGAACCAGAACAACCTCAGAATGCGTGTGTGTTTAATTCAGGTTTAACCAAGTGTTTCTGTCAAGTATCAAAAACTGGCAGTAGCTGGTCAGATTTGTGCTGTACTTCATCAGATAGTCTCTGATTTAATTTCTAATTTGACCAAATTAAGACTGTATTCATGCAAAGTTACTGTACAATCGCTTGTATAACAACTGCCATTTGAAAAAGAAACTGCGTTCTGTGGAAAAACAAAGCTTATATTCCTATATATGTATTGAAAAAATTATCATTGTGGTATTGATCAAAAAAACTATGCATAATAATGTATCGCAAAGTTTAAAAAATATCTTGCCCAAATTATTTTGTTCACGTTACAAAATGCATTACTGTGGCTTTAAATAGTGTTTTGGTGGCAGATGTTTGTCGGAATGACAAACCAAAAAAAAAAAAACCCTAAACCTTGAGTGGTACAAGAGCTTCTTGGGGTATTAGTTGTACACTGAATTGAGGAGTGGATCCTGACTGTTCCTGAAAGGTCTCCAGCCAAGTTCAATAAGATGTGTAGCAGCATTTGTCGATACCGATGGGATATTTACTTGCCAGCTTCTTGAATAGAGTTCGGTGGTGACATTTTCTACACACAACAGAAGGGGCAACAGTATGTCTGTGCTGGTTGCATGGATGCACAAACTCCATGTTATCAAGCTCTCGGCATCTCTCGCTCTCTTTCTCATGCTCTGTCCGTGGTGCTGAAAGCCTCCATTCTCTTGCTCAGGGTCCTTGGAGTTGTATTTCCATTTAGAAAAGCAGGCGCGCTCTTGAAAAGCCAGCAAGGCTTCTTCTCAATAGAGCCGCTCTCACCGGCATTGTGAGGTTTGAGAGGTTCGGAGACAATACCCTGTGCTGTTATGGTATAAAATGACCCTTCATCATTGAATGTGATGGGCTGTTTAAGTTCAGAGATACAACAGACATGCTCTGTTAAACACACAGAAGAACATGGGTGACATGTTTCATTTGCAGGTTCAAGATATGAGGGGATCATTTTAGCTGCATTATCATTTACATAGTGGCCCTGCAAGATAGAGGATGTTTCAAGTGCATACTGTATCATTTGTTGCTATATCATAGAGGTCAGTGTGTTTAGAAATAGCCTAAGTAGCCATTTGCAGCATGAATTAGCTTTTATTTAATAGCAGTTGTCACACATTGGTAGTTTTAAAGGACATATAGGCTTTTTGTCCTCCCTTTTTACTCTGCATCTTTGCACCATCTCTGCACAACCCTTGACCTCTGACAGTTCTTTAGTCAACAGGCTTTTATAACGCTACCGTGTTGTGTAACATACCTGCGGCTTGTTCCTGTGTCTGCCTGAGCCAGGCCGGAGCGGGCTTCATTGTATCTAGGTCAATTTTGTTGACAAGATAATCCCATCTAAACTGTTGTTGGATTACCAGCTAAAATAAACCTGTTCGTATGAGGGGTCACTGCCTGTTCAATGTTTAATCCAATAGTTTAATGAACGTTATCAAACAGATGTTCTAATTAGGGCTGGACCGATGGCTGTTATTGACACTGATAGTTTGGGATTCAAGCCAGCATTCTGTTGTCAATTGTTTATATTTACCCCATAAAATCCTCATTGGATGCTAAAACACAGCCACCAGCTTTTTTGACTTGGGGAAACTGCTTCTCAAGGTGGACTGAAGCATCTTCCACTCCGGGTTTTATAGACTAAAACCCCCGAAGCTGCTGAGGAAAATCCTCCCATATCGTATAGGAAAGCTGTCACATCAGCAGTGGGTGTTTGAGGCCAGTATCTGGTATTAAATGTCAATACAGACCTGATATTACAGCAAGTCCTTTTTTCTGCCAAAGTACACAATAGTTTTAATCATCCAGATTTAACAGGCAAGCCCTAGCTTTTTATTGATAATCAGTTGTTCTTCGTCCTGATTAGACTCCTACTGCTGGACTTTCAGTTGGACTGTGGCCTCTGATCCAGGACAGAGTGCAGCTTTGTCATGCGGGGCAACAGAAACAATGTTCTGGCTTCCCGGGACGCCTACAGTAAGATCCAGCTGAAAGGCCAAGTTTAGTACAGCATCTAGAGAGCGCTTTAATTCATAGACCTGGAATTGGAGTGGTCATAGAGGACACTGAGGACACGTCCTTTGTATTTTTATGGGAATTTGGGTTGTTTGGCAAATGTTGGCGATTTATTTAATAGTTGACATCTAATCAGTTGATCAACCAATCGTTGCAGCACTGCAGGGCTGTCACTGTTTATTAAAAATTCAAAACCATCATTCAGAAGGGTAAAAACAATTATTAAATGTAAGTCTGAGTGACGTAAATTTGCATTCAAATTAATTGCATTTTTTTTGCAAGTATGTGAACAACTTTTATAAGCTGTTTCTAGTATTTTTGACTTTGTACATTTAACTTTGACTACTTTGATGCCAATAAAGTAATAACTGAAAAGGCTTCTTCATGTCTCCATCAGAATTATATTTCTCGCAGTGTGGACAAGGCTTTGAAACCCCATATAGACCTTTATGACTAGAAATATAAATGAAATATAATGGAAGCGTTAACTGATAATAATAATTACAAAAATATATGTATCAAACAAACAAACAACATTTCGCATTTCCAAAGATGCTGAGGGTGGTGGGGGTTGGGTTGGGAGGACTCATGAGCCCCTGATCGGACTGTTGAAAGGGGGTTGGACAGGGCACAACATTAAATGTGCAAGAGTATTTTGACATCAATAAATCATTAGTGCATGAATTATTAGTGTCTTACTGTCTGTTTATCCTATACAGTAAAGCCAAGGATGCTGTCGGGGGAGGGGGGACGTAGGCTTTCTGGGTGATTTGGTCATACATTTCAAAACATTCACATTCTTTCTGCTGTTAAATAAAGGCTATCAATCATTTATGGTAATTGTAGGTAGCACAATTCATTTGATAATTATATATTGAGATCCACAAATGCTACATCTGTCACCTTTAATCAAACACATTCAAAAGCTACAATTTCAGTGTTTCCTCCCTCTATGTGCAGCGTCATGGCTTTAGTTAGCAACATGTGATTATGTGAGCGTGTTGGGGAAATATGTTTATGCTCATGGAATTCTTTTTTAAAATAGGCCACAATGCACTACTGTGGCTTGAATGGGCTCAATGGCTAAGCTACAATAGCGCTTGAAGCTAACAGATGGCCAACCTGTGGCCCTTTTTCTAGATTGTGTGTGTGAGTTTATAGCTGCAAGTACGCATTACCTCACATGTCAGTCCTTTGTTGAACGAGAGCGATGGGAAATGGGATTTTGCTCCACAGAATGGTATGGTTATTTAAAGCGAGGCAACACAACAAAAGAGGGAGACTGGGAAGAGAAAGTGAGATAGTGAGAGAATGGATTTGAGTCATATGTTTACCTGCCAGTGGTGCTTTTTTCTGTATTGTTGCCATAGCAACAGCGGCTCGCTGTATTGGTGTGTGTGCTGTGCTTGTGTGTGTGTGTGTGTGTGTGTGTGTGTTTGTGTGAGACAGGGGATGTAATTCTGCCTGTCACCAGTGTAGCCTAGAGCTGGCTCCCCAGCTGCTGGTTGCCATGAGACCAGACAGACACATCCTCCGCTTCAATGATAAATCTTTCCTCTTGACGCTCAAATCACTAAACAGATTAGGTACATTTTGTTTGAGGTATGTCAGGATAAATGGTCACTGCTGTGCTCCGTATTACTCCAAATTGTAACATATAAATCATTTCAAAAGTAATATCATTAGAATGTCATTACAATGAACAGGGTAAACATTGGCTTATAGGGAAAAAAAAAAGACTAGATCATTTCAAATGTACTGGAGTAGAACTTGGTTACTGTACAGGGTTTTCTATTCCAATACACACCACAAAAGACAACAGCACACAGACCAATTTGATGATAATAGAAACAAGACCCTGAACCTCGTGTAATTTATGTCTATCTGTTGTATATCAGGCTGAAATGCTTCTTCAGCATTAAAACATCTCTGCTCAACTGTCCAATGCATCCGTTAACTAGCTCTGGCTAGAGTAAATTAGTTTTATGGTAAAACCAAGCAAATAATCCAGTAATGTAACTAGTTAGCTAATGTCAATTCCTTCATGTCGGTTACTCTACTACACATGGGTTTCAGATGCATGCTAATGGACAAAGGCAATGGAACATTGTTGATAGTAATGAAGATAAATCACTAAACATTCATTTTCTGTCAGTGCATATCAACTGCACATCCTTAATGTTCAACAAATGGCTACAGTTGTGTTTCTTTGGCTATTAACTATCAAACGTATGATTGATATCATGGATAACTATTTTTACATTGAAATATAGTCAGTTAATGATGTTTCCAAGATGAATTTATTGAGAAATGTATGTTATTTATAACACACACTGTCCTTTGTGATAAACCCGGGGGTTCTTTGAGTCCGTACAGAACTGCCACTGTAAGCTAACAAAAGAGTACTCTTTCTTACTCGTTTTAGAACCTCCTTTTCAAGGGCACGCACAAATGTAACATTGTACCCTGTTTTTATCGCAGAGGGGTCCTGAGATGACAGAAGTAGAGCCTGTGTTGGACTTCGCCTCCTCGGGGCGCTCGGGGAGGAGAAATGCCCTGCCTGACATCCTGGGCTCTCCGGCGGGCGTGAACCCTGGCGACCTTCCTCTTAAACTAGCTGAGCTGTCTCTCAAAGGTAAAGGACACAATGTTTTATTTTTCATTATTATAATATTGAGAATATTGAGCTGATATATTATGAATGAATGAATTATGAATATTCAGGTAAATTCAAACTGTAATCTTGAACTTAAACTTCAGTATGTAGTGCAAGACAATGTGTCAGTGTGGCTCGATTCTGAGTACAATGTGAAAGGTCGCCTGCTGTGAACTTCAATCTGACTTTAACTAGCCACATCTGGTTGTGTTAGACACGGAAAATATGATGGGGAATGATTCAATCAAACACGACAGTCACCCAGGCCTGACACTGCTACCTAGACACACTCGGCTGTGGGACTGGGACTGAAGACTAGGCTAGGATTGCTTCTTGGGAATTGGGTATAACTGGCTAATTCCATGCCAGAATCATAAGTCATTCATCACGACTCTGGCATGAGAGTGGCTACCGGGCTTGCCAGATTTAGACCACTGTTGGGCTGAGTATTTTTGGCTTCATGGGTTGCAAGCAAATTAGCATGCTGCTAAATAAAATATAATGACGCCGTTTGTATTATTCTTTGCTCACTCTTCTTCTATCCTTATAAGCCTTTCTCTGTGCACTCGCAAATCTTGACTTGCAGACTGTTTCCCGGCCAATTCTGTTTCGTGCCTGGTCACTACTTCTATTGCCAATTAACAACAACAATTAACAACAAGTTTTTCGCAAACTAGCTAAAGTAAGCATGCACGTACTTGTTTCCCCCTATGGCCCCGAATTAGGGATCCCAGTTGTATGAGAAACTCACTTGATTTTTAAAGCAGTTATGCTACTTTCATGGGTTTTGAAACTGGCTTTGCAGTTCTTTTTCACACAACAGGAGCCAGTAAATGACTCAAAGGCAAAAACATTTCAGCGCTGAGAGATATAATAATCATTTAAGTCACTGGTATTGATCAACAATAGCTTCTGACAGTCTAATTCTTTCTTTTTGCCCTTGAAAATGACTGCAACACATTTCTTATTGTGTCTTTTTGGGTTTGTGCGCAGATGGTCCGGGAGGGGCCCAGTCACCCACGGCGGAGGAGCCTCCAGCACCGCCGGAGAGCTCAGAGGGGAAAGAGGGATCATAGGGACTCGTTTATGTACCTCCCCGGAGACCTGCAAAGATAACCTGAGAGACGGGATGAGGAGCGAGATAGAGGGCGACCTGTGGGAGAGAGAGTGATTATCTGTGGAGAGTCAGTCTGTTTGCGAAGCAGCTGAGCCACGGACGGAGAGTGACGGACCGACTCCCGATGGACTGGAGCTAGGAGCTTTTTGGCACTCAGTGTCACTTAGTTATGAACCAATGAGTGTGTGTGTGTATAGTTGAGTTATACATATACCAAACACTACACTGAGAATCAAAGGGACCATGACAGATTGTATACTTTACACTACTATTTTTGTATGATTTATTTAAAACTAAAGAAAAACAGGAACTCGTAAGTCAAATTGTAATATGTACTATTCCCTTGCATTTCCTGCTGATTTTTTTATTCTATAGTGGTGTGTGTTATTTTACATTGACAATAGTAAGAAGGACATTGATAGCAGCCTGTCGTGGCTCAAAGCTTTTTAACCCAGCTGGATGCAAATTGGCACACTTGACGTAAGAATACGTAGAAGAACAGTCTTTGTGTTGTCTTGCTCACTTATGCTTTTACACTATATGTGTATGATCTACTGTATGTTTTCAAATCTGAGGCTGTTGTACAGTATATCTCCATTGTAAATGTACAGTTTTTACCCCTCATCACCAGACTGTTTTGATCCTAGCAACAACCAGGGATTTGATCCATTTTTCTAGGCGTCCATATGGTGCGAGGTGATAACGTGGAAGAGCCGTCCAAATCTTGAGACATTCCTTTAGAGAATAATGTCCCACTGCCAGCAGTGTACACACTGCTTCATTATAATACTGAGAAAGTCAGATTTCCTTTTGGTTTTTTGCTCTTCACTTTCCTCTGAAAATGTGCCTCGTGGCAGTTCACAACCGAAAACCTGTGTTGTGTTCTTTCTCTGTGAAGCACTGTTATCGACTGTTTTTGGGCTACTGATATTTCCTCGGTTTTAATAGGAGGTATCATAACACCTCATTACTGCTTGAACTCTAAATGAAAGGAAAAAAACAACACTTTTGTAACATTCTAAAGACCTGCGGATGCAGATCCTACACCCTGTCAGGAAAAGCATTCCCTTTTGTGTAAACTTCAGCAGGGCTTTTTTTTTTTTTGCAGCGCGATGCTTCTCGCACGTGCTTCTTATAGCGACAGCAGCATATGCCCGCAGTCTGGGCATGGGAGCAAGCAACGCTGCCGCCGCCGCCGCCACAATGTGTTTCGAGTGTCAAAAATGGCAGCACAGTCTCCGCACAGAAGAAAGTCTGTTCACACTCATCAACACATAAGCAGAGCTGTGAATAGGATGCAAGACAGAGCACGAAACACAGCGAGAGTCCACATTTGTCAGCTGTCCGATCACTGCTACTGTATATATATATACTGTATTTTAGTATAACCCATGTGTGTCATACATGCTGCCTGTATGATTACTCACATACTGTATCCACAAACAAATGATGTTCTGTAATTGTCTCTATTTGAAGATGTTTTGCTGGTGGCTGTGTCTTTATGTGGATGTGTTTCACAAATGCAACAAGGAAAGCCTGATGTGCTGCTGTCCAGCCTTTGTTTATGCTGTACTACTACTAATGCTGATGGGAACGTGTTCATGGTCTATCTGAAGCTGTATGATCAACACTTTTTTGGGGGGTTGATGAATCAGAGGTGTATTTTGTAGTGTCCTGATCTCTAAGTGGTGCATATATTTTACTTAGCTGGATTGAATCCCATATGTTGATTCTATCTGGTGGTGAAAATTGCCATATTAAACCCACAAGCTTTACATATACATCTGTGTTGAACAGTGTCATTTCTGTGCAAGGCCCTCATACCTTGTGCTTGAGCTTTATGTTTATGTATGTTGGAAAAAGGGGATAATATTGAAATGATTATGATATCCTTAAGCCAAGTGTTTTTAGCCGTGCTAGAAACAAGGCAAGGTCAGTACACCTCCATTCCAGACTGAAATAGCTCAACAACTACTGAATGGATGGATAGCCTTGGAAATTTGTACAGTGTTTATCCCCTGACATTTCGTCTAAGCCACCAGTAGTTTGAAGTTTGAACAGACCTTTATACAGCAGCCATTTTAACACAGGTGTTACCAATGATAATAGTTAAGTTTCCACTCAGGTCAGACAGTCAGGCTGCTGCTATTGTGCATGTTGGCTCACTGGAAAGGCTCTGCTACACTGAATGGACCAGAAGCTTAGTTATTGTCATTAGTAATAACTGTATTTGCCCTACTATTTCCTGTCCCAGTGGCTGCTGTAAAAAAAGATCTATACTTTGCTTTACGAAATACCTGCAAACTAATGTCATTGCCACTAAATTCAGCTATACTTTGTGTTTGGTGCTGATTAGCAAATATTAGCATACCTCCATACTAAACTAAGATGACCACTGTAAACATTGCCTTCCAAATATTAGCATGTTAGCATGGCATGTTAACATACTGACATTAGCATTTAGCTCAAAAGCACCACTGTACCTAGTACAGCCTCACAACGCTGCCAGCATGACCATGTAGACATATCTGATGAATCCCAAGTAGCGAACAACTTAATGGCAGGTCAAGAAGAAAGACTCGACAAAAGCCAAATAAAGAGAAAAAAGTTGTTCCAGTGGGAGCTGTGTGAAGTCTGATAAATTGCCTCAAGTGATTGAGTCATTTTCAGTTGGGGCTGAAGACTACAAGTTTGAAAAAGCACTTTGATATGTTAAAAAAAGGGTCCATCATGACTCTGACAATGTAGTGCAATAGTAAATTGTGGAGTACTGTTTTCTGAATTTTTTAAATGTTCAGAAACAGTGATGAGAAAGATGGCTGAATGTGATGGTATTTATAATAATCAACCATTTCATATTAGCGTTTAATGACATACAGTTTGAAGGGGCCTAACATTGAAGGAGTTTGTCCAACATGCAACACTGTATAAGCAAATTATCTTTACAATTCCAGGCCAGACTGACATGAAATTTGATGTGAATATTAATGGAGGATTGCCTGTACTGACCTTTCCTCTCATACAACCATCAGGTCAGAGCACTATCATCAGGCCAAAAGAAGCAAATAAGGCACACAATTTGGATCACTTTTTCTCACTTTATTTATGGCATTTAGATCCTCAGCGGATAAAACTAATGTATCCATGATCATCTGGTAGATACATTATACCTGCTGAAGTTCTGAGGACCAAAATGTTGTAAATAAGAGTGATTGACAGTGTGCCAGATTTTTTTTGACTTGATCAAACCGTGAACCCATATTTGAGAAGATGTAATCTCATAGATGCCCACCTGATAAGAGTTCATTATTCTGTGCTATATCTGGTAGTTGCAGATAACTTGAGAGTGTGGGGAAAACATTTTATTGAACAGAGTAGTTCATTCTAATTTTTCATTGGATTATAAAATAAGTAAATTTTTTATTCGAATTTTTGGAGGCCTGAAATTTTTTTTTTTCCCCTCTCATGGGGGTATCCGGCAGTTGATGTATATGGTGGATGTGACATGAAATTTTTTTCTTTCTTTCTTTCTTTCTTCTTCTGTTCTTTTCTTACTTGTTGTTTTTCATTCTTCAGTATTAACTTATTGTACCTGAATCAGCTGATCAGACATACCCTTTTTGCAATAATACAGAGATAATGCAGATTTCATATTTTATACAGTAAGAACGCTATGCTGCCTACTGCTGCTACAGGAATAATAACAGGTTGACCACACAAGAATGGCCAACTAAATCAGTAAATACAAGTGGAAAGCTTTCCTTTTTTATCGTCATGTAGCTACAATAATGGTGGTGGTTGTATGCTGGCTGCAGGTGTTTTTGTCAAATTGAAAAACAGAGTATATGCAACATTTTCTGTTCTGTCTATATGGCTCTGTTCCATTTGATTGCAGCCACGGCCTCTGATGACAGGCACCTAAAATGGCTCCAGTCATTTTTTACATCTTTTGAAGTGCAAAGTCCACTTCAGAAGATGATAAAAATGATAAGGATCACTTGAAGGGAGCATCTATCTTTCTCTTCCAGAATAGCCATGTTAGTACACTCCTATTACATAATGCAGCAGTTCCTGTGGGTGTGCAGCAGATGGAGACATTCACTAAATTATCATTCACCTCACGTCATGCTTCTATGCCGACAGAAGAATTTCTTTGTTATGTCTGGTACAAAGAAAACATCTAAAATACAATTCCTAAAACAATATTTATATGAACATCTTAAGTTACATACTTATGGTGACTTAAACCATGATTTGGAGGCTCTGGTTTCACATTCCTGCACATAAAATTCAGTTTAAAACCCAGTAAGGAGTTTGACTAGGACACACCCTGTGTTTCCTCGATGCCATTGAGCCATTCGACAAAGATTTTGAATTTGTTTCAGTGTAATCGTCTCGAATGTTGCTGCTAACCTGTGGAGGTGGAGGTTAACAATGAATGGGGGTGTGCTGCACAGAATGTGTTTGTAAAGCCATGAGTGAACCTTTGTGATCGTGCAGGCTGGTTGTCTGGCTGCGTCCCAGCATCCCTGCTGACAGGAGATGAGACCATCCTTACACCCAAGGGCTCTTTGTCTCTCTGCAGACACAACCACAGTAAAGCACTTGTGTGTAATACATTATGTTTGTTAGCTGATTCTGCGGTCCATAGATTATGTAATGGAAACATTATTTATTTAAAACATAGCAATGGCACTACTGCAACATTAATACTGGTCATTTATTCAAACAAAACCCAAATGTGTAATCCATTTGAGAATTATTGTTTTTGCTAAAACATCCCTGTTAGTCTCCACCTCCACTCTCAGGCATCCTCCTCTCCTCTGAGGTAGCTCCTTTGCCCAGACTGCTTCTACGTAACTTGTTGCTAGGGTAACCTAGCCTTGAGAGATGCTTAGGCCTGGTTGCATTGTATGCGGTCATGTTTTTTTAGGGCATGAGGGAAGGAGGAAGAATGAATTTGAAGGAGTTGGCTGCAATGAGGGCAGGAGGCTTAAGCATGATGTAAACTGCAAGGTGTGAGGTCTTGAGTGAGGGCAAACTTGACCTTGTGGTTTAATTATTAGATTAAATATAGAAAAAGAAACCAGAAAGCAATATCTAAAAATAACTTTGGATGCAGTGAATTGCCAGCTCTAAATACTAACATTAATTTCTGGTACTGTGAATTTGGCAGCTCACACTTTTACAAATCTAAAATAACAAGACAGTGTGTTTCTAATTCCACAGGGCAGCAAAGCAGTTGAGAGGAAAGCTCTCTGTCTGCTTACATAATTGAATAGCATGGTATAAGCGGTTAGCATTGGCTTTCCTCAAGGAAATTGTTGTGTAATTGCCTCACAGAAATGCACTGTGGTTCCTCTCACAGACAGGTTCGAGCCAAATGCTCTGTTATCAATCGAAGCTAAGTGAATGAGCAGCAGCAGCAGCGGGCTTTAGGAATCCAACTACTCTCTCCTTTTCAACCTCTATCTCTCTTCGTCTCTCACCCCCTGTGACCGGGCCAGTGAGTGAGTGATCCAGCTGCTGTTGAGGAGACAGCGAGTGTTAGAGAGACGTATAGAGAGAGACAGATAGAGAAAGGGAAAGAGGGAGGGCGAATGATAAGACTGCCACTGAGGCCAGTGTAGACGTGGGTCACAGATAGGATGCCAGGCAGGCAGGCAGGCAGGCAGGCAGGCAGCCCAGCAAATAGAAAAGCCTTCACGTGGAAGTCAACGTGCCATTTCCGACATACAGGAGCCTCAGGAGGAAAGATGGAGAGGAGAAGAAGAAGAAAAGTAAGACGCGCGAGAGAGCGAGCGACAGACAAAGAAAGAGGGAGAAGGTGCCAGGGCCGCTGGAGCATAATTGATTCAACAAACTCCTAAGTCATAGCACTGTCGTAACATCTTTAATCATTCCCCACCAAAATATCCACACCTGCTTGTATCAACTTGGACTGGCATTTTCCTATATTTTCATCAACAAATCCATCCAATCCCATAAGAGACCAAAAACAACACTGCGTTTGTCTGTCTGTTAAATCTTTAATAACTCAATGAGCATATAGTTTAAATTTTTAAAAAGGCTGAGTCATTTCCTGAAACAGCTGGGCTTTTTAGTATTTAATTAATGTTAGTTAAACAGGAGGAAATAATGAATTTGTTGGGGATTATTTTCAGCTGCGGATTAATACACATTTGGTGCGCTATAGTGAGCGTTTCCAGCAGCAGGATGGTGTACGTATGATTGACTCAAGGTAAATACAATGTCGGTGTTCATCGTGGCTCATTTATGTGTTTTTATAGTTTTTGGACAATAATGAAGCTCTATGGCACAGAGGAATAAGCTACATATATATCCAACTTTGACTACTGTTGTTAAAGGTTACATATATGAAATTTAAAATGTGAATATAGCAGCAACAACTATTAGCTATGTAAAGATATAGTGTAGTCATGGTGTCACACTCCCTCTGCTTGTGTTGCTATCACAGCCTCTCTGTGGTTTGTTTACAGAGCCGGTCTGCTCCGTGTGAGAGTGACTGAAATGTTTTTATCATCAATGTCTGTGAATTAAGATTTCAAAGCAGAATTGGTGATTGTTGGAACAGTGGAAAGACTAACAAAGACTGGTGAGTTTTGTTTCTTTCCACTTGGAATTAAGTTACAGTGATATGAAATGTGAGGTAAAAATATTGTTATTGTCTATGGAGTCTGGTTGGAGCAATAGTGATATAAGGCCTGTTTCTGGTCTATCTCCTGTCCATAATGTTATCAGATTCTTAGAATAACAATCTGAGCCTGTCCCCACAGATTAGTTTACGTTGCAGCCATAGCAGGCCTTTTCATGAATATTTTTGCATCTAACTCTGTGAATCAAGGGTTTATTCCAACTAAACCAGCTTTGGAACGTTGGAAAGACAGTGGAAACACTAACAAGGGTGGTGTTGGTGAGTTTTATTTTATTTCTGTCTCATTGTTTTGGTCTGAGAAGCTGTTGCTCTAGTGTGATGAAGTGAATTTTTTATTAAGGCTATACTGTATAATTATTCTTCGGGCTTTAGGTAGGCAAATGCTTGTTTTATACTTATACATAGAATTCACTTAACATTTCCATTTTCTTCTTCTCTGTTTCAAACCCACATCCTCACAATAGTTGAATCAACCACTTAGCTTGTTTAAGGGCTTTAGAAGGTGTGGAAAGAAACAACAGACAAATATAAATAAAGTGACACACAACAAATGAGATTCCTGAGTATGAAACTTGCATGACTCACCATCATTATGAATGAATGTCTGTTTCTGTTAAAATCACATGGAATAGCTCAGAGCTTTTAAGGCTGACCATGATCTATATTTTTCCTAACATCAACTGAATGTATCCACTAACAAGTACTGTGTGTGTGTGTATCAAAGCCTAATATATATTTTTCTCTGTGCCATAGAGCTCCATTGTTGTCCAAAAACACATCAATGAGTCGCACCATAAACACACACACTGTAGTTTATTTTCAATCCCACTTACATTGTTCTGCTCCCACAAATACTCACTAGACCACCAAGTGTGTATTGATCAGCTGCTGAAAATAGTTCCTAAAAAATGCATTATTTCTTCCTATTTAAGAAACATTTATAGAAAAACCACAGTGCCCAGCTATTTTAGGAAATTACTGACCTTTTTGTTATAATAAAACTATACTATGTATGACAAATTTTTAAAGATCTATTATGTTCAGCAGGGCCAAATGGTCTCTGGGCTGAGGGCCAAGGACAGGGTAGGAAAGTCGGAAAAGTATCTAAAGATAGATAAGACTAACTGGTTGTATTTTTTCAAAGGATTTCCTGACAATAAGACAAATATAAAATAACGGCAGACTTATTCTTGATAGAACATGAACTGTAAGGTGGATGACAATCAGACTCAGCATTAGGTGCCTGACGCAGACCGAGAGTAAGTTATTAGAGCTTTCTCGTAATCTATGAACAGGCTGCTGAGCGGTGGCCAAGCATCAATCAACTTAAGTAAGTGTAACCAAAACATCATTCTAATCTCTACTCAATGTATGGAAGATACCAAGAGTGTCAACAAACGGGGGGGGGGTTGAAAAGGAGCGAACCTAATGTGCTAAGAATGAGGTCAGTTTGTTAATTTCACTATCAGATCTTTTTGACGTTTGCCTCCCCTCTTCCTTCCTTTCATCCAAGCTTGGCAGTGACTTCAGTCTTTGTGCAGCGACGGATCACAAGGCTGTAAA
>NW_023340268.1:20098022-20115884 GCF_004916995.1 Morone saxatilis
CACACACACACATACACACAGTCCTCTGCCTCCATAAGCTCTCTGTCAGACAGCTCAGCTTGGCATCACTCTCGCCCAATAAGATGAAACGGGCATTAGCCTGACCCCGTTCTCACAGAGACCCAGTCACTTTGCACAAACAGCATGTGGTGCTATCTCATGTCTGGCCTTTCTAATATCCCATCTCCCTCCTCTTCTCCGGCACATTCTTGATAAAAATATACTCAGCGGAAAGGGGCAGACATTCCCCACCCCGAACCAAACCTCTCCTCTGTCTTTCAGCTGAGGTCTTAATTGGTTATCTTCAACTCTGTCCCTGTTCCATCTCATCAATATTCTCTCTGCACAGTAATAGGTCAGTGGATTCACGGTTCCCTTAGCTATCCACTGCAGACCGCCTTTTATAGACTTTTTGTGGGCAGAGCACATTAAACTACTACTAGCAGTTATTGTTTGTATTTTATGGCATCTAACTGTCTAAACTGGCTGCAGTGATCTCTCAAAGGAACTACAAACACCTCCTGCAGGACGTCAAGAATCTGTGATGTCAAACATGATCCAGGAGCTATTTTGGGATGAAATTCAGTTGTCTCTTAATTGCTTTGCCTGATAGGTTAATGAGTGCTTACATTTCCCATAATGCTTTTCAATACCCAGACAGTGTTCTAGAATATGCCAGAGCAGCATGTCAGATGGGAGTTTGTGGATGTAAATATGAGCGCCGTACCTAACAGATTCTTTTAGCTGCCACCTCTGTCATCAATTTAATTATGTATGAGTCTTGATGAAATGCAGTCAAGCTCCAATGTAACAGCACTGCAAATGCATCTTGCTTACAGTTCGACAAGTGATCCACCAGTATAAAAATAAGCCTAAGGGTTGGGTTATGCTTGCACAACCTGATCCTCACTTTAAATATGTAGATGCTGGCACACAACTTTCTAGCTTGTGAGGTTCTACTTAAGCAGTGGTGCTTTGAGCTAAATGCTAATGACATTAATGCATGAATGTTTGCACCAAATTTCATGGCAATCTATCCAATATATTCTGAGACATTTCACTCAAAACCACAACCATGTTAACCCCTGTGGTGGCACTACAGGAACAGTCAGGGAATAAGTCCTAAGGTTTCATCCTCCTGGGACCATGAATGTATGTAGCAAAATTCATATAGCTGCTGAGATATTTTAGTCTGGACTAAAGCGTTAGACCAAACAACATTAGCTACTATCCCTAGAGCCAGTGTGTCTGAGAACAACAATATACAGAGATTAGTGTTATATGATGGATGGAAATGTCATTTTCCAGAAAATGGAGTGTGTTCTTTTTTGATGGTAGATGCTACATTACCATTCAAAGGTTTAGAATTGCCTGCCACAAAAGCTTGATTCGGTACAGTCAGTGGACTACTTCAAAGTTTGGAATGTTCTTTCGTTCTTTTAGGTTGTAGAAAGTCCTCTTTACAAATAGATTTTATTTTGTGGGATGGGTTTGCAAAAAAAAGTTATGTTTTTTTAGATGGAGAACAAAATGCTGTACAATGGTTCAACCCTTGCACCGCTGTGGTTCAATAATGATCACACTTTTCTGGACTGTAAAATAAATTCAAAATAGAGGGGTATTTGGGGAAACACTTGATTCGACTCGTCCGTAGGAAACAATGGCGGCTTGGCCTGGTTACACACAATCTTGTATTACAGATAAACAGTACACTAAAATATGTTTCTGAAACAATTTTTAGGTGAGAAATAGTCATCAAAGTAACAGAATCTAGCTTTGTATTTGATCAGCACCACCTAGTTTGACAGTTTAATCTGAGTTTAGTGCACTGCACTGGACAGACTCACTGAGAAGTCAGTCACAAGGTAACCATACTCTAAAGCATACCCTGCTTTATGGTCTATTTTACTCTAAATAGGATCATCATTTACTAAAAGAAACATCATGCTGTATGGAAGAAGACTGAAACTAGAGATTAAGACCATAAACTCATTAGGAAACTGTTTACTGAGCTCATACATCAAGTCAGAAGTCGGGTAAGACTACATGGTATCTGTGTTTTATTGCAGCCAATGGAGATGCCCCATTATATGTACTGTTAATATTAAATATGTTGCACAATAAAGCAAGAAAAACAACTTTGACACAAACATTTGTTTGTTTGAGCCATCCATCAACTCCGACCTCCTCCATATGAGGAGTCTTTGCAGAACATAAGTCAGTAATGGTGTGAAATGCCACGCGGAAATCAAAAAAGGCATTGTAATAAGATGTAAAATGACGTCAATAAAAGTTATTTGTATGATATTAATATGCCATTTTGGGGATAACAGGCGGGGAATGCTACCTCTGTTCTAATACTCAAATTGATAGCAGTAGCAGAAGTAAATATCCTGATCTACAGAGTCTGTTGCAGAGAATCATATGGAAGCAGCAAAGTGATCTGTTAAGAGATAATGAAGGCCACACTGGCTCCTCCTTCCACACCTTTATTTCACCCCTTTCATCAATTATAGACAGCTGTATGGAATTCTCTACATCTCACAACATGGCTAAAAAGATCAGTGTCATGTCTAAGAGCTGAGCGCTAAGGGCCGTTAGAGATAATACTCCAAAAAGAACTGAGCTGAGCTTTGCATGCAGACATCTGGCTTGAATGAGTGGATGTCGGTATGATATTATCGGGATAACACTAATCGCCCAGATTGGGATTATGATTATCACTCACCAGGACACAAACAGAGTTCCCTCTGTACATCAGGACTAATCTTAACATGTAAAGGCTGAAGCAGTCAAGCGTGGGAAAATCAGTGACATGTAAATAAATGTTTTAGCACCACCTCATTAAGCCACTCAGTGTCATTCAGAAGAGATCAATAACAAATATCCTTTTTGTCATAAAACTAATTTCATCATTGGGGAGAAGAATTTGATTTGTATCTCTCTAATACATCTCCAGTGACATCCAGCCTGCAGCTTTCAGCAGCCATCTGTGGATCATCTTTGCAGGTCTTCTTTGTCAATCCCCCTGTGGTTTCCCCTCTCCCCCTCCGCCTCCCTCTCGTCCTTCCCATCCCTTTGTTTGCCTCCCCTCCTCCCTCTGTCCTGCGGCTGACATCACGGTCCCAGAGGAGCCCTGTGATGGTAACAAGCCCTGATTCAGCACAACATAGTCCCATCTATGCCCCCACCCTGCATCACTTTTCAGTCACCGGTCGCTCCTTATCTATATTGCATCCCTCTCCTCATCTTTCTTTTTATCCTCCTTACCCTCCTCCCTAAAACAGGCCACCCCTCCCCAAATAACCCCACCCCTCCAGCCTTAAGCAGGCTCCCGAGCTCAGACAGCTTTTACTGTGCTGAAAACAAGCTCTCCCAAGTGGGCAGGGATGTTTTTTTCACCATAGGCTGTGCCCGGGATGGCTACAGTACATCACTGGGAAACATCAGGGCAACACCAAAAATGAAATATTTATCTAAGCATGAATATGGAGGAGAACATCAAAGTATTACCTACTATATTTCACCTTCTTTTCAGACCAGATTGCTTGTCGTTTTTGAGTGAGAGCATTTGGGTCTCACTCGCAGCAAAGAAATGTCGACCAAAGAGTAAAACTTGAAGTTAAAAGGTCTTGAGCTGAATTTTTAAAAATGCTGCTTAAAAGCACTGTCAAAATGGGAAAGGATCCTGCTCTCTGGACACAAAAGGCCCCAACCTGGCAAACATGAAAAAAGATTCATTTAATGTGACATGATGCAAAAAATGAGAACAAATAAACAAACAACAGACAAATAAAGTCAACAGCAACACTTAGGGCCAAGCTTTAAACCATTATCATCTAATGTCCTACAGTACTAATTATGCATTCTTAATGAAACTTTATGCATATTTTAATTGTATGGAAATATAGTAGTAATGCAGTAATTGGTTTTGGTGGTGGTTTAATGGGGTGCAATAATATCCAGTGTATGAAAACAAGATTTAAACAAAGTTTAAACTATTTGTTCAAGTTCAATTAACTAAATGAAACTGATACAATTCATTTAACTTACGCAAGTTAGCTTACCAATAATATAATATAATTATAAAAACATTTTGGTCTCCTCAAACAATTTGAGTTGAACTAACTCAACTCTCAGGTTCTACAGCGTATGGTACTCTTACTGTATCATGAGTAAACTGATGACCCCTCACTAAGTGACATATTTTATGGGTATTTCATATTATATTCAATGCATAACAATAATAGCAGATAACAACTGACTAACTGTACAACAAACCCAAATAGTAAACATGATAACTGCACTAAAGACATTTGGATGATTTTTTTGTATTTTCTGAGATTATCTCCTGTGAATATTTATCAGTTTTTCTGATATTTTTAGGAACATTTTATACAATCCTCTGTGTTATGTTTTTTTCAACAATCATACATATATAATAGGCTACTTTTTTGACAAATTCAGTGTTTACTTCTCATTGTTCTATTAGCACTTTGGTTGTTTCAGCTGCATACTTTTCTAATTTTCTTCAAGGTTTATATCTTCAATAATAAGCTAACCACTGAACTACAGCATAACCTCTGGTGTAACCTTTGAGCCTATGCATTTAACTAGGTACGGCATAATACTTTAATTCACACGTATGAATGAAGTTTAGGTAGGAGGAAACAACTAGCTCTGTAAAATTGTTTGAGGGGAATACAGTGACTTCCTGGAGTCTTGTTGTCACATTGAGGTTTTCAATTGTCCCTGCACAGAGACCAATGACTGTAGAGATGTATACTAAAACCTGGGCTCACAACCTTCACAATAGCTCGACAATGCTATAGAGAAGCTACTGGTGGTGCTGCTGTTTGTCAAAAAATATCTACTACATATCTTCTAAAATCAACAACAACAACTGAGTACATTTGAAACTTGTTTTATTGGATTTGATTACTCATAAAGAATACCAAGCACTAGCTGTCTTAGCTGAGACTTCAATGTCTACTTTCAGAAATTGCTGATGAAGCAAAGCCACAGTGCCATTATCATGCTCCATGCTGCTAGCATGCATTATTAATCCAGTCATTTAAAGCTTATATCAACCACTGCTCAATGTTTTGTTCCTGCTCGATGTTCTTTCTCATGATAGTTGTACAAACCACTGTACAGTGACATGCTGCACTGTTGTTCTATGTGGACCAGTGCAACAAAAACGCTAGATGCTGCTTCAGGAGGTGTGAGTCCCATCTGTTGGGCCTCATTAGGAAGAAAACCTGAAACAGGACTATTGTGTGCAGTCTGAGGTGACAGGACAGCGGGAGGTCGATGGCAAGGTGGGAGGGGTGGGTGTTGCTGGAGGGGTAATGCAGGAAGAATATTGCAGAGGCCAGAGGATTAGCTAATGGGACAACTTTACTGCAAGCCACTGAAGGAGGGGTGGTAGCTGAGGTTGGGGATCTGGATCTTAACAGTGGCAATCGCTTTGACCTCAAGGGTGAGCAGAATCAAGATCACCAACATGGGGCTTACCATTTGTTTTCTTGGCTCTAGTGTACAATGCAGTCTTTATATTAAGTATATAAATGTTTATGTTACATAAACTCGTGCTATTTACGGCATTTAAAGCCAATATTGAAAAGGCAGCATACATGCAAGGGTATAATTAGGAACAACCTCTGGGCCTCATGATGCCCCTCTAGTTTTAAATAATATAAAACATGGATATATTCATATGGACATTTAATACCACCTTGACAGCACTATATGTCTACAATTCAGTTACATCTATCGCTATCTTGTCAAATAGCTTGTGATTACTACATTCTCCAGGATAAACATGAACATGGCTAAACCTAAAGCTGCACTAGTCAATGTATTTTATATTTACAATGTTGAAACTGATCGCGTGTGATTTAAGATGGTGTCACTCTTAGTGACGAACCCACAGAGACTTATCCAACTCCAACTCCAAAGTTCCACTCAGGTCTGTGGCGCTTTTTAGCTTCTTTTAGCTCCTTGTTTTGGTTTAGAGACTCCACTCTCATAACCTGATTTCTAGCTGCTGTAGGCACTGAAATAGCTCTGATAAACCAATTGCCTGCCACCAGACTGGCACTCAGTAGCAAAAAACACATTTGGCGACTACCTGGTGAACATAGTGGAACATTTAGCATCTAAAGAGACAGACATTTTTCTGAAACAGAGCTAAAAGAGTAACTACTGGATTCATTAGGTGGTCAGACACGACTCCATCAGATTATTAATGTTGCTTTGTGTCTGCTGGTTGTGCAAACACATCTCTGTTTGCTAGCATGTTCGCCACAACAGTGTTTTACGCTATATTACATCAGACTGGCACCTATGAGTCAATCAATGACCCAAAACAGTGGCTGGACATTGCTTATCCAGACATTTATTGAGGCTACATATTCAAATCTCCAGGAAGCATTAAGCTAATTGTTGTCTGTAAATAACCAACCTGTGAATAACCAACTGTTCGATCTGGGCTGAGGTTTAGTGGGAGGTGACACTCATGTTTACTGCTGCTTATAACTGTTCTCCAGCATCCTCCCACTCAAGATAGCATCCATCAGTACAAACTGTCATCAGCATCATTTCGTTATTTACCACACTGGCTGAAATCACACAGTGAAAGCTGTGGCTATTAGTGCGGTTGTTTCTAGTTGTACTAAAGTTTCTCACGGTACACGTTTCTCACATGTGTGAAATTGCTATTTGGTTTGCACATGATGATGCGATCTGTATATCAGATTTGTGTTTTCAAAAACAATAAATGCAACTTTAAGGAAACCTGTAACCTGAAATCACAGTCAAGCAAATCTATGATTATTGAAGTCTGTGAATGGACCATAGGGCTGAACAGAACTCCTGTCTGTGTATTACACTCTTATCTAGACTAAGCAGACTTTATGTTCTATGGCCATCATGCAACTCACTGGTGAGAAGAACCATAATGTTCAATTTCACACTATATTTGTTCATGTATGTATCCCATGTAACAACTGTTATTCACAGTGAGACGACTATCACTCACATGTTCCTGTCTTCTTGGCCTACATGCTGGCCTTGTTATTGTCTTCCTGCCTCTGTTTCCCAAGTAGATGACACTGCTTAATGACACTTCTCAAATATGACTCTGAGAACATGGCCTAACCAATAATACAGATGTTGATCTAAGTTTTTGTCCAGAATAACCAGCGAAAGAAGCCATATGAAAGGCACAATCTCTCATTTACAGTTTACACCTGTTTTTCTTGGAGGTGCTCTTGTTTAGCAAAGAGCAAGAATCCAGATCTTCTAAAAAGAGAAAAGATTTCGACATAATTCCTTTAGGTCTGCCTGATGTTGTATTCTTAATAACCAGCTGATGGTTATTAATGGTCCAGTGTGTAACATTTGAGAAGTAATAGAATATAATATTTTTCTATTGTTCTATTAGTGTTTTTCTGCCCCCTAGTTTCTCCTTCATGCTAGGAAGGTTTATGATCTGCAACTCAACCTCAAGATGCCACTAAATCCTCCACACTGGACCTTTAAGAACAGTATGGGGGAAAGACCACAACCCTGCTGTATGGCTGATCCCACTCATATTATCACTAATCACTTCCTAAAACTTATTTGTGATGTGTTAACTGTGTTGTTTTTCATAAAAAATCGTCTGCCAAATTTCTATGAATAAAATGTGATATAAATCAGGCTATGAATGACATGTAAACAAACCCTTCAGTATATAGATAGGAATAAATGGCAACATAACACAAAGTAATAAAATAAACATTATAATCTGTATTACTTTTTCTTTCTTCTCTCTGAAAATAGCCCAAAATTTCAAAAATGACCAGTGCATAAAAAAAATGTTTTACCTGTAGCATCTCATCTTAAGAAAGATTAAAAGATCAAGAATCAGAAATATAAAAAGTTAAATATTATTTGACAGGTCACAAATGTAGCCCAATGATATATTGAATGATTTTTGATATCCACCTACTAGACAAAGTCAACACAACATATTTCAACAGTACATTCTGCACATGAGGATGCACACAAATGCACTTCTGTACACACAGGGAGTACACACATGCAGAGCAAATGGGGGGTGGGGGCGGGGATGCTGAAACCACTTCTAGACAGCCTGCAGCCTCCCAGAGAGGAAAGCAGCTGAGTTGGTGATTATGTAACTCACAGTTACATAAAAGTTATCACTACACTTAAACATCACTGCCCTATAGATTCATCGTCATGGTAACAGGGGACAGACTGTATCGTCTTGCTGCAATATTTACAATAAGGGCTTTGGTGTTCCTCGTGAATCAGTGTTCGATTACTCAGGGGGTTAAATTCTCAGCTGTACATTATCAGCCCTCATCCCAGGCAGCAAATGTCACTGTTTTTCTTGATCTACGCCTCCAATTGAAGTCAACACGTAAAACCTCAATGGGATACATGTAGCTGCTGTGTTGTGGCTACTTGTACATGTAATCCCGAGAGACAAACAGATAGGAAGATAGGAAGTGAGCAGATAGGAAGATATCTGCTCGTAAGCCTGCCAGGCTTCCTATCAAGACAATTACAGCATAAACAGATATGGAGGACTCCCGGCCCCCCATTCCCTGATCTGCTCACTGATGGATCCCACTGCCTCTGTGGCTGGGGAAGGAGGGAGGGGGTGTCTCGCACCGTGTTTGTGTGGACTAAAAATGGGTCAGGCTTCCAGCTCCAGCCACAGCACACACCAGCATGGCTGAGTGCTTCTGAAAGGAGGCTTCCTGTGGATCAGATGCTGATGTGTGTGTGACACAGTGGCAGCCCAGTATGAGATGCATAGATTAATAATAACCCCCCGTGTTTCCCATCATACAACCACTTGTCTTCTCTTTTATCACAAAGCTTTGAAATCTCCATGCAGTTAACCCCGCACACCTCTCCACAGCATCCATCTTTAGCATGAAAATGTTTTCCAATTCTGTAATGTGGGACACTCATTTAGCGTGAGTAGGTCAAAGCTAAACTTCTTGTAAACATATAAACTAGGCCTTGCATTTGAAAAAACCTCTGAGCAAGCAGATTTAACTCTCCAACCATTGAATTGGACCATGGAGCATGTCTGCCAAGCTGTTTTTGGAAAAGTGAGGCGTAGAAAATGTTTGGGTTTTGTTGTGGAAAACTCATCGAAACATGCAAATGAGTAAGCAAGTTTCCCTAATTCAAAGGAATGACCTGAATACCAAAACTGACTGTTTTCATCATAGCCACAAGGCTGAATGTATGAAAAGATAATCAGCATCGCAAACACACACACACACACACACAAACAAAGTCTAAAACCTTGCTCCCCCAGACACAGCCGATATTTCACCAAGACCCAAATCCTCTAGAACACACACACACACATCTGCAGATTTTGGCTGGTGCTGCCACTGGACTGTGCTGACAGACAGGCCCCCTGTGCCTCCCCCCGCCCTCCCCATCTCTCTGTCTCTGCCTCCCATTCGCCCGCCTTTGTCCTGTGAAGCACCACAGATCCAGTTAGTGGGGGAGACTGATGCTGGCAGGCCGTGAACACCATCTGCTCCTCTTCAATAAGACGGAGCAGCTCGGCCACACCGAACTGAAAGGGGCTAAACACACACGACGCTACAGGCTCCTATTGATAGATGACAAATACTACAGGGAGACTAAATGACACCTTGCATGCTAATGTGAATAATTTTGCATATCAGCAATGGCAGTCCAGCTGAGTCAAAGCTAATATAGCCTACTGCAATGTAAGAATGATCTAGAAGACTAGTTTCACACTTTGTTTTTAAGAGCTGAATCCAGGACAGTTAGCTTAGCTTAGCATTAAGATTCAAAATAAGTATGGATCTGTTCAAAGGTAACAAAATCCACCTCCCAGCATCTCTTTCAGCAAAGTAAGTTCTAAAGTTTATTATTTAGAGGACCAATGTGTAGCATTTATTGGCATCTAGCAGTGAATTTGCAAATTGCAACCAACTGGAAACTGCTCGCATTCCAAGTGTGTAGAAACTATGGTTGTGCGAAAGGCCCTATCTACAGCCAGTGTTTGGTTTGTAGAGAAGCATAGTGGTGGACACAGTGGTTAGCACCCCCACTACGGGTAACAAGGCCTTCATGATTTTAAGGTGTGCTAGAAAACTCAAAAAATATACACAGTAGGCTGACATATCAGCATTTGGTTCCCTTCTGTGAAGAAAAGTAAATGTAAAGTAAATTTTCTAATAGAACAATGGTAAAACGCCAGGGACAAGAAAACACTGAATTTGTCAAAAAAGAAGCCTATTAAGTGTGTATGATTGTTAGGAATTATAGAAATACAGAGAATTGTATAAAAAGTTCCCTAAATGGGCGGCTGTGGCTCAGAAGCAGAGCGGGTCGTCCCCCAATCGGAAGGTTGTTGGTTAGTTTCTGTTCGATGGACTTTGCCATCGCTGTGTGAATGTGTGTGAAGGGTGATGTGGCACGTAGTGTAAAAGCGCTTTTGAGTGGTCGGAAGACTAGAAGGCGCTATACACAGTACAGGTCCATTTACCAATTTACCATTAAACAGGAAATAATCTGCCTCAAAATGTGTAGAATATCACTCTTTTACACAAACGTCTTGCAGTTGAGTTCACTGTTTGGGTCGATTGAACAGTTTTAAATACAATATAAAATATCCATTTAATATGGCACTTAGACAGGAGTCATCAGTTTACTAAATGATAGAAAAGGGGTCCCTTGAGGAAAAAGATTGGGAGCCACTGGTATAGAAGATGACCTGCACCCTCTAAATAAAAACAGCTCATTCTAAGGTAACAAAAGCATAACACTTCTTACTTGTAGGTATTATACCCTTATGAAAACATACCTATGAATATGTACACGGAGGCACTCACATGCCTGGTCATGCAGGCATGGCCAGACCAGGTATGAACAAACCCCAGAGAGACTGGGAGCGACACGTGTGTGACGTTATTCTCTGCTGAGGACACCATGACTCCACTATATCTTTACATTGCAAATAGTTGTTTACTGCTATATTCACTTTTTTAAATCTCATATATAACCTTTAAAATGATCAGGTTCTGCTGATGAAGACTGTGGGATGTGATGGTGTGTGATGGGAGTTTTTACAAAAACTCTTCGGGCTTTGGATTTAGTCCAAATGATCAATGTATCTAGTGATTATACTAACCAAATCAACTGTAGGTTTCCATTCTCTTTTATCAGAAATATGTGCATTACACTCATTCAGTTACCACATTCACACCAGAATCTGCCCACTAAACAACCGCACTCTCACATTGTTGACCACTGCGCAGGTCCTGCAGTAACAACTGCATTAACAGTAGCATCTGCTGCACTGAAAGGCACCTTGCCCCTTATCTGTGCGAGCGTGTTATTCTCTCAATTCTTCCACCCAGACCCTGGAGATTTGTACCAGTGACCCTTGAGGAATAAAGAATCATGTCTGAGTGCTGATGTGAATTATTATGTTTCCCCTCACACTGTGAAACCATGCTGCCTTGTTAATGACTCTGCTACTGTAAAGTGTGAGAGACTGAATCAGGCTGTCCAACATCATCGGATCAGTCCAGCCAGAGCTCCACCCAGTGACCTGATGGAGGAGAGGATGTTATACATGCCTCCACTGTATAGCACAGACTTAACTTTATCTGTGCCTTTGACAAAAATATCAATCAGTGGCCCAAATCACAAGATGAAATGATGTCCACATGGCAACAGTAAAAATAGATCTAACTGTAGGCCCTGTGGTTACAAATATTTTCAGCACAGCATCAATGTGACTGAACAAACACTGATCTGCTCCTCTTGTTGTCAGAATGATGTTAAGCTAAAAATAGTCTGAAATCAAATAGCCTGGGTTAGGTCGATTGAAGCTGAATTCAGTCCAAGCATTGGCATTTACATAACGACTGGCAATTTAATCGGAGAGCTGGGTGGAAATGTTGAAGCTGGAGCCACAAAGATTCTGAGATATCACTTAAAACCTGCCGTTTAACGCTAAATTGGATCTGCACATAAATAAATTAAGAAGAAGGCAGCATTGCACGAGGTACTTTAACTTCTGGGAAACGTACATGAACAACAGCTTCGATAATTAATCGCATTAAAGGGGAAAGAACATTTTATCTGAGAGGAACCAATATTAGGTTTTCTTGAAACAAAACAGCAACACACAGGGTCGAATCCTGCTTATGAACAATTCTTTGTCCGAATATAGACAAATAAAGGAAAGGGAAGATAGCAGGAATAAAAAACCTGGCCAAAAACAACTCCCTTGTTTCTCTTCAGAAACAAGGGAGTTGCCTTGAATTGTTTAGCTGTTTTCATGACCTATCATCTGTTTGTTTAAACGTTATATATATAAGATTTAAAAAAAGTAATATAGAAGACAACAACTATTAGCTATGTAAAGATTTAGTGGAGTCATGGTGTCACACTCCCTCTGCCTGCTATCACAGCCTCTCTGTGCTTTCTTTACTTAGTACTGCTGCATGGATTAACATTAGCGTTCAATACAGCCATTGCAGCCCTTTTCACATCTAATTCTGTAAATGAAAGGTTTATTTTGACCAAACCAGCGTTGGTTGGAAAGACTAACAAACATTCTATTTTATTTCTGTTTGAATTTTCTATATATAACCTTTCATTTATTGGTTCTCAAGATGAAATTCATTTTCAAAACTCAAAATTAGCTTTGCCTCCACATCTGCTTCTATAAAGGGCAACTGCCAGGTTACGTGAAAATGACATTAGGCCTGTTTCTCCAAGGATGCAATATTCGTTGTCCTTTAAACCCCTGACAGCTTATAAATGTGACCTTCACACCTTGACAGACTGAGCTATATAACTTCTCCACTTCTTACACTGTTCTGCATATTGTTCCTCCAGCAGCAGTGCAGCCCTTAGATCATGCACTAGTTGTTATTGCTAATTCAGCGTTGTCAACTTAAACAGTAAAGGCTGTGTGTGCTGATGCCACTGGCATGTATCAGCAGAAAGGGAACAGAGGGTTGCAGCAGACTGCTCCCAATCGATTCCTGTAAGACAGTTTCAGGCCTTCTGCTGTCTGCGTGTCTCATTCAAACAGAGAGAACACAGAAGCACGTCATTATTTCCTTAACAATCTTCATATGTACTACTGTTGAAATTGTCACCTACATTATGTCACAGTTTACCTCCAATAATTGTATGCAGCAGTATAAGATATTTATCTAATCATATGTTTCCTATTGACACTCCTTCTTTTCCCTCTCTCCTCAAAGGGGTTAGAGGTCACAGTCAGAGCTAGAGAAATATGTTATCCTTGTTTTTATTTTTATGTTGTGTAATTTATTTATTCTAGTTCCTGCACCCTGTGCTATAGTGATGTCTAATCCTGTTACCCTGAAATCATGAAAAGTTTAACTTTGCTGCTAAGAGCTCCCTGAATCGTTTTAAGACATTTAATAACATTCTGCTTTGAAAAAAAAAAAAATCCCAAATCTACGATTATAATATATATATAATATAATATTTATTTCAAAAGATATATCTCATACTGGTGTAAGCTGCATGTTGAAACTAGCTGTGATGTCACAAAAATGCTGTGATGTTTAAAATCAATTTAGTTTTTTTCAATTTAAACCTAAATGTCAAAAATAAAACCATCTGTGACAGTAAACTTCACAAATCCATTATAGTAGACACAGGGTGGAGCAATGACTACAATCACTGTATGAGGGAACAATTACCCTAAAAATATTATATTAAAAATATATTTGTGCTATAAACTGCTTTCCAATACACCCCTGCGTATTGCTGCCTCGCCCAGTTTGCTCTCCACTGTAACAATAAACACTCTTTATCCATTTTGACTCGTGGAATAGTTGAAGCTCATTGTCTAAACGTAAAATAGAAATAAAACCACAATTCCCAACAGCACCTAGGAGTGAGGAGCCAACCAATGATTGGCAGCCATCGGTGTGACGGCACTCGCTTTGGTCCTTTTATGTGCGAGCTTGGCAGGCTCTCGCAGAGGGCTCGCTGTAAACCGTGTGAGAGGAGCACAGCATCCACAGCTTGTTGAAGGTGGGTGTGACAGACAGCATCTCTACAACCGACAAAGTGCACAGGAATTGTTGTTTTCTCTGTCTGTAAGTACGAACATTGCTGAACTAATGACGTTATAAAGACATGTAGGCGGGCCAAGTGTAATATTTTAAACGGAGTTGGTATTTTTGGGGTTTAATTTCT
This sequence comes from Morone saxatilis, assembly GCF_004916995.1. Taxonomy (NCBI): domain Eukaryota; kingdom Metazoa; phylum Chordata; class Actinopteri; family Moronidae; genus Morone; species Morone saxatilis. Next base: position 20,112,291 of record NW_023340268.1, read on the forward strand.
CTTAACCGTTTTTTTTTTTTTTTTGGGTTGTGAATGGAGAGCTTCTGTTAGCACGTGAGCTAACTCACATTATGACTGACAGGCTGTTGGTGGATATCTTCGACCTCGAGAGGCTTTTTCTCGGATCATTTCAACGCAAAAATGAGACGGAGACGGCGGTTGTTGCTGCTCTTTGTGGCGGCGGGTTGGCGGGTTGGCGGGTTGTTAGCCTATTGTATGGTGGGAGACACTGGCACAGTTGGCACCGACAGACAGACAGACAGACACAGACACAGACAGACAGACGAGGGGTAGACTTGGAGCACTTCTTTCATGTCGGTGAATTTGTGGGTCGCGTTGGCATTTTGTCAATACTTATTCACCCCTCGACGGCGCCAGTGAGCGAGCAAAGCTTTATTATTCGACATTTTGTGTGGAAATAACCTGCCCTCTTTGTTTGCAGCTGCTCGTCACGTTGCTGTCAAACGCGCCTTTGTTTGATGCTGCTTGTTATGCTCGAGCTAACGACACCAGAAAGCTGAGTGAAAAGTGCATTTAAATGAAGGAGATATATTGTCATTGTCATTGTCAGGGAGGACATTGTTAAGGCGAAGTCAAGTCAGCAGTCCACTGAATGCCAGCCGTGGGTGTAAATGTGGTATGGCAAGGTGTGGGCAATCACCGAATCTCTCCAATTCTCCAATTCTAGTCAAGTAAGGAGATTTCTGTGGTTTTTAGCATTCCAAATGGCACATTTAAGTAGTTGGTAGCCTTTTTAAAATGCTAGGGGAGGGGTCTTTTCACTCAATAAGCAGGACGTTTAAGACTCCCATTGACCACTTGATCAAATGACATGACAGCTGTTGTTTCTCCAACGGTTTTTCACATGCAAGTGGATATGAAGCTTTGAACTGATACTAACATTCCTGATTTTATATTTGAGCACAGGGATCCAGCTATTGGAGCTCGCCCTGCCTGTGTAGTGGGCTGTTGTGGTATACTTGTGTATCGCCCCCTCCCTCCCCCCTGCGGCTCAAACACATGGTGCAAGGAACAGGTGCTCCCTGATGATCATTTTCCCCAGATATGCTCATTGCTCACTAATCTCATTTGAGATGGCGCGTGTTGGCTGTGTGGTAGGCAGAGTCCAGGCCTGTCTGCACCTGGCACTGTCTGCCGTACCCACCCTGATCACTGCCTTTTGTTCCAATAAAATCTAGCTTTGTTCATTAACAATTAAAGCAGCAGTGGCGAGGCTTCTGAAAAGCCCTTCCCTCGCTTGTCTGATGGGGCGGTTCAAGTGCTCCTAGTGATCCGAATGCCGTTTCTGCCTTAAGTTAAAGAAACAATGGCGTGTGTGTGTGTGTAACATGCAGTGGTTTGTGTGGATTGATGGGCGGTGGTTGTGTGCAGTGCTGAAGACGGCCATGGGGTGTTGCCACTGTGCCTTGTTTTTGTCTTTGCTTATTTAGATGGAGGTTGGAAATGGCGGAACACATCCGCTAGAGGTCACTAATTGTAGAGCCATCTGCTGATCTGAATTACAAAAATCTGACCTTTTTATTATATTTCCCCTTCAGGTAATTTGACCTGCAGCGCACTCTTAAAATGGCAGCCTCTGAAGGTGATTTATAACTCTAACTTTATCCATAATTTAAGATTTTGGATGTAGAATATTGCTGGACTGTGGTTCATTGTGCCTCTCTTCATTGGGTTACCTCTTTTGTGTGCAGATATCCAGGTCAAGGAGCTTGACAAGCGGGCCTCTGGCCAGGCCTTTGAGGTCATCCTTGCTGCTCCTGCCCCAGATGCCAAGGGCGACTTCCCCCTGTCTCCTCCCAAGAAGAAGGATGTCTCACTGGAGGAAATTCAGAGGAAGCTGGACGCTGCAGAGGAGAGACGCAAGGTAATTTTTATTTATTTTTATTTTAAATTTTTAAAAAAAACATTATGAGCTTTTAAAGTCTTCCACAAGTCTCTCCACATTGAGTCCATCAGCATCTTAATGTGTATGTCGGGTGGGGGATTGAAAATGTGTTTCACTTCTGAATCATCCTTTTTCAGAACCATGAAGCCGAGGTTCTGAAGCACTTAGCTGAGAAGCGTGAGCATGAAAAGGAAGTGCTGCAGAAAGCTATGGAGGAGAACAACAACTTCAGTAAGATGGCAGAGGAGAAGCTCAATCAGAAGATGGAGGCCAACAAAGAGAACCGCACAGCACTTATGGCAGCGATGAATGAGAAATTCAAGGAGAAGGTCTGTTTTCAGTTGATGATAAGTGGATGAACGTGCATGATCTTTTTTCACCAGGATATTGAAACTTAACCTTCATTTTCTGTTCTTTTTAATAGGACAAGAAGTTGGAAGAGGTGCGAAAGAACAAGGAAACCAAAGAGGGAACTTCAGATGACTGAAATTCGCAAACGGGGGATTGTATAGGGTTTTTTACGTATCCAAAGATTGATTTATTTTTTGTTCAGCAAGTATTTTTGTTGTGTTCACTACCCACCTTTTTGAAATAAGAAACAAGTTCCACTTTGTGAATTTTTCAATTCTCCTTGCTATAAGTGTACTTGCGCTGGTTTTACATGTGGATCATTTCCCCCCTTGTTGAGTTTAATCCATTTGATATGTAGCTTGTCAGTGCAGCTTCTGCCCTTTTTGAAAATTAGCAGTGTGTACTTATCCTTTTTGAGGAAGCATGTTTCTATGCATAGGTCTTCAATCCCTGCCTATTTCATAGTGGGTTTTGACAATGTTCCTGTGAACCACACCTGTTCTCTGCACTTACTGTATATTTAAAAAAAAAATAAAAAAAAGTAGCACAAGGTTTGATCAAGGCGTCGGCTGTTATACATGCAGGTGTTTAGTGCAGCTTTGCTACCCAGATTCTGCTAGTTTGCTCCTGCAGATCATGTTTTTGTGCCGCTGCTGATTCTTCGCTTTTGTAAAAATATGGAGTTGTCTTCAAAGCACATGACTTCTTGCTGTATAGCTGTGAATTAACATGCCAGATATGTAAATGGATGCCATCTTGAAGAGCACTGAACAGGGGCCTACACATGGAATGCAATGAGCAATACACTTCGGCATCTCAATAGATACAGTGGCTAGTTGACTTGAACTGTTGTACTAAAACAAATAAAAAATGGAAACGCACTGTCTGGCTGGCTTTTGAAACTGTTGGTGTCCTACACTACATGCTTGGTACAGTTCTGCAGTCCTGCATGCACTCAATGACCCAATCCAGCTTAAGGTGTCAGTTTCCAACATGGTTTTGAGCACACTTAATTGTGAGGTCTCCAGTCGATTACAGGCAGTTGTAGAGGTTTGGTGTCTCTAATGGGCTTCAATAACATTGACACTGAACCAATAAAATGTCCAGCTCATGGATGTCCCCCTGCAGAGTACAGTACCCGATCCTATACTGGTTATTGAACAGTGGGCTGTTGTGTAAGGATGCTCATGTTTGTCCCTGCTGGAGGAAGGTGGAACAACTGCTGAGGACTTGCAGCAGGTGTCTCAGCCTCACACTGGGTTAGGGCCACTGCTGCTGTTCTCATAGGATACTAAAATAATCGGAGCCCTTTGACCTTTGCCGTTATTTTGCACCAA
>NW_023340268.1:20115930-20116291 GCF_004916995.1 Morone saxatilis
GGATAGTTTAAATTGATTTGAAACAACTAGCAAAAACAAAACTAAATCAATAACTTGCGGGCAGGATTATATTGACCCATCGTGAGCTGGACAGAGGGGGATGGAGGGCCAGTTTAAGATGCATGACTTACAGTATCCATTACATGTTCTCTTAATGTTTTCATGCATTTAAAATAGTGGTTCATTATCACAGATACAGTGGATCAATACTTGTTGACGATGCTGCTTTTGAGAACTATGAAACCCAACATTCTGAAAGAGAAGTCAAGATAATGGCGATACACTATCCATGTGTATCAGTGACATCATTACACATGATCTCATCCATTCTGTAGCCCTCCTTTCTATCTATCTATCTATC
>NW_023340268.1:20116351-20116823 GCF_004916995.1 Morone saxatilis
TATCCTAACTGCAGTCTTTGTCTCCCTCTGCTGGTGGGTTCATTAAAGGCCTGTGTCTGAAAAGCTGAACCAAATTAAATGAGACGCCATATTTGGAATAGCTGTTTGTTGAATATGGTATTCATTTTATTCAGGCTCAGACAACACTCAAATAAAGTGAATAGTGCTACAGATAGTCAGATTTGAGAAAATGGGCAGACCTGAAATAACATTAGAAACAAGTCCATGCACATACAGTATGATAAATGGATATTTTTGATCAGAATTTTCTCTGTATGGATTAGGAAACAGCAGCAATTAAAGGGATCATTATCCTACAGTTTTATACAGTGTATTGAGCTGGTGTCTATGAGATGCATACATGTATGCAAGGTGTATTTTAGTAAAAAAATAAGCTGAAAAGTAATAAGTAATTCTAAACTACACATTTCATGATTCACTTGAATCACTCTCTATTTTTCTCTCTCTCTCT
>NW_023340268.1:20117075-20118390 GCF_004916995.1 Morone saxatilis
AATTGAATTGAATTGAACTTGCAAAATTAAAGGCCATCTTGGTGTCATGTTACGTGAGGGCAGCATTATATATAGGCCTATCAAAACTCAGAGGACAATCACTATATGGTGCCCTCTATCCTTAAACCCTTCACTTGAATTAAGAAAATATTTTTATTATTAAATATANNTTAACAGGTTATGAAACGGTCCCATTTTAATACTGAGATTAGAAAGTTTCCTAGAGTGGGGTCATGGACCCACTTTTACTGGATCACCAATTGTCAGTAAAATGAAATTCCATGATATATTCATTTTTTTTCATATGCACATATTCATAGTAACAGTAACTACTACTTTTGTATATGCTGGTCTGGTGTTTGGTTATAGATAGGTCAATGTAGATGCTGATAAATGTAGATCTCACGGCAATTCATGATGCATTCTTGAAAGTTTGGGCCCTGGGGAGACACCAAATTTCTCTTTTGTGCCTGGAGCGGAACAGGCCTGCTGCAGCGGCCATGGGTTCGAATCTGACCTGTGGCCCTTTGCTGTGAGTCATTCCCTGTCTCTCTCCACCCTTTCCTGTCAATGCTTAGCTGTCCTATCCAATAAAGGCAAAATGCCCCCCAAAAAATATAATTAAAGCTTTGCTAAATAAAGACTGAGGACAATCGCCCAGCTTTCATTGAGAGTTAATAAAAAACCTCCATTGCAGAACAAATCCAAGGTCTTTAGGGTGGTGACATGTGGAAGTCGTGTGCTTGTTGTGGGCTACTATATAACATACTGGGGACATCCATTCTCAGTGTTTTACAAAGCCATTCGCTCTCCAGTTTGTTGCATTACGGAGGAGAATGAGGGGAGAGCATTGTTTCAGGTAAGGCGTGCCCTTAAAGCAAGGGTTGTACATTTGTTCTAGATCAAGCAACATCTTTGCATTTAGAAATCCCCAGACACGCTGAGATCTCAGATTGTCTGGTATCAAGAGACTACAAGCTGTAAAGATTTAGGAACCCCGCTCTGTATGACCTACATGAATAAACACACCAACAGCAAGTAGATATTTCTATGGAAATATTCTTAATGCCTGCCCCTGGGTTGAATCCGGTCACTTTCTCCTTGAAATCAATTAAACAAAGCAGTGGAAACCCTACTGCTTTTGTCCACAGGGGACAGCAGACTCAACGCAAAATGAATGCCCCTTGTAGCTGCTTTAAATATAATAGCGGCAATAACAGACTACAAATAATCCATACAAGCAAAAATCCTGCCTTCAAAACCAAAAAGTACAGACGGATTATCAACAAAAACTGCTCAAAGTATTAAATGTGAA
>NW_023340268.1:20118490-20124165 GCF_004916995.1 Morone saxatilis
CCATTTACCATTTACCATATTATTGATGCATTAATATGTAAGCAGCTAATTCTAACTGGCTGCTGGGTGGTTTACTCTATAGCAATGCACCGTAATGATGAACTGTCTGTTTGGAGGTAATCTCTCAATGTAACAACAAAACAAAAGTAGCTATATTTGTACAAAAAAGTATATTATTTTAAGATCCCTTCCAGATATGTTTTACATATATAATTGCTCTACTTTGAATAATAATTTCTTTCTGAAATGTTCTTTTCACAATAAAAGTTTAATAATCTAATCTCTGAAATAACATCTCAATAAAAATAAAAATAACCTATTAATAGAAGTTTTCTCTGTATGTGCACATACAGCCTTCAAACAGCACACTGTAGGAACAAGAAGAAATACTGATTTCTGAGTACAAAGCGGCAAAAAAGTTTACTTAGTAAAGTATATGTACCTCAAAACTGTATTTAATTACAGTACTTGTGTAAATGTCTTTCCAACTTTGAAATTTAAACGGCAACAATGTCGACATAGATCCGTTCCTACAGAACCTCAGTGTTTAGTGTTCTTTTATAGTAATCACCTCTACAGACCAGTAGAGGGCAATGTTGTTCTTTACTTCCTCTGTCTCTCTCTCTGTGCCACTCTCCCTGTATCCATCATACAGGTTCAAATTAGTAGTTCTTCAAAATCTTGGATTAAATCCATCTATTTTACTTTTTCACTAAAAGCCTACTTTTGCAGATTGCAGCAGGAAAATGTTCCCAGCACCTCAGTAAACTGTAATCAGAACTGTAGTTGCATCACTTGATAACTTTCTACGAGTAATTGAGTATGGATTTCTCAAACATTAGGGTCACATACCCTCATTGCGTATGGGTCGCTCCCAGTAACCCATATGGAAAAAGTGACTTTTTGTTGATTTAGTGCTAAATTGTAGGACTATACAACATGCTGAATGTGGTGGAAGATAATATTAACAGAAATACACAGTTTGACAGACAGACATTACATTTCTGTTTTCAAATTTCTATTTAAAAGGTCCAGTGTGTAGAATTTATTGACATCTCGCGGTGAAGTTGCGGTTGCATTTAAATACAATGTAAGACAAACTACAGAGGCTGCAAAACTCTTAAAGAAACCCAAAAGGCCCTGTCTAGAGCCAGTGTCTGGTTTGTTCGTTAAAGGGCTACTGTAGAAACAAAGTGGTTCGACATGGCAGACCCCGTAGAAGAGGACCCGCTCCCTCTGTGAATAAAAACAGCTCATTCTAAGGTAACAACAACACAACATTTCTTATATTTATGTGATTATACACTAATGAAAACATACCTATCAATATTATATTCCATTTCTGACANNACACACTGGACCTTTAAATCAAAATAGTATTATCAAATGTGTGTAAGAACTTTAGATACTTTTTGATTATGTTGAAGGCCCAAATGTATTTCCATTATACATATCTAATACATATCAGTGCTTTTTTACAGAGTGCTTGTTGTAGTCTAATTAAGCCACATGTAAAGGTTTCAAAATTCATTGGTGGGCTATTTACTTACATATTTTATGTCATAGAACAAAACATGAAAAGCTCTTAAGTCTGTGTTAACCACAAAACTTATGTCAGGCATCTGACCGAAAAACTCAATGACTTCGATATGAGGGAACCGGAGGTGCAAAAATGCTCACTCAGTTCCAAGTGTTAGGACTCATTCCTCAACTCTATTAGCAATGCGGTAAAAAGGAAGATCCCCGTTTTAGCTTTTTCTGGGATTGAGTTTGCTTGTCACTTGTCATAGAAATAGTTCTGGTCATGAGAATAAAGATATTTCAGTAAAAGCCAAGAGAATCAACCTGCTGGTGGCGGTAGGAGAAATTTCAGGGGATCACCAAAATCAATAGGACTAATCCTTTGGGGACCGTATGTGTTTGTAGAAAATGTTATCTAAATCTGCCCCGTAGTTACTGAGATATTTTAGTCTGGACCAGCGTGGTGGACCAACAATGCAACCACCACACCTAGTAACCACACGGCTAGCATGGCTACGAATGCATCATATTTCACAAAGCAATGATTATGATAATGGAGTAAAACATAAAATATTTCTTTCTGATTTGTGGAAAAATGAAAAGTGAATATAAGAGTTCAAGTACTTTAAATTGTACTGAAGCACAGGACTACATTAGTTCCATCCCACCAACGTGGTGAGATAAGTACATAAGAATAAAAACTAGAAATGAAGTATTCCTCACTGGGTCCATAAACCCCTAAAACACCACCAAGAACCCCTCGGAGTCCCAGTTTGGGAGCTGCTGTCTCAGCTTATATATTAAACGTAAAATACCATTTAAATCCTGTAGAATTCCTATCAAACCTTATAAGCCCATATGAGAGCCCCGCTCTTGGCTCCTAACAGAAAGTACCTGGCTGAACACATGCTGTGTGTAATGCAGGCAGCAATCAGGGTGTCACCACAAAGCCTGGCAGTTGTCTCAAATTTGCGACAAGAAAAAGGAATGACAAAAGAAATATCATGGCTGTTAAAGTCCTTGTCGGAGAACTCATTCTCCATGCCTGATTTGCTCTGCTGTTCTTGCACAGAAGAGGGTAATTAAGAAAAAATCTATTGAGCCTTGACACTGTTAAAGAAAGGAGGAATGTGTGGGTTAAGAAGTGAAATTCACCATTAATGTCTCTAACTGTGGGGGGTTTAACATGACTAGAAACAGAGCCCACTACATAGACAAATGACCTGTAATAACCCTCTGTGATCCGGCTTTGTTACCACAGTAGGAGTGACCCAATACAACCTTCTCTGTGACAGCTCAATAATGCTCTGTATGCACAAGAGCCCTGATGATTGCTGATACACACAGCATGAAAGGGGTGCTCTAAATGTTAAATACACACATTGTTAGCTCCACAAAACCTGATGTAAAACTAACTTTAATTGGCACAACACTGCAGGCCTACACTTTGAATGATTTTACTCTTTTACTTTACGCTGAACACAGTGTTAACAGTATAGGCTGGGCGTTCATTATGACTTACTGCTTACAGTGCACAGCCTGCAGAGTACTAATCACATGCATTTACTGCAATAAAACTTTGTTTTACTTTGCTGTGGTTTTCTTAAAGCTGTAGTTGGTAACTTTCATAAATATGACTTTTAGTCATATTTTCTGAAACTTTCCCTATATCCTTACAGTAGTACATGAGACAGATATTCTGTGAAAAAATCAGATTCCTCTGGCTCCTCCTAGTGCTCCTAATGGTTTTTGCAAGAATCTACCGGGCCTGAAAGAAAACAACCAATCAGAGCCAAGAAAGATCTACACACGCTTTGGGCCTGAAGCTTGAAGATAGTTTAGTCTTGTTCCCAGGGTCCCGAAGGCTGTATTTGACACCCTGGGGATGAGACTCACAATCAACAATCTCTTATTGGTTGTTGTTTGTTGAGGATATAGTAAAAGTTTCAGCAAATATTATGACAAAAATAACTTTTTATAAAAATGACTTACCTACCTGCAGCTTTAAAAGGATATACAGAGCAATCCACTCTCTGAAGTAGAGCCTTTACTGGAACTTCTTTGACGCAGTGGAAGGATGACCATATTTTCGAATCAGGACCTTTAAAAGTGTGCCACAAGGTCATGCATGCACAATAGGCATTTTCTGAGCTTTCAACACCATGGACAAATTGAACGCAGCATTTTTGTTCCTGGGTTCTTTATGAAGGAGTAACACTCATGGAGCTCTTTAGAAAAGTCAGACTTTCTCCTCACCAGGACAGCTAACCGTTAATACTGTCAGAAAGAGCCTACAGTGCTTGCCTATGACTCATATGCTAACGACAAAGATTGACTGAAACATAAACAGACAAATCTGTGTTAAATTCAGACGTGTGGTGCATTGTTATTATTGATTTAGGTGATAATTATATATAATATATAATTATACTTTTACAGTTTAGTGTTTTACAGATGTTTATTGGGACTCCCAGCTTGAAACTGGGATAATCAGACATTTTGTGACGTCTGGTTGACGTACACAGTGGTTTCCATCGTTTCTGACTATTACTCCAATGATTTTACACTCAAAGGTCAGCTCACTGGTAATGGTACACTCAGCTCATTCTGTGATAATGTCCTCTGCGTTTCTGGAGAAGCTTTGTAAAATAAAAAGTTATTGACATCCTCCTTGTACCTTCAGTGAGGTGTGCACTGCTTTTTTTGCTATTTTCAATCTCTGTCACGTCATTGGCTGCAGACCACTTACTGTCACTAATAGCTAAAAAATATTGTATTGTATTGTATTGTAATTGTGTGTGAATATTTATTTATCAAACCATCCCTTTAATCATCTTGTGATCTCAGATTTATGTTAGGACCCTTATGGAGGGTTCTGACCCCCATGTTAGGAACTGGTGCTGTAAGGTTTTACTCTATTACTAAGATTGCAGTTTGTGTCAATTTCTAATGTAGACATTTTGCATCTTAAACACAATATCTTAAATCCTAAAGAACTTAATCATTTCTCTTCCACAGGCTCATCTTATCTTCTTCCCATTTTTTCCAATTATTTCTATTTATTTAAAGAAAGCCATGTGGAGCCTGGTAAGATCACAACAAAGAAGCAGGGCCTGTATCTCCTTGAGTAAACATAATGCAGAATGAGTTGAGTCTATCCTGACATCATCTTAATGAAAATGTCTGTGGGGAAACAACAAATGGGGCCAGGCTAAGGCTAGGACTACAGGGAGTGCAGACGGTGTGCAGATAGGCTGAGGCAAGGAGGATAAGGCATGCGGAGCTGTGCAGGGTCAGTGGAGGCGGTATAGAAGGCACATTAAGGTTGAGAAACACAGATCAGCAGAGATGATGAGTAAGAGTGAGATAAAGCCGGGATGGTAAGGGGCGGGAGGTGGAATGATGATCTCGTATGTGAAAATACTATTACAGGGCTGACTGGGTTTTTAATGTAGCAAAGAGATGCTGTTAATATTAAAAGTAGCAGGTGGTTGAACATGCGTACTGATAAGGAGGGGGTGTTTGGCTGCTCAGTGGTATCAGCCGGGGCTTGACCGATGTCTGCTTTTTAAGGCAGATTCTGATACAGAGCTTTGTAGCTGCTAGTAAGTGATGTTTTCTGCTGTAATTTAACATCTAGAAATGTTTACACTGATGTATTGTTTCCCTAGAGTATTTTTGTTGCCAGAGTAGCTTTTTGAAAGCCGGTATAGCAGATACGCATAGCAATTAAATATGGATATTTTCAGCATAGGTATTTGGCAAGCATGCACAGATCCCATGTCTGCATTAACCTGCCAGGGGGCTCTGGGGGAAAAATGAGCTGCCCTCATTAAACCCTACTCTTTCCATTCTCTGTGCAATGTGTACTAATTTTCTATGTCAGAATACTAGATTTCCCTCAAGATTAGGTAACAAAGCAGGACCTACTTTAAAAAAGAAAATCCTGGTATATTTCAACCTGGTGTATAGTTTAATAACTTTTTGCAGTAGCTTGCTGGTAGTTTAACTACATTCATATTTACATAGAGATTCAAGTAGTTAAATTACTTTTCCTTTTTCCATTTTTATGTCGTTAACTACTGAAACTATACACGATGTTGGCCTAAAAGGAAAGGAATATTTTTTTTTACCATTGCTTCTCTACTGTAATT
>NW_023340268.1:20124199-20124436 GCF_004916995.1 Morone saxatilis
CCCTTTTTCTGTCATCCTGACCGCTGTGAGCAGGAATACAAGGCAATAACTGAAACAACTGCTTGTAGTCCCTGCACTGAAACAAATGCAGAATGAAGTCTGACACCATTATTTTTTTTCAATTTGCACCAATGTCTCACTGTTTGAAATGAGTCAGTCATGGTTTTATGCACCAACAAATAATGTATATGATGACATGGGTTTGTAAATGACACTCTAAATACTAAATGACAGTGT
>NW_023340268.1:20124536-20130065 GCF_004916995.1 Morone saxatilis
ACATCGGGTTTGTAGAATGACACTCTAAATAACTAAGTTGAGGCAGGCTGTCCTGTGGGAAAAAAAAATAATTAATTACAAAAAGGGCCAAAAAAACACTTTTGGTAACACCAAAAAGTATATATATATATATATATATATATATATATATATACACACACACACATCACAAGTGTAGTTCTGCTAAATATCTATGAATCTGAGCATTTTCATGTCAAAAGTTTCACATACTCAGTGTTTCCCCCACAATGTTCTTCTTGTCAGGATTGAAAAGCCTTTAAACCATGGTCTGTAGTCTCCACTGAGAGCCAAGCTAATGAAATTCTATTGGCAATGTTAAATGCTCTTGATGGGTAAATCAGGACTAAACCACAAAGGGCTGCTGCGCTGTGGGCTGAAACTCTCAGACATGCTGCACTCAGCCCCACCCCAATCAGCAATGCCATAACAGGCATTTCCAAACAGCTGTCGAGGCCGGAACTCCTGCTGCGATATCACTGATTAGGGTGTGACCACAAATCCAACATGTTTGAACATTTGTGGCACACATGGAACATAACAGCAGGAGTTGTCTGTCCTATTAGATTTAGTGTTTTGTTTAGTTTCACAGCAGCTACAATGGATTCCAGTGGCAACTTACAGTCGTGGCAAAAAAAGAAGCATCAAAACCTCCATAGAAACATATTTTTAATGTGGCAGCCAGACAATAAATTTGTTTTTAAGTTGTTGGAGTTTTGACCTCTTTAAGAGACTTAACATTCTACAACTGAAAAATTCCACATGGTTGGGTATTTAATTGGCTGATTGCAGTAAAGATTCTGTATATTAAAGGTGCAGTAGATAACTTTTATATAAATAACTTTTATAGTACATTTGGAATTGAACATTTCAGCACATATGACAAAAAGCTATTTTTTTAATAGAAATGACCTACTGCAGCTTTAAAATTTGACTATATAGCTTGCTAGCAAAATTAATGAACAAATGAGTCACCATGTCCCCATTATTCCTAATTTTGTAATTAAGCTCTTGATGTTACTCATATTCACACCAATTTAGAGAAGCCAATTAATATAACCTGCATGTCTTTGGACAGTGGGAGAAAGCTGGAGCACCCAGAGAAAACCCACGCAGGCACCCTGACCCTTTTTGTATTAGCGCCGAATAAAAAGAACAAAAACAGATGATTTGTGAAAAGAGGCATTGCAGTTTTGGATTGCAACATTTTGAATAAATACTGAGACCATGAGTGTAAATCCCAATCCCCCAGATAATACCACGGACATGACTTCTGTCTCTTTAAGCAGTGTGGTAGAAATGAAATATAATGGGGTAAGTCTTAAGCCCCAAGTCAAGACTGACAGGTCCCAACTGCTAAACTTTGAGTTTCAAGTCCTTAATGTGTCACAGTGCACTCTTGCTAACAACAGAATGAACGCAACAAAATAATCTTTGAAATTATTTCTTTTCAACAGTGCTTAGTAATGTAACATTAGATCTTTATCTCCTGCAAATTGATGAGATGCTGTCAGATTGTTTCAGACAACGTGGATCTGAAGAATTAAGTGTCGACTTACTGGAAATGAGTAGTGTTGCTTAAGCAAATTACGGCAAATGAATTGTCTCGTGGTACACTTTTAAAACAACATATTTTCATGTCAAAAGGCTGAAGTTCAAGTGCCATCACGAATCACTGGTGTTAAAGTCCAGTTCAAATTTGTGACTCGAGTCCTCTGACCTTAAGTCACTTTAAGCCATGCTTAGGTTACATTCACAAGTGAGTTAACTGGTAATGAAGCCTAAAGCTAGTGTTGCTGTGGTTACCTGCAGTTAAACGTATAACAAGCAGCTGTTAATTGGTTATGAAACAGTCAAAATTGAATACTGACGCCTCTACATGACCTACATAAACACACTATCAGCAAGAAGATTGACTTCTACATAGTTATTCTTAATGTCTTTGGTTCGATTCCCCTTAGAATCAGATGAAGAGGCGGTGAAAACATTACCACATTTGTCCACAGGGGCCACCAGAATAACACAAAATTAAAGTTCCTTGTGGGTGTTTTAATGTACCCTGTACACTTATTTAGAGTGGTGTTTAAACTGTTGTCTGTATTTTTAGAGTGTCCCAAATGTATACCCAATCATAAAAATATCAGCCTGATAGTATCTGCAACACTTATCCACGCTGTGCATGCTCCATCAGAGCTGCTTGGTAAAGTGTTGATATAAATGTTAAATAAGTGATGTCAAGCGGAGGAGGATGTTTTAGTGTCACATCTCTGTAAGCATTGGTTTTTGTGTAGGTGTCAGCAAGACAAGTATCTCTTCACTGCAAGCTGCATCACACATATTGATCAACAGTGCTGTGTATCCAAAGAGACGTGTGTGTGTGTTTGTGTGTGTGTGTGTGTGTGTGTGTGTGTGAACACCATCACCAAATCATACATACAGTCACATGTAGCAGTCCCGCAGTACAGCAGTGTAGGAGTAGCTAATCCAAATGCCTCAGTGCTCATAAGAGATGACCCACAGTTAAGCAGCTAAAATCTCACCCATTTTTCAGGCACAGCGCACTGTTGCTGCAATTTGCTCCCACTATTGTGAAAAAAAACCCCTGATTGTTGGGTTTTATCGCGGTGTAGCTCCTGTGATGAACCTTCAGGGATCACTTCCAAAGTTGATTTATGCAAAGCCACTGTGGTAAAGTCAACTAAATCCTAACTGGTGAATATGAAGTTGTTTTTCTAAGAGGTAAAGCACGTTCCTGGAAGCGGTGTCAAGTCGCAGCAACTCTGAGCCGTGATGATAGAGGGAGTCTGTAATGAAGAGCAGATAAACAGAACTGTGAATGTGGAAGAGGAACTTTACAGGCAGAAATGCTGCTTGATGTTTCTGCCTGAAAATTGAGTTGCTTTCAAACAGTGAGGAAGGGAGTATGTGTGTGTGTCTGGTGTCTGGATTACTTGATTAAACTGGAAGAATGCCTAATTACATCAAGCACAGCTTGCTTGGGTGAATATTTGTGTATCCAAATACACCGAGGCTACATCTGCAAGTTTTAGATAAAGATTTATCAAAAGAAATATGAAAAGTAAATGTGATTCTAAATGCCATCCGGAAGTGAGATTCGCACTTCTAGTCTGCAGTTCTACTTTTTGGACAGTGTTCTTGTGACATGTTGTGATACAGTATATGCTGTTTAATCTATGCTGGGGTGTGAGTGCTCCAGATGGAGTGTGTCTTGCACTCTATAGTTTTAAATCAACAATTTTAGCCTCCAAGCTAACAGAGCAGCAGGATGGAGGCTCAGGGTGACTCAGCTACATCTAAATTTAATTCACTTCATATAAAAGTGTCTCTTGTTGCTTGTTTGTTGTTGTTGTCCCACAACAGTGATTCACACTACATGCAGTGAAAGGTTTTTCATTGCCAGTTCCAAACTTTTGTGACTGTTGCTTAGGAAAAGTCCTTGGTTTTAGAAAAAGCTGCACTATTGAGTGCTACAGGGTACAATAGTTTTAATATAATATAATATAATAATTTTTATTTGTAAGCAGAGTTTTTCAAAACCGGTTGGTGCGACACAGCTAGTGTCAGTGAAGATACACATGTCTGCCTGGACTGTCTGCATTTGGGTCCCCTGCATTCAGCTGCCTGACATTATCGGTTAATTTCATACTGTATGGCTTAATGTGGAGTTATATTAATATGCGTAAAAAGTAACTAATTTATTTGATCATTTCATTTTTTGTTTAACAGTTGAAGTTATAACCTGCTTCAAAAAATAAAATAAAAAATGGTTTGCCGACAGTTATGAGACAGGAGTTAGGGGCAAATGTGTCTCTTAAATAAACTTGTCCCTTAAGCGACAGATTTTGCTAGCTATAACTGTCAGTTATCACCAAGCTAGCTCGGTGATCTATTATGAATGGCTAGCGCTTGCATATTCCAGGCTGACTAGTGTTTGCATTTAGCTCTCCAGCTACAGTAGCTCACCAATAAATAGCCACTACATCACCAAGCTAGTAGCACCTATTAAACAAAAATGTGTGAGTGACTCTGCCCTCTGAGAGAATATATACTGTGTATTCAAGGTGACCGGCAGAGAGAAAATGCTTATCTGTGGTCCTGTCCAAAAAATGATATACAGACTCATGCCTACATTACCAAATTACATCACCAGATATTTTGAATAAATTGCACGCAGGGAGGGTATGCACATCATATTTTGTCAGCACTGTCCTCTGGGAAGAGATTACTGCAGGGTCCAAGAGAAAATCAAGGGTCACAGCTGCTTCACTGAATGGATTTTCTAGGTTATTATCTGTGTTTACATTCATTCCTGTAGCGATTCAAGGTCTTAAAACCCCTCAACAGACATACAGAATCTGTATCAGGAGAGAGAGAATGTGTTTCTTCATCAGGAAGCACTTCAGCCAATTAATGTCTTTGATGTCATATCATGTTCCTTGTTATGCAAATGTTCCCTGTTCGAAACACAATGACTGCGTATTTATCTACCCGGATCTGGATGTCTGCAGTGAATACGTAAAATGAGAAAGATTAGGAAGAAAATAAATAAATAAAAAGGGAAGGAGGTGTGAAAGTGAGAGATTTAGGAGGGGATAAATTTAGGAGAAATAAGGCAGCATATTCTCTCGCAAAATGGAAAGCTGTGAAATGCTACACAATTTACCACTGAAATGATTTCCACTTCTCCTGGATATGATCCCGGTTAGTCACTGATACCTTGCATGCTGCAGCTCCACAGAAATTGGCAGAAGCAGACATTTTTATATATATTCCATCTTTTCTCACTTTTTTTAAAATTTTTTTTAGAAAGTGTTGGAAATTGAAAATGAAGTCAAGATGTTACAGATCACCAAGTACAGCATGATCAGCTGAATGGGCCTGCACACGCTGTGCCTTGTATAACAAGTGTGATAGTTTTGCCCAGACAACCATTCAAATTGTCTTTCTGAGAGCTAAGAAGTGGAACTGGCATGTAGTATGGAGACAAAGCTCTCAAATCTCCCACATCTTTTCCTTATACTGATGAAGAACAGTCAGGGGGCCTTTTTGGAACACCGTACTGCAGCTTTTACCAGAGATGCTAATTTTAGGATAATCTGCTGAAAAGCCAAAGATGTGAGAGCAAGACATATGCAATAGGCCTATCTAATAGCAACGAGGACAGCTGAGTGGTGAGAGTAATGAAAGAATAATTCTGCTTTATTTATGTTCTTATTTTTGTAGTATAATTGTCATTCTTATTGGTAATGAGGAACACAGAGCTTGAGTCAGGTTTCCAGCCTCTGGTGAATACGAAGGCTAAATAAGAAATGTATCTAAACTGTTTCTTAACATCCATCATAGATAACTTCTACGCTCAACTTGACCTGCTACAGTTTTTCTGTGCAGAGAGGGATTAATACATACAGGGACGGCTGGTATATATGGGCTAACAGGGCTAAGCCCTCCCTATCTATTACGGTAACTATTATTAAAAACCTTAGAACATAT
>NW_023340268.1:20130165-20131032 GCF_004916995.1 Morone saxatilis
TTTAATTATTGCTCCCTCAAGGAAAAGTTTTATTGCTTTAAGAGAAGAACATTTACAGATGTTTCTCCCCATCAGCCGATCAACTGTTGTTTCCACAGTTGCTCCTGCCCTTTGTCTAAATTTATGCTTCACACTTGCCCCATTGTCCATGGTTTTCACAGCCTGTGTGCAAAGCTGCTAAATACCTGTAACGATGAGAGCTGCAGAACAGGTGAGATAGATGTATTGCCACTCATAAATGTTACAGGGAGGCCTGCCAAGGACAGCGACTTGATCTCTTGGAAATGTTCCTGCTTCCTTGCAGCTACAACACTGTCACTGGAAATGAAGAGGTGTCAACTTGATGGGTTCAAATCCACTTCCTACACGCTCTACCCCTCTTTCTCTCAGGCTAATGTACGAGCTGTGTGTGACATACTGTATAGATAGAAACACTTTTTTTTCTCTTTTTACTCCAGAGAGCATATAAACTGGTCTGGTGTATTTCAGACTTTTTCTAATGATATATCCACTGAGTTATCACCCACAGCCATCTGCACAGATGTTTTATCAGCTAGGCGCTCCGCACACTATAAACAAAATATCCATTTTACAAGAGCTGTATGTTATGCTAACACATGGCATGAAACATATGGTGCACCAGGCATTCCAGCACCTCCTACTTCACTCTGCGGGCTCTCTTGCAGCACATTTGACTTTAAATCACCCAGCAGCCCTTCTCCCTATTCCCTTTTTATTTTCTGACTCTGAACTTTTTGGTCGTGACAAATTGATGGGGTTGCGGCGAAAGGCTTTCACAATGCTATAAGTTACAGCGGGCGAAGGCCTTAAAACAATAGGCCATTAGCATACTCCCCCCCCCCCCAA
>NW_023340268.1:20131037-20150647 GCF_004916995.1 Morone saxatilis
AATCCATCAGCAGGCAGTGCCAGCCCCTGGCAGCCATTCATCACATCCAAGCCACCGAGCAAGCAGGCCTCAGGCCGCCGCTGCACTGCTTATAAAGAGATGTATGAATACAACATGAACACGGTGGGCTAAAATAAAGACTAATATAGCCCCATTCAACTGTGACCATGAAGATGAATGTGTTAAAAGAAAACAGTGACAACATGACTGATAGTTTTAATACAAGCAGTGAATAAGCAATCTGTGTCGAGGTTAGCTTAGCGTCTATATTTTCATAAACTGTGACGATAATATGAGCCACTGTAGCCACTAAATGCAGCACCGTGCCATCTCCAGGGTGTAAAGTCTTAGGAGGCTCCTCCAGGCTGCTTTAATGCACACCGCTTGATGCAGATTAAGTTTCTCACACAGCCGTGTGTTTGTGTCAGAGCTCAGTTCAGTTTGGGACTCTGAGCCAGAGGCTGCTAGAGCTCCTGTCCATTAAGCTAGCTCTGGGGAGAGACTAAAAATTAACCTTAATGGACACTTTTCTCTCTGAATACTAACTAGGGGCTCTTAACTAAGTACCGCTGTGTCTCTCCCACTGAGTGTTTGGCCATTCTTATTTATTTATTTCACCACAGAGGAGTTAATGTGTGAGTGTCACCGAGCTGACAGACAGCCTGCACAAGCGAAGCGACTCTGCGGAGGCCGCTCATTCACAAGCCCGCCACTCCTCGCCATCCCTCTTTCCTGGTGAGCAGCTCTCCATAAATGCCAATTAGCAAAAATTTAAAACCAATTAGAGCTGCTTTGTGCTCAGTAAATCTGATTATTAAAAGCCATGTACATCTTCCGTGCAATCAGCACCCGATTCTGTACTACAGACAGACTCCCATGCCAAACCTATCAGTCTGATATCCAAGCCAGTGACTGCTTCACTACCCTCGGTCCCCCTCGCCTTCTAATCTGACTATAATGACATTTGCGTAAGGCAATGAACAGTGTTGTGCCACGCTTTCTCAAGACTCCACCACCCACCACACACATCACAGACGTTTTTATGACTCCTGGGTGTAATATTTCCTTCATTTGCATAATGATGTCCCCTGTTTATTATAAACCTGTGCATCCATCTCACTAAGGCCCATTGAACAAGCAGCGGATTTGTACAAAATTAGAATGCAAATGGAATGTAATACTGTTGCACTACCACTGATGGGCCAATAAACTACCTGACCCCCCTCTTTCCTCAGCACCTAGAAGCAATATACACCGCAGTCACACACCTACGCAACACTTTAAACAACAAATATGTCATCAATCAAACTTCAAACTAATAAAGTTTTCAGCAGGGGCTGTAAGCAGGTGACATTAAAAATGTTGCAATCAGCAAGTTCAACTGTTTTTTGACAATGTTGCTGAGCTTTTGATGTGACCTAAAGTTGAGCTTGACTTGCTTCAGGGTAAGAAATCCTGCCATCTTGCATCTATGGGAAGCTTTTCATAGTTAAACCAATAGATGAATTTATCATGTGAATGAATAATCCATCTGTGTTTTTCTCAGAGGAGCAGTGAAGCCCCTGACAATGCAAGGACATTCTTTTGGGGGGTTAGGATCATAATCTATCCCCTGAATATTTCTAACAGCAGCGGCGTAATATATTCACACAGTAATTAAGATGCACACTAGAGACGTATCTTTTTATACACAGCAGCTACAGCTTTGATAACGCCTTATCAAATGCCACTGCAAAATAAGAACACTTTTGATTATACAAAGAAAATGGCATTCCCTCATGAAATATTAATGTCTGTGTTCTATCTTTGTCCCTTTAGCTGGGTCTGAATATCAACTTTTTGGCACTCAGGCCATGATAGTATGCGCCACAGGGCCCACTCTCTCCTCCCACGGCATTTAAATTAGATTACTGGCAAGATAAATTCGACTAGGTCCGTAACGAAATGCGCTGTGACAAATGCTGACTCAGGTGGCCACAAGCAAATCAAGACAAAAATCACCATTGCAGTTCAAAGCCTTTTTATTTTATTTTCCTCTCTGTGCCAGCATACTCTGAAGCTGACTTCTTAAGGGAATGAAAATGCAGCATTTTGATTGGATTGAGATGACCCTGCACTGGTCATTTAACATTCTCACTGGCTAAAAGTTTTTTCTCACGATGCCAACTTTTGCCCTTCCAAAGGAAGGAAGGAGCACTTCAGGGAAAGCACTTTATGGTTAGAATGTATTTGGAAACTGGAAACATACCTGGACTACCAGGAAAATATCCCCAATGCAATAGTATAAGATTAAAATTTGAGGTGTTGAAGAAAATATTCCATCAGGAATTGTGTAGAGGAGTGAATTGACACAGTGACGGATTTTGAGTTCTCAGCAGGGATATTTGACTTGCCTATTGTGAAATGCATCAACTGTGGTTTAAACTCAAGATTCACAGCCTGTGAAAGAACTGCCATTTCAAGCAGAAATCATTTGTTCAAATGCATTTAACGAGGTGTGAAGCATCTACGACGCCGTAGAGAGGTCTGTGGCAGAGTATCATCAGTCTTTTTTACCACAAAAACTAATTAACACCTATGGACAATGGATTACATCAGCAGGTTGAAAATACATCTAGTGAATAGTTTTGAAAATCTAACAATGATAAGGTGGCAGTATGCTTCAAGCATTGTCTAATTGGGTCTGAAACTTCTACCATGACTTTTTCAGTGGCTGCATCTGACAATTTTTGTGACTTTTTCCTAAACAGACAATCCAACAGTGTCGCCCACCTCACGCAGCGACTGGCAACGTGTGAAGGTAAGTGGAATTTTAATGTCTCTTTTCAAGCTTTTCTTTACACAATTTCACCTTTACACAAAGTCACCTTTTCTTGAGTAAAAATATGCTATTAAAATAATTTGGTTCCAGTGCCTCAAAAGTGAGAAATTGCTGCGGTTTTTTGCTTTCATGTCATCGTAAAATTGATTGTTTGGGGTCTCATATTGTTTAATATGACCATCACAAAGAAAATCTGAGGGGCGTCAATTCATTCTTAACACAATTACTTCTGCCACTTTTTATGTGTACAACTGAGTGCAACACCGTGAATGCCTTCGAGGTGAGACTGTTCAAACCTTTTGAATGCTACTCCTTGCACCTCTATAGAATTTTGCCCCACCTTCAAGTATGGCCATTCAGAACAGGTACAAATGAGTGTTCAGACCATGCTTTGTAAGGACTTTAAGTTAGCTTTGGTGATATCATAGCTATCTATGATATTGTTCTTCTAGCTACCCACTCTAACTAATGGTCAAGTTAGTTTTATCACCCTATAGGGATGTGCATCGAGGACTCAGCCTTGGTGGGGAACCAGCTCTACCAGGTGAGCTACTGGAGCGCCCCATTGGTCACATTTCTAAATAATAAAAGCATAGGGCTTCTACTAATAATTAATAACATATAAATACATTTTCACTGACAACAATGCTCCCCAATTTCAATCCAAATTTTACCATCCCTAATGGCACCTATTCAAGTGCAGCCCAATGACTATGTGCAGTAATGTTAATCCCATCATGCCTCAGTCCCAGCTAGACGAGCCACACTTGTGCTGGATCTGCCGACTGTGATCTGGTAATACAAATGGCAACAGCAACCAACAATGAAGATAATGTTCATAATAAGGTGCAGTGCGGTCCAAAGGTCCAGTGTGTAAGATTTAGGAGGAAATGGCACATACACAGATGTGTGTATTCATTAGTGCATATTCACATGAAAATAAGAATTGTTGTGTTAGGGTTTCTACAGTAGCCAGAAGCAGACAAACCAAACAGTGTCTTTATAGGGCCTTCGCATTTTTGCTAGTTTTACGGCTACTGTAGTTTCTTTTACATGTTTGGAAGGGAAGGGTGAGGTGACAGGTTGGTTGCAGTCTGCAATCTGCTTTTGAAATTGTGCTAAACTCACATATCTGCTATAATTAAATCCTGTGGTTGGTTCCTTTGCTTTCACACCTCAAACCATCCACAAAAGAGTCCGCTCTAGAAGCGGACTGAGACCACCCCTTTCAAAGCCCAGTTATTTGGTTTGCACCAGGGTTCGATTGTCAGCTTTCACAGATGCCCAAAGGAACCATGCTAACTGGGCAAACACACCAGGGTCTGTTTTAGCCCAACCTAAACTAACCCAACAGGTTTAAAACACCCTTAGTTATTGTTCCCTGACCAAGTCATTTTGTGCCCAAAAGTAGTAGTCAAAGCTTAACCATAGCTGTACAACAACTGTAGTGCTGTAATGGATTTGAAAGACACTGAAAAATTATGCTGTCCTGTTGATCGGGATCTCAGATTGGAAAAAAACTTAGATGTGTCGTTTTGGAAGGCAAGTTACAAACAAAATCATTAATTTGTCATTTATTTGTTTTTTGTAATTTTATTTTGAAATACTGGATGATATTTACCTCTTCAGGCTTCTAAAATGATTACCAAAAAACTGCCTCAGAAAGGATCATTGAACTGCTTGCAGAGTCACAAGTACACATTGATTCAACACATTGATTTATTTTTAAAGGCTACAAGTCAAGGTTAAGTGGACTAGGCCCTGAACTGAAACTGGATTTGAAAAAAGGGAAAATTAATAAATAATCAGCAGAACTATTTCTTACATTTATTTGGTAAAAATGTAACTTGGGGTTGTGGACTGTTGGTCAGACAAAATAAATATCACTTTGGGCTGAAATAAGCATTTGTCACTATTTTTTTTAAAATTGTTTTTTTTACTTCATAGGCAAAATGATTACCTGATTATTTAATAATGGCAAAACTACTTGCAGTTCCATTTTCTGCCCTTTACATTTTATTCAATTCTTTAATATTTATTAAATTAATTTATTCAATAAATAAAAAAGCAAACCAAGAAACATGCAGTCACAGTGCAAGAAACTCCTGTTGCATGCTGCAGGGGGCAGTAGTTGGACATGGATACATATCTGAGTCCTATTATAAAGCCCCGGTACACTCCAAATGCAGCAGAGTCAAAGCCTTCCCATCGTAAGGTAAGATGAGATCCCATGATTCAATCATAACACATTAATATCCACCGCAAACCAGTTTAATTCTAGTTTCCTGTGAGTTCTCACTTGTTCCCATGTAACAGACGGCTAAAGCCATTAGTGTCATCACCCCTGTATGACAGACAACGTTGAGTTTAAGTCCAAGACATCTTTATAAGAAGATTTTTATGTGATTGATTTATTTTGCTTTTTACAGGATTGCAGATCTGCAGGGAGATAATGGTGACAAGGGTGAAAACTATGATTAGGATGCTGTAGTCATTCTTCCAGTCTGATACTTGGGATCATTTCTTGTGAATTAAATTACACTCAAAAGATGTGTAATTTAGCTGGGGGTCCCACTAGAGACCTCTCAAGGTCTGAAAGAACCACTGATTTGGTGATTAAATCACTCAATCAAAGCCCAATGGGAGCTGTGTTTTAAAGTTACTTTCACTGATAGCAGTATAGTTGTTTAGAGACAAATTCAGCAGGTTTTCAGAGAACAAAAAAGTGCTGTATTGGCTTCATATTCTGCTGTGAGAAAGGCTCAGTGACTGAAATAATCTAATTCTTCACACACCAGTGTCCACTGGTGACCATCTGCAACTGGTCGAAAATATCACACAAATTGTTGTTGCTCATAGGAAAGCATCTCCATTTATTTTTCCAGTTCATCGCCCTCTGTTTCCATCTGTGCGCTAACATCCTGTGATCGGCTCGTTCAAAATGAATGGTCCGCCGGCTCAGCTTGCTGAGCATGTTAGAGGATTTCTGCAACTTTGTGACCGATCAAACGGCATTGGAATCCTTACAGTCCCTCAGCTGTCTTTGTGCCTTTGTCTTTCACCATGGCCGCTGCTGCTTTTTTGATGCTCTCTGACTTTTTGCCACCTCTGCTTCCCAATGGTTATGGTTATCACTTTAATCTTCGTCCCTTTCCTTACAAGTTACAGCACACTACAAAAGCAGATATGTGTTGAACTGTGTTTCTATTCCGGGCGTTCGTGAGTATACCTTTGCACCAAGCTGTACAGCACTGTAGCGCTGCCTCCGCCAGCTAGTCAACACCACCCACTGAGGTGTAACTTGAGTGCTTGAGGGAGCTCATCCTATCAGTCATCTTGCAACCACAGCCCTGCCATCCCATCATGAGACTCTCAGCTCTGCTCCATGCTTGGCTCCCCCATCAATGCAAAGTTGTCCATGTAGAAAAGTCTACTGATAGAAGGGACTTGCCGGGTGACTTCTGATTTATTACCCTATCTTATAAGAGCTGTATGAGCTGCTGTCAGAAATTCTTCACAGCCTCTGTTTCCCCTTCATATCTCTGCTCCCATTCCATCTCATCTCTTGCCTTATATTTGATCACATTTCAGCTTATTCTTTTAATCCCCCCATTCTTCTTCTCCTCTCTGTCCCCTTTTTTTTTCATTTCACCACACGATGCTCCCCCGCTGCTGCCTGATTAGGAAATCTGATCCTACCATCCTACACAATGTTACTCTTAAGCATACATCTTCTCTCCCCAGAAATAAGACTCCAAACACACTCTGCACAGCCCGACTTTGACAGCGCTGTCTGCTGGATAAGTGCATGCAGGCTGGAATAACTTGCACTTAGCCTCATAATTATACAATGTACAGTAATAATTTACTGTTTGAGAGTAGAGAGGGGGATAGGGGTCACTGAGCTGGGTGCTGTCACTGCTCTAAGACGAATGTACTACATCACTGCACTGTGTGCACAGTTAAAATGTTCTCCTCCCTTCCTTTGCTGCTTGTATTCCAAAAAGCATAACATGCAGCAGTGAAGTTGTAGGTACAACGTTTGTATAAGTAGGCCTTTACAGACACTATGTGTAGAAATTGAATTGTGTTTTACTTTGTTGGCCCCTTGTGGTCACTGTGGCAGCAATAGTATGCCACTACTCCACTGGGGATACAGAGATGAAATAGCAAGCAACCCATAAGACCCTTTCAGACATGCATATCATTATGTAAATGTAATGGCAATTTAACTTCTGATTAAAGCACTGGCGTGTAGGATTTACATCTAGTTGTTGTAGATTGCAGCTAACTGAACAATGTCTTTATTTGACAACCTGGGAATGAGAAAAGGCTGTGAAGTGTGTACGAAAAACTATGGTGGCCACCAAACTCGTGAAAAATGCAAGAGGCACAACGGTACCTATATTCAGTTGACTATACACTAATGGAAGCATACCTATGGTTATAATATTCCATTTCTACCAGTAGATCCTCCTAAATGTTACACACTAGTGCTGGGTCACCCTAGTAAGATAAACCCCTGAGAGACAAGATAATTTGGTTTAACCCAAGGCTCAACTACCAAGTGAACAACTGCTCGAAGGCTCCAGACCTCAAGGGGCCACAACACAAGGCCAATTATCTTGGTTTTGATCATTTGATTTATTGTAAATTTGCAATCTGCAACTAGCTAATTTGTGACCATGTCTTGTAAAGGAACCCTGTGTCAAAACCTAGTTTTAAGAAGTTTATTATCTTAACTTTAATTGTGCTCATGTAGAGCACATTCCACATAAAGTTGAATTAAATTACTAAAAACTCAACTATTTTATTATTCCCACATAGAAGAACTGGTGGCATTGGATACAATGGGAACCTGGATGAAACAGGGTACGTACACATTGCACAGAGGGTGGATGGGGTTTTAGTAAGGGTCCAACTGCAAATGGTTCTCCCTGGGCCACCTAACAGGTTAATTCAGCCATGGTCTGACCTAGTAACCTTTGCTTGAAACTTCCAATAAATCATGACTTCCACAGAAAAACAACAGGGTTAGTCATTTCAGCAAGTGACCCAAGCAATTTACGTTCAAGTGACAAAGACCTTTACTGGTCGTAGAAATCTATGACTCTTATGACTCTGGTCTGTTAAGGGCAAAAGATGAGGTAGTATGATCTTATTATGAAGCAAAAAGAAAATTAGGAAAGAGTTCGGGGTGGATGGATGGTTCAAAGACTGCATTATTAATTAAAACTTTGACTTTGGTAAAGTAAGTTTTACAAGCTGATGATGATGACCCTGAGAGAGAGCAGAAAAATATTTCCTCCCTTGATATCTTGACAAAAGGGACACTTATGTCTGAATGACATAAAACAACACATAAACATGACTTTAACAGACAGATGAAGCCACAAATATTACATATTCCTAATGTTAACAAAACACAGAATACTACTACTGCTACCACTTCTACTAGTACCAGTAATAAACATATTCATGTTTATTCATGCAGAAGATTATTAAAATGCATCACTGCAATCAGTTGTAGTCAAGTGTTTTCAGTGTTTCATCGACAGCCACGATGGTGATTACAATAAATGTGAGATCAAACACTGCATCACATCAAGAGATTGAACATACAGTATCAAGTGAATGACCAGGCGATATCATTTTCATAAAAAATAGGCTTGTACAAGTAACAAATCAGCTCATTTCATTATTTGAAATTATTTTTTCACCTCTGCTATCACATTTTTTTCAAGTCAAATATCTGCCAAATATATTTTGGTTTTATTAGCGATCCAGTATAAGTGGGTAGCTGTATTCAGAACACAACTTGTTTTTCCCACATTCAAAGTCCTGAATACATTCAAAAACAAATTCTGTTTTTGAAAAGCAGCTTCTCAGTTTATGTAACCTACTTTTATTCAGATTGTGAGGCAGCAGCAGCAGCAGGCACCTGTGCTGGTGATCAGGCAGTGCTAATATGTACCAGACAGCGACCAGTGGGCCGAGAGGAGCGGATTAACTTCACTTTGGAGAGGAGGAGTAACTGTCATTTAAGGATTTGCAGAGGGATATCTATATTTCCACTGCTAAGCTCTCTGTGAACTGTCAAAATGAGAGCATTCTGCCTTTTTCGAGGACTTTGGGCTGAGTTTGTGACAAAGCAGAGCACATTCCCTCCACCAAAAACACTGGAGGTCAAACCAAAATCAGTCATTCTGCCCACAGAGCGTCCAAGGACAGATCTGCTGTTTTGACTCGTCTACACTCCCTGCAGCCCTCATCCAGCAGTTCGGTGGCAATCAATAACATATGGATTGACGGTGTTTGATCGACACTCTCAATTAATTGACATTTTCAGTCCAAGTTCAAGCTCATCTTTGGGTTTCAATGTGGACATAAGGTGCTAAAACAAAACATTCAGTGCAATGAGGCGCTGTTTATGGCTTTCCTTGACAGTTTTCTGTGGTCATAAAGCGCTGCTTCCAAATTGAAAAACAGAAAATGATGTTGTTAAGACCGCAGAGCACTGCCAGCCCTATTCTGAATTGACAATTACTTAATGTTTCCTTTGAGGCAAGCAGATGACTTCACAGAATGACAGAGTTGTGGTGGGTAAGTTAAGAATGTCAGCTTTCAATTTATCCTTCACTAAAGCTAATGAGGGCTTGTGTGTGTTTGTTGTGGTGAGGGCTGGGGGTGGGGTGGGTGTTTTAATACAGCATACATGCAATAACTGCAACAAATCCTATGAAACTCCGTTACAGATAGAGTCACTACCCTAGTCAGAAATCCATTTTCTCTGGGGCTCAACAGATCATTTGCTTGTTCCTCTCTGCGGGCAAACATGTACGTATAAAATGAGTCTAATTACAGTCATCAGCGTCATCATCATTTGTAGTTCATTAACAGGGTGCTAATGCCTCAGAATGTCTGTCACACACATCTGTGATAGCAGCTATTTTTCGTGGCCCAGTACACTCCATCACGTCCTCTGGCTGCCGCTTGTTGAATACCATAATGAACTAATCAGAGAGCAAATGCCAACTGACCAGAAAATAAAGTGCGAACAATGGACTCCTTTCCTCTGCTGAACATCTCTTTCAGAGCCAAAGTCAGAGTGACCTTCATGACTGATGCACGGAGGCCACCAACAGGTTGGCATGTCACTTTTATCAGCTCTCCTCATGCATGCAGGCTAAAAGTCACTGTAGAATTAGAGTACAGCAGCAGGTTTTTCATGTTGCGTCTTGCTGTGCCGGAGGTCACAGAGTATGTGGCGGCTGCCAGTGCGCTCAGATGAGCTTGAAAAGCCCCGGCGGTCACTGTAATCAGTCTCAGCTGTCCTCCGGAGCCTCTCCACGTTTTGAGTACTCTTTGTAGCTTTTCTCAGCACCTCATCAAGGGCTTCAAGGGTCCAGGCTATAGTCTATATCCTCCTCGTTTTTTTGATGAAACATCCATGGATGTGTACAGGTGGCGCAACCCTACGCTTCTCCAGGCCAAAGGTTTTTACTAATTTCCTGCACGACTCTGGGAGGTCATGACACCAAAGTTTACCAGCCAACCAGCAGGCCAATCACATCGTTAAGTCGGTTAAGAAGCCTCGCACCTCTAAATGACCTGTATTTTCCCGCCTTATGGCCTTACAGAGTTTATGGGGCTTATGTTCAAGTCATAGATCAGTAGATTAATACTGTAGAAAACAGCTTTTCTTCACAGCATGGAGCTGATCCCTAGGGAGACTTTGCCTGATCCTCCTCCGTATCATTGCCAGCAAATGAAAGCCCCTCAGAGCCAATAGAGCTGTGCGACTGTCAAAACTCTCCCCTGTGCAACACATGATCTTCTCCAGCCGTTGCTCTGCCATATGTTAAAGCAAAATGGAAGCAACACACACTGCTGAGTTTGGCATAATTTGAGCCCTAGGGAAGGGGAGGCAGCAGAGATGGCGTCCTGTCGTCACCAACATATGGCTCCTGTGGCTCTGTCTGATGGCTTCCATTGTTGTGGAGCTTCACTGTATAACAGCAGACTCCAAAGGATGTGCCATTGGTTTGTTTTGAGGTGCAGCAGCTTCTTTAGTGTAACTGAAACTGATTAAAAAGACCTAATGATCCTTTCCAACGTAATCCCTTTATCTCCACTGTGCTTGAAGTAAGTCTCATGTGATCGCTACTGAGATGTGTGTGGTTTTAGACTTCAAACAGACACTATGAATCAAAGGATTAGTAAATAACTACTGCCAGATAACTCGCAATTTGTGTGATGCAGAAATGGGACATACGAAGCTGTGATAGAGGATACAGATGGACACTTGTTTCAACTAAAACCATCTCTGCTTTCGTGACAGCATTAGGATGATTGTTAGCATGCTAGCACTCCACTCTCTTTGTATTCCTGTGTGTGCCCCATTTTGCAGCGAGGAGTGTTGCTGGGTAATGCAATCCTGGACGGCCACTCCTATTAATCACTTCCTCCCGAGGAAGAAGGTTCATTAGGAAGCGATTCTCTTAATGGAGACTGGAATGGCCCATAGTTTAAGTGGTGCAGAGTCAGGGCAGAGGAGCTAAATCCGTCTGCCCGGTGTCAGGTCTGAACAGGAGTGGAGGGGCCGCTCTCTCGGGTCCTGCTAAATGACGTTATCTTCGGGTGCAGGGACCACTCACATAAATAAGCCCGGAGGTGGTCCTTGCTGAAAGAAACACTCCAGCTCTGCAGGTAAAAGGAAAGGGCCTGTGCTGCCAGACTCTGGTGAGCTGTGAGGATTAGATCAGTTACAGGAAGGAAAAATATTCAACACAAGAAATATGACAAATTAATCTCATCGGGTAATGCGGGTGTCTCTGTGACAAATGTCGACAGAATACCTGAGCGGGGCAAGTAATTATACCCAAATGAACTTGTCAGAGCTTGTAGGGAGACTATCACTTGAGTTAGTATCAGCTTTACACGACTCATCTGCGGTAAGATGACGGCTCCCGGTCCGGAGACAAACGAGTTCCTAGAGTGCTCGTACGCTGACAAAATGATAATATGTTGCCTATGCTGCAGCATAGCTTTCTGTTGTGCCACTTGGTCCTGACACCACTTCAAATAACATGCAGTAAATTTGATGTGGAGGTGAGAAAGAAACATCCCGCTGCTTAGTGGTGATGGAAAGTTGAGCAAAGTGCAGTTACAGCTTTCATCCATCTCATTTCCAAGGGAGAGATGGTAATCGGAGCGCCTCAAGTTACACCTCTGCTTGTTTTTCCCTCACGGCTGCCAAAAATAATTCTTGATTATCTTCCAGAGCACTTCATTCTCTGCTAGGGTTACAGCTTGTATGTATTTAGTGTAACATCAGATCTGTAGTGACCTGTACACAAATCCAGATATGATGCTGTTTGTTTGATTATTGATTACTGTAAGACTGTTTGTAATAACTGTCGCCATGACAGTTATATACAGCCAGCGGAGGTGACGTACTGTGAGTTGAGCTGTTCTCATTGGCTGCACTGTTTTGACTTGTCCGTAGCTGGAAACAATGGCAGCTCGCCTGCTCTCTAAATAGTTCAGCTTAACAGTACCATCTATTTTAAATGGGACCATAATTTACTAAATGTTCTAAACTAACATACGGTCAGTCAGCAGTTGGAGCTGCAGCAGCAGTTGTGAAACAAAGCTCATGGAGGAAATTATGCTACTTCAAAAGCCTTAAAACTTTTCAATTCAGTCATAAAAAAAAGAACAGAACTTGCCTGAGAATCATCATGTTTTTTATTTTCTTCAATATCAAAGTAATCCACTGATAGATGTCTGTACATCCATGGGTACATTTCATACAGGAACTGCTAATAGCTAATTTGGCCAAAGCGTAAATAAATATAGGCCCAAAATACAAGGCTCAAGATGTTGACTTC
Source organism: Morone saxatilis (assembly GCF_004916995.1). Taxonomy (NCBI): domain Eukaryota; kingdom Metazoa; phylum Chordata; class Actinopteri; family Moronidae; genus Morone; species Morone saxatilis. The sequence goes on from NW_023340268.1 coordinate 20,143,752, forward strand.
ATGGGAACATTATAAAACCCTTTGCATCTCCCAAAACCCCCAAATTATGTGAACTGTTTTTCCAAAAGCCTGATTATCCCCTAAATCAAGACTAATAATAGCCATCACAAGCAGCTGGGTCTGGTATTGAGTCTGGTGAGTTCAAGGTGAATTGTGTTTCTTGCAACTATGCTGATAATATTGTCCAGAACATGATTGGATTTATGTGTGCAATAAGTTGGATTTAGTTTTTTATTCAGCTTTGTTTGTTTTGTTCCTCCGCAAAACCAAAGACATAAAGTAAATACATACCGAAATATATTTTAATTTCAGAGTTATTTGAAAAAAATGTGAGGATGCCAATATTTGGGGTTATTTAATTAAATAATTAAGCAGAATAAAAAAGTAAGTTTTTTTAAAAGTAGCATTTTAAAGAAATACTCTTTAAAGTCCAGTACTTTAGCAAATGTATTTTCCACCTTTGGTGAAATCATATTCATTCTTGAAGGCGAGGATATAAATAAACAGGTAAACTGTGAAACACATACACCCCACCATGAATCAGTCTACAGTATGTAATGTACTACTAAAGAGAATATGTATAACCCCAAAACCATCAGCATGTGCTATAAAATAAATGGTAAATTCTATTTTCAAAATCATACTGTAACATATATAGCAAGCAAATTTTTCCATAAAGTAGTTTGGTAGTGCGACAAGCTACATTTTAGTTACTCTTGGAGGAAAAAAAGCTCAGAAATGAGGAAAAAGTTGCTCCATTACCGGTGCAGATTCTTTTTTCTTCTGAATCAGGAGAGAATCCATCAAGCAGCTGGTTGGTTTGACAGTATGGAGCAGAGAGAGAGCGTGGGAGCAGCAGCCGACATGTCCCAAAGGACACCCCTGGCTCAGAAAAGCTGGTCAGCCACTCATTCTCTGCTCCATTCTGCTCACCTCCTCCTGCAGGTAGGGCCAACCAGTCAAACACTGGTGCCACACTCAGACCATCGGCCATCAGCAGCCCTGCTTGAAAAAGCATGGCCCTCTGATTCATTTTAATGAGGCCAGTTCATTGGAGTGCCAATAAAGGGGGTCCAGCAAACAAGCTGAACCAGGCTCAACTTCTGCTGCACTGCAATGCAACGTCATGTGGCAAGACGCTGTGTTAGCCAATTGGTGGATTACTCGGTTACGAGAGTGTGTATTTCAACTATTATAACTATAGATAAAATAGTTGCTGCAGTAAGTTGTAAAATCCTGCCTGGTTATATATACACAATTCTCTGGCCACTGGATGTCACACTAGAACACCAGCATCTCAGACCAAAACACTGGGACAGAAATAAAATAAAACTCACACTCACTCACTTTCAGTCAGAGTATGTCCACCAAAAGTGATTGTTTTTGCTACTGACAGGATCAGATTCTATTTGTCTGCCAACATTATGAAAAGGATCCCTACATAGATAGACCTTTTGTTTAACCAGAAACAGCTGTAATATCGCTATCATTCGCTACCGGACTCCATAGAGGAGAACAGTAATTTCTTTATTCTTCAACCACGCTCCCTTTAGCATCAGAAATCTCAATTCTGTATCCGTCTGTAACTACTATTGTTGCCACAGTCATACAAACATGACACAATATAACTTAATCCAATGCAACAGCCCTGACATCAAGGCCTGATAACAGTGATAACTATTTGTGAAGCTTGTTCAAAGGTTTGTGAGTGAAGCATCTCCTTTTTCATCTGTATTTCACTGCCCTGTATTATCTGGTACATTCTTGCAAATTTTTCCACCGGATAAAACAACAGGAATTATTTAGCTGTGAGAAACGCCTCCATCCCTCTTATCCCTCTGTGTGTTATTTGCTGTTTACCTTGTGCTCAGGTGTGCGATTAGACTGGATGGCAAAGCCTGTTCAGCTCAAATCTCTTCTCAGTCAATACCAGCAAATATTAATGATGTTTTCATCATAGGTGTTCACAAACAGTTCAGAGGCTTGGGACAGAATAAACAGCAAGCGGCTGGAACAAAAGCTTACTCAGGCTGCAAAGGACAGAAAAGCTTTCTCTGTGTTTCCAAAATGCTGAAGGCGGGCTTTCCGTGTGTCCTACACTCTGTCCATAACCTCATCAGGCTGAATAATTGTTGCAGTGCGAAGGGAAGATTACCTGGAGGTGAAAAATGTCCCTTTCTCTTCCTGTGCTTTCCATTCACTGTCCCAGCTCTTTCCTGAAAAAGACTGTTGCTTTGTCCTTTTCCAACTCATGAAACAAAAACTTTCCTTTTTGATTGTCTCACACCCCAGAGGCCTCCTTCTTTTGAAGTGTCACAGGTCATTATTACAAGCATAAAAACAACTATAATTACTGCAGGCAAAAAAAGGGATCCTAACTGACTGATTCCACCTCAGTTCTTTGCATATTTTACTTTTCTTCTGTAGGAATGCAAAAAGCAGCACTATCGTAATTATTGATGGTCCTTTGTGTCTCTAAAGTAAGTGATTTTATTAAATGTAATGAACTTCTCATGAGACTTTTCCTGTCAAACCACAGTGATGTTAATTTATTTAGCGTTTTTTAGGAACTGCTGAAATGCTTAATTCTGAGGGCTGAAAAACAATAAATAAAAAAACATGGCCTTAACCCTCGGCCTTGACCTTGCAATTCAACCATTCAGCATATTGATTTCTGGCTAATTACCTAAACTGTCTATTACATAATGAGATATCTTTTGTGCAAAAGTGCACATTTTGGCCTGTGGGTGTCCAAACTGGAAAGATATTGATTTCAATATTTGAGATGAAGGTTTAAAAGTCGGGGAACAGCAAAGATATGAGGATATATCCTGTGGGGACCATGAATTAAACCACCAATGAATACCTAGTGCTGCACTAATCGATATTTTTAGACTAAGAATGGATCAAAGAACTAATTGACAGGGGTAAACACACTGTACACTACCTCTGCAGTACCAAATAGTAGACAGACAAACAGCTAATGAGGCAGATATTTTTCTCAAAAGTTGGTGGGAACAAAAACCACAGCTAAAAGTAAAGTGAAGATCAGATTTCAATCATTAACTGTGTGGCCAGAAATACTACTCCAAATGGATGCTATGGGATGCTAAGCTAACGTTAATGCGTAAAACTGTTTGCCATATCAACTTTATAGTTGAGATGGTAACATGAGAATGTGGTGTTAACAGCTGGCCCAAAAATAAATGAATGCAGGTTTAATGTTGTTATTAATTTAAAGTAGGTAGATTCAAGTGGTGTAACTTTCTTAAACTTTCTTTTTCTTTTTGAGGGCTCACAAATTTAGATAGAACATTTAATAATCAATTATTTGTATTATCTAAAATCAAATATAATAATTATAATTATTATTATTGTTATTATAATTCTAATAATAATATTTTTAGGTTGCTCAAATTTAATTACTGAGTCTGTGATCTAAATTCAATGTCAAATAAGTTCATGTCAGTCACATGATCTACTCACAGAATCCTTAATAAACTGGTGCAACTAGATTTTTTTTTTACTTTACTTGAACTTTTTTGATGAGAACTTCAGTAACTTGAATAAAAGTGAATTTGTAAACCCTAAAGGAAAGTTATAATTAAGTGGGACGAGTGAAATCCAAAACCACTTAGAAACCACAGAAATGGTTTTCAAAGTAAAGTTTTTATTTTTATAAATTCAGTGGTATTTATTTAAATTTCGACTGAGTATTCAGAATTGATTCAGTTATACAATATAACCACTTTTGCATGTCGGTTCGAGAAGAATGCCTCCCCTGCTGCTCTAACTAGGGTGAAAGACTTAAATACAAAGCTGCATATTACGACTTGACTTCCTTACCTGAATGAAATAAAATTTCCAAAGTGGGGCCAATAGTTTTCTCTGTAATGGATCACAGTGTTGACATTTAGTGAAATTTTGATTAGATGAAAGGTTCATTTGTTTGAATTTAAACTAAATGGCAAACTTTTCAGTATTTGCCTGCTCAAGACCAGGACATATATCGGACAGATGAACAGACATAGTATGACTAATACTTTAAAGGACTATTATAAATATTATTGAGCAGAGTTTTGTATTAAAATGCCATTTCATATATTGTATATTTTCTGTACTTTAAATATATGTCAGTGTACTCCTGTTTGCTGCTGTGTTGCTTGTGTGTGCTCTAAGACAATAAAGATAAGTTTGAACAACAATCAATCTGACACCAGGGGGGTTTACCTACAGTATCTGTGACAACCTGCCTTCTCCCACATACAGCTGGCAGCAAAATTGCCTTGCACTTGTTGTCATGGAAACCCTTAACATGTTTTTGGTTGCCCTTGATGCTCCTTGCCTCAGTCCACAACAAAGCAAACCCAAGAGAAGCTGGGAATCAATACGAGCAGCAGACAACAGGCATAGCTGCGCTGCGTTGGGGCGGTAGTGGCTGTGGTTGACATTCACCTGCAGTATCCATGTGGCTGTTTGAAAATGCATAGAATAATGGGAATTAAGACTTCGGCAATCTGTCCGGCTTAGCTGAGTGCCTTAAAGAGATGGGACGGAGGAGCGGGAGAGAGGGAAAGAGAGAGAGAGAGAGAAAAGTGACACATTGACAATTTTCAAATGCAGCTCTCTCCAGTCAATCAGCTTTGGGACAAACTTTGATGCGACTTTACTCCAGGATAACATGCAAGCCAATTTGGATGTCGCTCAAAAGGAAGATTCCGCCGCTCCTTGTTTCGCCGGCGCTAACACCTTTAAAGAGCTGCTCTAATGCATCCACCTCTCCCTCTTTCACTATCTCTAACCTTGACGTGAGAAGGCTCCCCATCTCCTCACAAAGCACCTGATTGAATCCCAATGTGATAGAGTTAGCAAAAGCCCAGACTTTGTATCCTGCCTGTGGACTCTAGATTGGCTCTCCAGAGGCTCTCACTGTTTCTCATCCCAAGGGCTCAATCACCATTCTCTGATTGGTGATCTTAACCCTGGTGACCTCGTGGAGATGGACTGCACCAACGCAGAGCGTGGGTGGCCTTACATTGCCCTATATTTTTCTCTCTTGTGTAAAAAGCGTCCTTCCGGAAAGTTTAGTTTAAAGGAGCTATGGACTCTAAAGAGCCGTGCTCGGAGCTTTCAGGTAGCTTTGTGCAACACTTTTGTTCCAAACACCCACTTTCTCGGACGACAGCTCACTGGAAGGGGAAAGCACCGGGGGAGGCATTTTGATCGTCTGCCAGTGGATTGTTGATGCTCCGGGAGCTTTGTGAGAATGCATCTATACAGGCCAGAATATGAAGGGTGCTCCTGCAGCTCCATAAGAAGTAGCAAACACAAAAAGAATAAAGAGTGCTGCTCTTCAATAGATCAATCAGCCACAATTAAGTGCAGCGTCTGACAAAAACAAGCAGAGGAATAAGAGGGAGAAAGATTTCTACTGAGATCTGCCTGATGACAAAACCCTGCAGCATAAAAATGAGAAAGGGCAAACCCTGACTTTATTTTAATGGATCCTATGTACAACAGAGGGAGAGGCAGATTCAAGCAGTTCACAGCAGGGCTGAAAAATGCTGCCTTGTGTGGTTTCAGAGGAAGACCTAAAGACAGATATCTACAGAGAGAGATAAACAACTTTGTGAAGTGAGGAGATGAAAACAGCCCTCAGGTGCTGTTTGACCAGGTGCAGTGGTACACTGTGTGTACCAGCTGCCGTGTTTATTTCTTCGTGGAAGCGTTTGAGCCTCAGCCTCCAAACACTGTATCTCTGTTAAAGTGGAGGCCTGCAGGTCAAGCTCTGAGCTACGGAAACAAACAGATATGCTTCATTTCAGAATAAGAGAGTGCAAAATACCTGTTACTATCAGTGATTTTACTGTTCGTGCATACATGGAACTAAACTGTGATTATCTGCAGCATATATTAATGGGCTCATTATTGTTTGTATTGGCCTCACAAAAAAAACCTAACATTTGAATTTCATATTAATCTGCAGATTATTTTCTTGATTAATTGTTTTGCCTATAACATCTTAATCTTACATTAAACTGTCAAAACTCAGACATTCAATGAACAAAAATTTAAAAAGCAGCAAATATTAAGTGGAACTGCCCCCTAATAGTCGATAAACTGTTGAGAAGAATCTTAGTCACCCACTTTGTCGGATAGACACAGAAAAACAAAAACAACAAACTGTTCAGGAGCTGCGCCTTGTTGTTGCAACACAGACCTTTTCTCTTGTAACTCAGGGAGTCACTTNNGCTGCTGCCACTAGCTAGTTAGCAGTCCTAGTGAGCTCAAAGGACAGGGGGAGCTCAAACACTACTAGTGTGGGTGTGGGAGACCCAGCAGGGAATACTGCTAAGGAGTGTGCAACTGCAACTGCAAAAGCCCAAAAACGAATGTAATTAGTTCATCAATCATTCACTTTTATGAATTATGAATGGTTAATCGCTGAAATTTTAAAAATCAGTTAAGTGATTAATAGTAACAATGTTAGATTATCAGCAGTGGTGTAGTGCAGGGTTTGAGGAGTATACCCACTTATTTTAAACTCAGCATTATTTCGTAGTGCTAGGGTATTTAGCTAGACGGACTGCTTTAAAATACACTTGTGGCATAAATTAAGTATACCCACATCTCCAGGCACCACTACACCTCTGATTATCAGGTTGACATTTACAATTTATCAGGACAACATAAATTATTTATTATATTTGATAATTGTAATGCATGTCCTGGTGTTTCCATGAATGGAAAACTCATCTCTATATGTTCATGTTTTCTTGGAAGTGTGGGAACACATTCATTGTTGGACGGTGACAGAACTTGAACTACAGCAGTGTCGGCGCTGTGGTGGGGCACTCGAGGGCCGTGCCCCCCCTAGCGGTCATTGATGCCCCTCC
>NW_023340268.1:20150747-20159362 GCF_004916995.1 Morone saxatilis
GATCTGCTCTGGCGCCGACTCTGAACTACAGTCTCATGAAAGCTGGATATGCTCCACACCAGTACCTTCCACATGGATTGGCACTGCTCGTACGAGTCTGCCACGTCAGGTTCACCAAATGCTCCTAACTGTTTGTGTGTAAATCACCTGTGTAAAAATGATGAAAGCCAATGGAGCGCACACTCATGAGAACCATATAACCAACCACAATTAGACTACATGGCATGGCCAATGTGTGGGGAAGTTTATTCATGAAAGTGATATATAAGAGTAAAAAGATGAACTCAGAGATTAAAGTCCTGCTCTCAGAGATCAACAGAGGAAAGTCTATCTTTTTTAACAGCATCAGCAGTGGATATAAAGGACTGAAGCCAAGGAGAGAGTAGAAATAACGAGAGCGGTTAACGCCGTGTCACCCGAAGGTCGTACTGTTGCTGAAATCAGGAATAAGTGGTTTGATATGAAAAGCAAGGCGATCGATGACCACAACAGGAGGGGGTCAAGGGGAAGTGTCCATCACGGAGACAGACAAAAGAATATGTGCCATAATAAGTGATGTTGCATTGTCCGACCCTGCTACTGATGTGAGAAAATGTGTGGACTTCGTTTCAACTTTACTCTTCCTCGTTTCTCAGCCTCGACTCATTCATGTGCAATGAGTCGCGCTCTCATTACAGGATGACCTTAGCTCACGAAGCACTGTTTTAAAATTTTATTAGCATTTTCACATTTATTGGATAACAGACAGCGTAGAAGCAGACAGGAAGTAAATGGTGAGAGAGGGGTACAAATATGGATAGAAGTAAACTCAAGTAAAAGTAAAATACTTGAGTAAGAGGCCGCTCTCCTCCACCGGCAGCTTCCTCCCTGCTGCAGCCGCTCATCAGACTGCTTCCTTTGTTCCATGCTACAGAAGGGTTTCTGTTGTATAGCTTACCCTCGTTGATTTATAGTGATTGTACAAAATAACAGAAATATTTTGTAATTTATAATAATATATGTAAAATATATGTAATTCAGCTAGCGACATGTAGCGCCATTAGCGTGGAAATAAAGGGAGTTCAATAGGTTACTTGCATAAATGTCAGCTGTTTGAATGCAGCCTTGTTCTCGCGCGTCTTGTCAGGGAACGCCAGCACTGCCAGTCTGTTTGAACCGAACCGTGTGCTGGGATTTAGAGCGAACTAGATGATGTCAGCCAGTCTTCAGGAACATCTGTCACTGGGAGGAGGCATCTGACAGAACATTCCAGTGAAGAGGCCACATATCATACTTCTGAATGAGGCAGAGAGGGGTGAAGTGGGTAATTATGGTCATTAATTGCTGAGTCATTGTAGCTGCAGATATATTACGATGATATGCTATCATTATGAGAAAGTATACGTCTTATTTATTGCAATTTTTAATTATATTTCTTGTTTTTTAAGCTGTGAAAAGCTCATTTCCTCAGAGAAAGGCTTCATCTTATCTTAAAATAATGTTATACCACACAGTTATCTCATCTCACAATATGTACACATGAAGGCAGGTGTCAGAAGTGCTGGACAGAGATGTAAGGAGAGTAATGCCTGGATGGGGCGCTTTGCGTGTCTGCATGAGCCATTGATCACTTGAACGTGATTTTCAAGGCAAATCTCTCCCCAGGGATGATTAAATACAGTTGCCTTTCCTTCCTCCAAATCTCAAGTATGTGTAGCTAAACACGCCACCAGGCAATGAAAGCTGGCAGTATGAATGATGGTCATTACTCTCGCTACCGAAGCTGCAAATGCCTCATTCCAGGAAAGAGCCGTATGTTGAGCATCCTTAATGAGTGTTCAGGAGCAGGAATTCATATATTTACTCTTTTGTGATTAAATTGCAGTGCCGGCGAGGCATCAGACAGAGTGGTTGTTTACCTAACAATGCATTATCCCTATATGTACAATCAATCTACGGCATTCTGTAACACAGACACAACACCTTTTTTTTCTTTGGTTTGGAAATGCAAAACACCTACTAAACATCAGGACTGGATGTTCTAAAGCATCCGAGAGGAGGCAAGGGGATTAAACATGGATGTATTTAGCATTTTGCATTGAGGTGATTTTTCAGCGAGCTATGCCTGCAGGGTTTTTTTTTTGTGAGAGACATTAAATTGATGTTGGAAAGGCAATAAAGCTGAGCATTTTTTATCCTGGCACACCAGCAACTCATACAGTGAATCTGACAGACACGTGAGAGACGGAGAATAGCTGGCTGCAGAGATCTGAGCTGCTTTTCCTCCCTGCGATTTAACAGGGTGTTCAATTGTTCTCAGGAAATACCACACCATTTGTCATCACTTATCAAACCAATTACCATCAGAGCAGGGGGGAAGCAGCACGCGGCTTGGAAGAATGTGTAAAAAATAAGGTGCAGCATTTTGTAATGTTTTTCTTGTTGGTCTATGTATATATTTGTTGATGCATCTTTTAAAAAAAAAATGAATCCCTGTATGAATGTACAGGGGTGTTATATCCATTTTGTGTATGTTGTATTTTATTTTAGATATTTTGTTTGTGTTTTGTATGTGTTTATCTCACTTTTTATATACTTTGCTATTGTTCAGACATACTTTGTGATACTGGGCTATAATAAACTAAAGTGTTTTTGACAGGTTTTTACTTATAATCTAGCCTTAGCACTTAGCAATTAGTATTTTGTTTAGTTTGTCGTAATCCCCTCCTGTTCTGTACTGCTGTAAGTACGATAGGTCAAATTTAAACCAGGAAGTTGTGGTCGGATGTTCACAACAGACAGTTTAGGTAAAAAAAATATTGGTTTGTGTTTTCTCTAACAAGCAAGTTTGGCTAACATGGAGGTGTGTTTGCAATGTGTCAGATCGTCTGACTGCTCATATTTCTTGACCTGTGTGACTCTCTCCTCCAATGTCACCATGTTCTCAGCAATTAAACTCATGAGCACAATGTTATTATTACCAACAGCAATAATAGTCAAAATTAGAAAAATACATTGTGATAAACCACAGTCATCCTTCAAGACTTTTGCCCTCTGTTCATTCTTGGACACAAATTGAATCTGTTGATGGCTTAAACTGTTCAATTAGGTACAAAGCTAGACCTATACCAACACTGGTTGCAAGGTTATGAGCTTGACAATCTCTGCAGGAGAGCTATCATGCCATGATTCTTCCCTTGGCTTTCATGACCTCTCTTAAACTTTTAACATCCTCTATATCACAGCTGAACTACGTTCTGTCAAAGTTCTCAAAGCATTGACATAAAATACTCTTTCCAAAAACAATGTGATCACTCAGGATGATCCACTCACTGTGAACAGTTTTTTTCTTTTGGAATTATTTTATTGAAAAATACAGTATCAGTTCTAGGTTTACATTAAACCCCATTCATGACTAACGACTATATTGGTATGTTAAAGAAAGGAGGTGGAAACACAAATAGGCTGTGGAAATGCACATTTTTGATTTCACATATTTATCATGCCCTTGGTAGAAAAGTGGGGTTTACTTTTATAAATGTAAATAAAAAAGGTTCATTTGATATGTTAAATATCAGATTTACACTAGATAACAGCACATATTGAAATTAAAGTTGTTCCTTATCAAAGGGGACCAAACATTTGATTGTAGTTTTTGAAAAACAGTCATTTCTATATCATACTTAGTCATTAGTCACTATATGTATTACTCATTTTATCCCATAGGAATACATTATAAAATTTTCATTTGGTCTACCTAATGGCTATACTGGACCAAGTAAAAGCAATAGATCATAATTTTTCTTGTAACAGTCCAGAAAATGTGTGTATCAAAAGTTATAAGATCTGAAAGTCCTAGCCTATTGTTCTAGAGGTGTTTTCCTAGAAAATAATAACGCAACCCCTTGTGACTACTAAAGCACTAAGCAAAAAGGATGTTAAAAAAAGCTTAAGCTGTAGCCTCATACCTAAACCAATTTGAAAGATTTCAGTGGATTTGTGCTTAGTTCAGCTATTACTTTAAGTGCTGTAAAGCACTGGTTTCTCAAACTATGGTACTACCACGGTGGTACTTGAACTCCCTTGACTGATATGAGGAGGAAATATCTTTTTTTAAATGAAACAAATGAATTCAAAAATACATAGTACTATTAAATTCTACAAAATGTAAACTTTAAGATCGTTGTAATGTAATTTATAATAAGTTTTGCATTTCCTGTAATATTTTGTTTCAGTATCTCCCTGCAACCTAGTTACATTCATGAAAGTAAGATTAGTTACAAGCTAAAATGTGATGCAAGATGGTAAGCAGAATGGTTCAAAAACGCTGTAATCATACAGATCAAGAGTACCCCTTTTATCACCAAATTAGCTCCGGTTCTTGAACTGGTTTGGTTCAGGATTCAACCTGCCTCCTGTGTGACCTGTCTGTAGCTGAATAGGGTCAACTCTACTGTGTATTAATGTCGGTCATAATGGTGGTACACAGTGTAAGAGTTTAAAAAACACTGCTGTAAAGGAAATTATAAAATTCTACTGTGGACATTAATGGGTTCATACAGCAATCCAGCACTAGCATTGCAGCTAAAGCGTGTGTTAAACTATGTTTACGACCATACAGGTAAAGAAAAGAACTCCATTACTTGCAACCCATCACAGACTTCTTCTGAGTTTCACTGGAGATGGATTCTTGGCAGCTAATGTATGAAATTGCAGCAACAGGGTCATTGATGGAAAACAGTCAAGCATCGATTTGTGGGGTTTATGATCTCAGATAATATAAAACTGATATTATCAGTTGAGGTCCGACTGTTGGGGCTTTGTGCAAAGAAAAACTTTTATGAGTCTGTGTCTGAGGACTTATGTCTGTTTGTGCATCGCCATGATTTACAACTGCGGTTTGTTTTGACTTTATGAAAAGCAACAACTCTGTCTTTCTTGTAAGAAGGCCACAAAGACAGAAGAAAACATTTGTTGGCACTTGGATTTTTAATACTTCAGAAATACAGATGCCAAGTTTGTTGGTGGATTTCTTTGCATCTCAGAACAAATATTTTGTACTTGCAGTATGGTCCTGCTGTCTGTGTGCGCCTCTGCGCATGTTTGTGCATGTGTTAATTTGGATTTGAGTGCTTAATTGGATTTATGATGCACCGCTGAGCGAAACGCCGCCATCTCCGCGACTGACGTCTACTGTCGGCACTGGGTTTGGACCCAGTTCCCTCTCACAGCCCATCTGCACCTCTCATCCTCTCCAAAAGCCATTATAATCCCACCGATCCCACAGCCTCTCACCACGACTGCCTCCTTTCTGGCAGCCCTGCCCTCCACATTAGGATTTGGAACTGGGCTGGAGGCTCCTCTTCCCCCCATTACCATCTCTGAGAAAGCTGATTCTCTCCTGTCGCTGTGCCTTTTGCTTGTCACTGCTGGTAAATGCATTAGAGGCCCGGCCGCCAGGGCAGAGGAGTCAGCTTTGGGGAGGTGGGTGGTAATTCAGTCACAGGCCGTACTGGAAGAGGCTGTTTTTATTGGTCCTTGGGGGGCTCTTTTAGCTTTTGTCCTCACTCATGTGCTATTACAGAAAAACACCCAAAGTGAAGAAAAATCACTGATGACTTTCCATAAAATGTGATCTCACAGCTGAGGCTGGTGGGCAGGGAAGAAGAATATTAAAAACCAAGCTAGTCGTGGTGAAAAACAACCAAACCAAGCAGCCATTTTTATTTTTTTTTGTAGCATACTGTTAACAAATTGTTTGAGAAAAATCAGTTCTATCATTCAGTTTGAATTTTTGGAGTTCACGGTGACCAGATGTCCTGCTTTGTCTGGGATTGTCCTGGTTTCAAGCTAGGATTTTTCAACATTCACTACCAAATTATCCTGGTTTTCTTGTGTCTATCAATCAATCAGGTCACAGCTGTTGCTAACCTATGAGTCAGCCTACAAGCCACAAAAAGCTAATTAAGCTTGTAGCTGGATATGTATGACTCTTTCCTCTGAAAATACCAGTCACAGGCAACAGAAGACAGATAAAAAAATGATTTGCAAGACAGACTACCGGTATGTCCCTAAACGACAGAAGTCGCTTAAAAGTGTCTCATCAGTTTGAACCAGATGTGCTTTTCATCTAACCTGTAACTTTTATGGATTCATAGGCTGCAGCAAAAAACTGCTCGTTTGAAGCTTTAGCTCTGCTCACCGGGCAATCACCCTGACACACACAGGAAAACACGCAAAGTCTGAATTTTGGGGAGAAAAAAGGAATCACCAATTGTGTGGGGTGTAACAGAAAAGTAATATATCTAGTAGTGTAACTTATTACTGTTTGCAGGGAGTAATAAGTAAAGTAATACTATTACCTTTGAGTAACAAGCCCAATGAGACACTGTCAGTGGCTGGGAGAGAGGTGATCTGTAATGTGAATGACAGGGCACTTCCCAACCTACCTAATGTCACTGACCCCTGTCTTATTAAAAATTAACAGTAGTTTTACTTGAGTGTAGTTGTTGTAACTACTCCGCCTACCTCTGCTCCAGACTTGGCCTTACATAGTCAAACTGCACAATCTTTTCATTCTGCACTAAAGGATTAATCCAGCGCTCACAGATAAAAAGGGCTGTGCAGCAGCGGTGTTCGTCCTTGGTGGCACTCTGGTGTCAATGGTTTATTATATCCCTTCCTCTGTCTGTGGACATTTCATGTCATCATGTTTGTCTCTTTCCATAATGTCAATCCATGGCTGTGTGGATGTGGACGCGTGCTGCTTTCCCCGGCTGATCAGCACCCAGTTATCATTTATTAAGGTGCCACTCGTCTCTCAGCAACTGTCCTCGTCGTCACAAATTCACTGTCAGCCCCTGTCAGTGATTTGATGCGATTACAGTACCCTGAGACCACTCTGTGTGGGATCACATCTACAGTTTGTGTTCTTGTGGAACATTTGATAATGTGATGTGGTAGGTGGCTGTAAAGATGTTACTAATGTGTTCTTCATTTTTAGAAAAGCTGTATGTGAGTAGACTTTGTCAGAAATTACAGAATGTCAATGACTCCAGATGTTTGATAACCTTCTAATGACTCATATCAGTCTGTTAATATCAGACCCCCCCCCCTCAATGAGATCTTTCTTACTGCTACATCATTATAGCTGACCACTGGTCCCTACCAAGCCTCTGTTCCCCTCTGATTGCCAGGATGGAAAGTCTTTGATGGAAATCAGTGTGATGATTCTCTAGTGTGTCCCCAGCCCAAATATTCATCCTCCAACACTTTCGGAGAGCAGTAATGATCTCAGGTCTGTGCCGCACTGGAGGCATTTCATTAGTATCAAATGCTATAAATTAATAATAATAAGGTGACCAAGCTTTTGCTATCATGGGGCCTTGGCTTTGAGACGAGGTGCCTAACAAACCTCAGAACCAGTTACCATCTTGGCAGACATACTTTTTAGCCTTTACTGTCATTATTTGTTTACTGTTATTTGTTGTTCTATTGGTTGAATTGATTTCTGCATCACTGTGGGTTTGAAATTTAGTATTATTCTGCGTTTTTTTCTCTCACACTGTGCAACTTCTCCATTCAAGGTCCATTTTACATTTTTTTGAGCACTTCTTGACCCTAAAACGCACCTCATCTGCTAATGACGACCCTGTGATATGGTCAAAAGCACCAGAACAATAGTGGACATTGAGATTATTTTGTCTGACAAGCTCAACTTTAATTTTTTTAATAAAATTTAATTGAACTGAATTCTATAAATTGAAAATTCAATTCAAACAGTTTTCTTTTTTTTTTACAAAGTTGTATATGTCTATGTAAATAGGCTATCAATTCTATTAAAAGAAAATAGTATATAGTTATAAAAAGCCTTATGAGATACAGCAAATAACAGCAGGAGACCAAACCAGCAGAAGACTTACAAAAAGAAAGAAAATATGTATGATAAAATATGCAAATGATGCAATCTGTGCACAAAAACAAAACATGACAAATTACAAGATATCGAGATCTAAAGCACACTCTGTTAGTCTTTAACTGCAAAATAAGCAGCCTGTTCCCCCAGTTTATTTGGACTTTCGTGGTTCTGACATATTAGACTAATTAAAGACCAAGTTGGTCGATAAATAAGCAATAGCTCTACGTCTGAGAAAGAAACAGTGTCCCAGTTAAATACTTGTTACCACCAAGGCTTAGGAATTTACATGTAATCCACTGCTTTCAAAACAACATATTGAGGCAATACACCATATGAACAGTCTATAAAGTGACACAGCTGTTAGATTTAACAGAAATTGCTGTTTGATATACAGTCTGTACACTGTCTGTGTAAGTCTACACTGAGAAATCTAACTTTCTTTAATTCTACTGAGAAACTAGCTGGCTGCAAAACCCTATCTACAGCCAGTGTTTGGTTTGTCCGTTCTAGGCTACTGTAGAAAGTTGGTGGTACAACATGTGGACTGAAGGCGAACCAATCCCTCTGTAGATAAAAACAGCTTATTCTAAGGTAACAAAAACGCAACAATTCTTATTTTCAGGTGATTATACACTAATGAAAATATACCCATGAATATTATATTCTATGTCCAACAACAGATCCATTTAGAACTTAAATGTTACACACTGAAACTTTA
>NW_023340268.1:20159462-20171616 GCF_004916995.1 Morone saxatilis
CCTATGTTCCCCGGGTCCTCCCCGGGGTCCTATGTTCCCCACTAAGGTTAGGGTTCCCCGGTCCCATACAAAGCGGGGAACATAGGACCCGGGGAACATAGCTACGCTCTTGGAGCTGCCATGTATAATCTGTTGTGTCCAGTGTGCTTAATGGGAACTTGGTGGTGCCAGGGTGCATACACAATGCAATGCGGTGGATAGGGGTTCAACAGGGGCCCAACAGAAAATGACTGCCCCTATGCCTCCCAACAGGTTAATCTGGCCACGAGTGTGTCACTGTATTTAAAAGAGCTGCTGGTCCAGTCGGAAGAAAGAAATGTCCGATAGTCAAAATGACTTTTTTCATGCAGTATTAGATGCACAAAATATCAGCTATCAAATATATGAATTTTGTTATGGCCCTTAAAAACCTCATAAAAAATCAGACACATTTTCTTTAAGCAAACTTAATACAGTATCATAGCTGGGAAGCACAGTCTAAAAGTTAAAAGGTGACAAGTGCTATATAATGAATGCTTAATAGAGGTATTATCTAGGTTTTTATGCGGCTGTTATAAATGTTACACTCACACAGTGAAGGCATCATCTTGCATATATGTTTATCTTTTAATTAATGTGTTTTAAATAATGTACTCTAATTTTGAAATGTTTAGTCTTTGTTTACCCTTTGCCTCCACCACCTGAAACAGACCTGTCAACACCTGAGGCAAAATGCATTTATTACCCACTCGACTCACGTCAGTCATTTACATTTCCAATCCAAGATGCTGATGATGAAGTCGTATCAATCATTCAGATGTGTCAACTCTGTACACACACCCACCAGGAGTGATATAAAACATTCTTGGAACCAATATGCAGTTGGCTTATCCAGCAGGACGGGGAGGGGGAATAAAAAGCAACCTAACTCAGCCACTGTCAAAAAAATAACTCATGAATAACAACATCTTTGCACGGCTTTGAAGTGCCCTTTGAATGGAAGATATTTGTTTCAGGCTCCTGTTGCAATCTCAGCGAACCACACGGTGTTTGCCTTCTGACACACTGTCGTCCCGGAATGGCTGCAAAACAAAGAGAAAAAACTCGCACACCAATTAATACCTGAAGGGCCTCTCACAGTTCCCCTCCCCTGCAATTAGTGCACCGTGTGCTCCGACTGCAACATTGTCTACTTGTGGACAGTGTTAGATGTCCTTTTGAGCAAACTGCCTTTATGAATGGGGTTCTCCTGGTAGCAGGTGTTATTAATTTGCAGCAGCAGGTTTAAAAGTTTACTGAAAAGGGTTGTCTTCAAACGTAACCTGTCAGATGAAGAAGTTTTACGGTTAGGGTTAGCTTGAAACAAATTTATTTACATAAAGTGACGTCCAAACACGTCTAAAGGCAAAAATGTTTATAGCGGTTATAAATGGCCACAATCTAAAGCAGGCTCTATGGAAGACACTGTTGGTATGTTGGTTGTTCACTACACCACTTTAGTGCACGTTGAAATGTCTCAACAACTATTGGATGGATTGCCATTACATTTTGTAAAAGCATTCATGGTACCCAGAGGATGAATCCTACTGACTTTGGTGATCCCCTGACATTTCATTTTCACCAGCAGGTCAATTTTTCACTTGTCCTGTGAAATATCTATACATCTATCAAATGGATGCATATTTTACGGTTTTGAATGTGTCAATCATAGCGGTTTGCTCTATGGATGGCAAGACTGAAATATCCATCCACAACTATTGGATGAATTATCGTGGCATTTAGTAGACACATTCATATTTCTCACAGGATGAATTGAAATCACTTTGGTGATCCCTTACTTTCTCATCTAGCACCATCAAAGGTCAAAAGTTTTCATTTGTCAAATACCTTCATTTATAAAAGTCGAATAAAGTCAAATCATTGCAAAATCCTTATGCTTGGCTGAAGTGAAAAAGTAGGCGTAATACTATACGCAAAATGTGACAATAATTATGGTGTACTGTACATGAAGCATGGGACTTGAACATCCAGATTTAAAAGCAGACAAAAATGTTTGTCTTTTTTCTGGAAAAGAACCCAGAAGTTCCGGTTTCACTTCAGCTCTCTCCTGACAAATGAATGGTTAGCTACAGATGTGAGTCAATCTCCATAAGGCCCCATGTTAAAATGCCCAACTTTATAGCAGAAATAAACTTTTTTACAACCTGGTACAAAAAACTGTTTACCATTAACATTTCCCGTATACAGATAATGATCACTGGAAAACATTGAAATGTGATGATTACAAGGCAAGATCCACAGCATATCTATGTATCACTGATATCCGAGAAGCAGTATCATTG
The DNA here is from genome assembly GCF_004916995.1 of Morone saxatilis. Classification (NCBI taxonomy): domain Eukaryota; kingdom Metazoa; phylum Chordata; class Actinopteri; family Moronidae; genus Morone; species Morone saxatilis. Next base: position 20,161,784 of record NW_023340268.1, read on the forward strand.
CTAATTTGTGCTGAAAAGGAAAAGAACAGCAGAGTTTGGGTAAGATCCTGGATGGAAGAAAAATTAAAAAAAGAAGACTCTAATTTGATCTGTCAACACCAATTGACCTAGACTGGAACAGACCCGATCCAACTTGGTCCCGATCAGTCAGTCAAGCCCATGTCATATTCATAATCAGTCTTTATGTGTGACCCTGCCTACAGTCGTGCTCCAGGAGTATGTGCTTTGATTGGCTGAGATAAATGTTTAGGAATAATTTTTTTTTGATGCAATATAACAAGCTTTCAGCACATAAATAAAAAAAAAGCCATACTTAATGTCTAAAAGTTCAGTGTGTTGAACAAAATGTGAAAATGCAGAAGCAGCAGAATGTCACTTTGAGTGACATCCTGAAAAGCATAAAAACAAATGAAAGAAAGAATTGACTCGAGTCTGGAAAACAATCTTGATATAAACTATGTTCAGTTCCCTTTAGAAGTATGAATGCACTGTATATACTAGTTATGCATCAGGGTGAACTTTTTTCTTAGATAATTCTATCAATTTAGAATGAAATTGTATTAATCTACGAACATAGGCAACAAAACCATTCATGTGTTCAATCAAGAAGGACAGTTATATCAGGACTGGAACTCTGTATATTTGTTGTTTATTGTGTTTTTCATCAGCTCCGATGCACTACAGGCGCTTAAACTAAGCACAAGACACAAGCAGCATGTCATTTTGAGTTACATCCTCAAAATCTTAAAAAAAACATTTTTGGTCAGAAAAACAATCTTGATAAAAAAAATCTGCAGTTCATTTTCCAAGTTGGAATGCATTCTATAAACTACACTTGTGTATTACATGCCAATCTCCAGGCCTGTGGGCTGGATCGTGCCTGCCATGAATTTCTATCTTCTGTTGAAGCTGTTGCTCTGAGCTATCTCAGAATGAATAAAAAAGGAAATCTCTGCTGAACACAGACAATTCCAAAAGAGGTGGGAGACTGAGTACTTAAAGACCAGCCTGTGTGTCTCGTTTGCCGTTAGACACCTGAAATTTGATGATGCGCCATTTCACACGGCTTCGTGGGCTAAGCAGATTCTATGAAACTGAGAAGAAATCACCATGCAAGAGGAAATCTGTTATGCGACCAGGCTTTTATTTAGCCCAATTTACTGCACATGAAACTACACAGATGCGATACACATCATGATTATGCATGATGCAGTGAAAGCCTTGCATGGGAAAACACTTTGCCTGAGAGCAAAATTCGACATGAGAACTTTACTCAGCTTCCATTTTGTCAGCCCGCAGCAAATGTGCACACCATCACAACTCTGCCCTCAAGGTTGAGAAATGCACTTTTTTTAAATTTTTTACACATTCATTTGCAGCTGATACGGAAAGCCTGTCAGAGAACTGACGGGAAGTGCTGAAGGAATTACATTTCAGAGCAAGAGCTTTCTCCTTTCATCCCCTGCATGATGCCACAGCTCCTCCCATTCACTGAGACTACTTGGAAGCACTTACTTGTGGGAACAAATGTTCTCTGTGATAAGGATCAAGAAATCTTTTTCATAGGTCCAGCTGCAAAAGACAAAACACCCTCTAAGCAGGAGGCCAAGGATAAATGAACTTGCATTAAAAGAAAAGGTGTGTGGTAAAAAAAAAAATGCGTGAGAAAACGGGTCAAGATAAGAGGTAGAAGTGTCATTGAAACTCCTGGTGAGGAGATAGCAAAGAGCTGGCAATGGCAGAAATCTTAGCATCGGGCAAATAATTATCCATCTATCAATCAGTTACAAAAAGCTACATGTAAATGTCTTGGCCTTTCTACATTTGTTCTACATGTGTTCTTTTTCCGAGCAGCTGCTCCTATAAATCTGCAGCCGCTGCCAAAGTCCAGCTGACATGGTGTGAGGCCCTCTCATATCTCTACTGTCACCTGAATTGTCTTTGCAACATTGCAGTGTTCGACAGCTTCTTTATTTGCTTTCTCTGATCTCGTTCATTCATAACAAGCCTAAAGTTACAAATGTCTTATTGGCCCAGCAGTGATGACTTGCCATGCTGTGTCACAAGTGTAAAAATTAGGCTTGTTGCTTCGGGGAAAGATGAAAAGAAAGTGTAGCATGTAGTTTGCGATGCTGTGAATGAATTTTGTCATCATAAACTTGAGCAATGGGCAGTTCATATTTTCTCAAACTCAGTCAGAAGTCCGGGTATTTGCCATGTAAAACCATTAAATCTCTTAACCAAAAATGTATTGTTTTTGCATCAGTTACTTGGACATCCAGATAAATTCGGTTTGGCCTGTCCATCAGCTCAAACACAGCAATGAATTACGGTCCACAGATGGTCTAGATCTGGTAGCTACGTTTGACCCGATACTGTAGCCATATATAAGCCAGTGTGAAACTGATCTAACATGGGGCACCTGGTGGAGCTGGCCATGGGTTCGAATGACCTGTGACCTCTGCCGCATGTCATCACCTCTCTCTCCTCCTTTCCTGTCTATCTCCAGCTGTTCTATCCGATAAAAGGGAAAAAGTCCCAATATATATAAAAATATCTGAAATCAGCAAATGGCATCTTATTTGCCAATAGGCCGATGTCAGTCAACAAGGCAAATATTGACCAATATTATATATTATTATATAATATATTATATAATAATGTTCAGCCGATATATCGGTGCATCCCTACTATGTTCAACAGCTAGTCGCTAAATTTGTCTGTTTGCTGTTTGCTGCTGGGCTATAGTTATTTCACTGAAAACAGCTGCCTGCTGTGGCATCAAAATATGCTGATGAGACTAAGGAGAGACTGATATGCAGTGAGACTGAGCCAAAATTAAAAAATATATATAACCAAAACAATGATCTAAAAGATGCTAAAAAGCACCATAGAGCTGAGGGGAACTTAGCGTTGTGGATACTCTTCTGGGGTTCAATAATACAAGCACCATATTTCACTGAATTGTCATGTCCAGTATCAAACAACCATAAAAAAGTGCTTGCACAGCAGCATGTATCAAATGTATCCAATTATGTGGTCAGTGTTGCTAAAAGAGTCCAGGATAAAATGTCTCCCGTTGTCAAGATGGTTTTGCAACTTTTGCTCATTCACTGGCCTTTCACAGACAGCTTCCAATTTATCAAGTCAAAATGAATGTCACTTTCTTGAAATCAGTGACAAAATGCATCGTTTTTTAGGTTTCCTCAAAAGACCAATGGTATAATATTTTTGGCTTTGAACTGATGGTTATGGGTCAGAGGACCTGATATATCAGTGTCTGCTGCTTTCTGTCACCCACAGTGCTCTTCGAATCTCTGGCAGACCTTTTAAATTGACCAAAACTGGCCAATGTAAGGTATGGTATGTCAAGCGTTTCCTTTTGTGTCTCTAAGCTATGGACTGCTTTACCTAGACACATTATAGAAACAGGCTCGGTGGTCTTTTTCAAAAAGATTCTAATTACCCACATCACTGCCTCAGCCTTTATATAATACTATATGAGACTGCCAGTCTAGCCCCTTTCTATTTGGCATTTTTATGTTTTATTTCTTCTCGATTGGAGATTATTTTAGCTTGTTGAGACATGTTGAGAATAATTTACCAGCTAAGAAAATATCATATAATCTTTTAATGTCACAAACTTAGACATTAAAAGAATATGTGACATTGACAAACCGTACCTTACAATAGCCATTTTTGGTAAATTAAAAAGGTCTGCAAAAGAAGTAAAGAGCACTGTGTGGGATATAAAGGAGCAGAAATTTACATATCAGGTCCTCTGACCCATAACCATCAATTTAGGCTTTTAAAAAACAAAAATATTATACCATTTTGAAGAAACCTGGAAGGTGATGCATTTTGTCCCTTTTTTAAATACTGTGTTGGATGTGAACAAATGGACCAACAAATGCAGGTAAATAGGATATAAATCCTCCCTGAGATATGTTTCTAATATTTTGTCCAAATTATTTATATATTAAGGGATAGACTACATATCTCAACCTTGAGTGTCCACTTCAACTTGAAGAAGTAAAGTGTAACTTATAACACACAATGCACCAAACATTCACTAGCTACTGGCAGAAATGGTTCTGCTAGAGCCTAAATAACTATAACTTCTATATATAAGTTCATTTTTTTGACAATCAACAGAAAATTAATCTGCAGCATCAGCTTAGCCTCCCATGTTTGTAGGAGAAACTGGTGGCTGCAATAATCAAAAGTCCTACAGCCAATCCTTTCTTTGTATGTTCTGGGCTACTAGAAACATGGCGGTTCAACATGCTGGACTCCATAGAAGAGGACCCGCTTACTCTGTAGATAAAAATGTCTCATCTCTCAAAAAAACAACAATTCTTATTTTCAGGTCAGAATATTATTATAAATATTATTATTCCATTTCTGTCAATAGATCCTCCTAAATGTTACACACTGGACCTTTAAGGAAATTCTAAAGGGAATTTTTCATCAGGCCCCCCGTCCGATAATTTTCAAACATTGTCATACTTATGAGTTAAAATCTGAAAGATTATGTTGGAATGGAAGTGAATGAGAGGTGTTGCTAAACAGCTGTAAACTTTTTAGCTCATGAGGCTAACCTCGCATATACTGTTAACAGATATGAGTTTAAATCTAACCTCCAATTCTTGCTGAAGAATAGACAATCCAATGACTGCGTCTGCCCAAACATTTTCTCACCCAGACTTAGAGCCTTCTGCTTTTGTTTCTTCTCACTTAAAAACTTTAGTGTTCTTCCGCTATGTCAGTTTCCCCAATAGACGTGAGGTGGTGCATTGCTCCCTCTGGCACCATAACCTTACTATTATTTTCAAGTCTTGTAGGGTGTGCAAGTTTGAGATTCGAGAGAATAAAATCTGTAAAGTTTCTCCTTATGTGCGTGATGCAACCAGATTTCAAAATCGGCGAGGATTTTAAAAACTCCTTTAGTCTGAGTCCAGCTTTACTGACTTTATAAATAAGTGACTGACCCAAAAATACACTGATTAATCAAAGGAATTACATAATTGAACAAAGAGAAAACTGAATGGATAGAGACCATGGATCCATACACAGTCTTATTTCTTACACTCTTTCACTCATGAACTACTTTCTCTCATAGCCATTAAATGGACTTTCAGTCATATGCAGTTCTGCTATTTGACACTGTACGGCTCTACCTGCAAAAGATGAAAGAGTCGACTGTACACCCTTGGTGATATTCTGGGGAAGAGTGGGGGCAGAATTTACTAGATCAGAATTGATAAATCTAATACATTATGAAACTCATTTGGATGTAAAATATCTGACAAACATTGTACAAATCCAGAAAGCCAGTCTTCCATTGAGGGGAGCAGCTCCAGGCTGTAAATCAGTATGACATTTTATATAAGAGCCTTAGTTCTCTACAGTATCTCTTGTTCCTTCTCTGGAATGTGCTAGTCTGTCTCTTATTAGTTATTGTAACATCATGTATTGGATTTCTTTCCCCTCTAAAGGTTCTGACACGTTAAACCTCTCAAAGAGCTTGACAAGGTTTTAACAAAAGTGCTATAAAGAAATCTCACATCATACTTACACTAACTGCTGCCTGCCTTCATGTACAAATAAATGCTCCCAAACACTGTCTCAGTACACTCATTTATCTTTAAACACCAGCAGTGTAAGACTTCTGCTTCCTTTAGTTGTTGCAATATGAGAAAAGAATATGCTTAAGACTCTCTCTAACCTAACAAGTACAGCATCTACACAGTATCAATAGTAGTGAGAATGACCTTCAGAGATACACAAATCATATTATAACTTCAAAGGCTTGATCAAGCATCATGAATCATTTATAAGTCCTCGCCATGCTACAAAAATGATGCCAGAAGTTGTGCAGCAGTCGTCTGAGTGTGCCAGACTTAAATCCAGTCGTATTCTACAATAGTCCTCCAATAAAATGTGTTAATGGATGCAAACTGCCTACAGCTTTTTGCTGGAGTCATAAAGCTTTAGGCATTACAGCATAAAATATTTCATTCAAGGTGAGATCTAATTTTCTTGGGTGTCAGAGCCCAATGCATTGAACTCCAGCAGCTCACCAAATATTGACAGTAGCATGCATTTCTTTTAATTAAATAGCAGTCATGAAATCTAGCTAACCTATGTAGATTCTGTGCATTTATGTCCTTTTGAGAAATGAAGCAGCTTCAAGCCAGCAAACTAATTTGATTGACCTTTGAGTTTTTTTTATCGATCACTGAATAGATCTAGACTAAATTAACATTCAGCTCTCGTCTTGCCTTTTAATGACAAAGGAAATGTTTGTGTTTATCTGCCTCCAGTATTGGGTCTACATTAAAGAGCATTTTTTAATGACACTTTTCTTTTAGCCGCAGTTAGAGGATTTGTTTGTATTCCATGGTCTTACACAACATTAATCAGTAGCAAACTGAAAGGATACAAGGCTGGAGCAAAGCTGTATCTGGGAGCATATTCACCTTTAAACTCAATTACTTTATCAAAATGCTTATTGAGATACATCTTAGCTGAAGCATCAATCAGTAACAATTCAGGGAAATTGTAATTGCATGATAGAGCAGAGCAAGGTTACAAGGCTGTTAATTCTCTATACTCAAAAACAAACTTTATGTGTGATACACAGGCTCAGTAGAAGATGGTCTTGATGTGGAAAGTAATCGTCTTTGTAGTGACGTTTCTGCATTTAACAGCTATAACTTCAATCTCAAAGCAAGAGGGTGTGACAATGAGGGCATTAGTGTATCAATGACCCCTTAACATGTTCAAAAAATGTGAGCTTTCCCTCATAGGATAAGGTCAGTGTTATTAAAACGCTTTTCATTTTTACATTTTATCACTTGCAATAAATTAATGTTAATTTTGTGAGTCAGCTACAGAATCAAAGAGTTAGTTGGTTATAGTAGGATTTGCGTGCCACAGGTAAAAGTGTGTTGCAAGCTGGTGTCTGTATAATTGGTCAAAGATGGATAACACAGAAAGGAAAGCCACTGTGTATTGGTTTGATATGTAAAAAGACAGTGAGAGGATTTGGGGGGTTTTCAGTCATTTCAATAACGCCATACTGCTCTAGGTTAGGAGGGCGACCTGTAGAAATGATCTTCACATCTGAGCGCCACTTGCTGTTCCCCATTTTATTGTCTGGTCCTGGCGGTGATTGGAGATTGATAATGTTTCCGTTCTTACCGTAACCTTTGAAAAGCCATCCTGGTCCTGAGTTGATCCAGTTTACTATCCAGTGACTGGACATTTGCTAGAAGAATACTTGGTAGAGGAGACCAGTTTTCCCGTTTCCTTAGCCTGACCATGACCCTGGTCTGCAACCCTTGCTTCCTTTGTATGCTACATTTTCCAGGAATGGCAATAGGTAATCCAAGCCATGGATTTTCACAATTCTTTGTTAATCGTGGTGAAAAAGTGCTGTCCACCAACAATTCTCTGCTGCAATGGGAAACCCATTCTTATTCACAACCCTGTAGTAGTGCAGATATTTTGGAATGAAACATGCCTGGGACCAAGTTATTTTGTTCAAGTGAGAAGAGTTGATTGGACTTTTGTGTGTGTTCGTCATTACCCACCAGTTAGTTTGTTAAAATTAGGTGCTCTGCTGTTGCTAACATTAGCCTCTAGGTGATGGCTTACAAAGTATTCTTGAAATTCTTCACCTTCATCTTGTAAAGGTAGTAAAAGTAGGCATTTTTGAAGTTAATACATTCAAAATGTGGCCAAATGCTCATTGATGAACATAACTCTGTTTCATCAACATAACTTTGTCAGGGTATTGACAAAGTTGTACTGAGAAAGCATTGCCTATTGTTCTCTAAAGATAAGCAGTGACCTCCTAGTACTGCGCTTATCTGACCTTCTGTGAGACAATCCTGGCAAAAATACAGAAAATAGTTCCATCACATGTTCTGTTTGCACAGTCTGCTCTAAGCATGTCACGCGGTTCAGTGTGCACACATGCTGTACTTGTCTCTTCACTGTGGCTATGAATAAAACGGAGAACAGTTGTCAGCGACCAGATGTTGAGCTGATGGCTAAGGCAAGATGGAAGATAATGGAAAAAATAGAGAGTAAGCTCAAACATGATTAATACCAATTATATGTTTCTGTTTAAGTGAACTCTTTAAGTAATCAATCAGAGGAAGGCTCAGTTTGTTTTCATAAATAACAATTTCAGGGTGAAGAGATAAACTGCCCAAAAGGATATTCACACATTCTCTACACGTACCTGTTCGACTTTGACTCAGTCAACCCACTTTTCATTAGTCGGACAGTCACAGAAAAGCAAAAACATTAAGCTCAATTTGGGACAAAAGCGTAACACAGGAAGTGTCTCACCAGTGCACTGCTGCATGTGCTAATGCTACTAGCTGCTGCCACTAGCTAGTTAGCGGTCCTATTTGCTGACTGAACTCGGACCAACGAAGTAAGATAAACTTTATTAATCACAACACAATAGCTAAATAGAATGTTTTCACAGACACGTAGGTCCTCTTCCAAAACTTTTTCATTTTGTTTTGACTTTAAAAACCTTAATAGACGTAATATCACTTGTATGGGCATACATTTCATAGTGTTCTTCAATTGTTCTTCGTTCTATTCTGTCTTAATTAGCTTTATCAGCGGTTTTGAAGATCTCTTATAATATTACACTACACACATTACACTATAATCTATAATATCACACTTCAGAGGCACATTTTAGAAAAAGACTAGCAGCTATAGTCATGACTAGTAAAACCTCCCCAGCCGATTGATAGTTTAGCCATTCAACTAAAACCATATGACGCACAATCCAAATATGATTTGTGTGTGAAGTCCATGAAGGATTGTATTTTTTCCCCAGAATTTCTCCTATTCAAATGTCTGAGTTGATCCAGCTTACTATCCAGCGACTGGACATTTGCTATTAGAATACTCTGTATTCACGTTTTCTTAGCAATGATCTTCACATCTGAGCGCCACTGGTTGTTGACACATAACCACTTGCTGTTCCTCATTTTATTGTCTGGTCCTGGCGGTGATTGGAGATAATGTTTCTGTTCTTACCGTAACCTTTGAAAAGCCATCCTGGTCCTGAGTTGATCCAGCTTACTATCCAGTGACTGGACATTTGCTAGAAGAATACTTGGTAGAGGAGACCAGTTTTCCCGTTTCCTTAGCCTGACCATGATCCTGGCCTGCAACCCTTGCTTCCTTTGTATGCTACATTTTCCAGGTATGGCAATAGGTAATCCAAGCCATGAATTTTCACAATTCTTTGTTAATCGTGGTGAAAAAGTGCTGTCTCTACATGTTTGAACATCATGTTAAGTAAACCCTAATGAAGTTCTCGGTTTAAAATAATATGTGTTCTCAGTACAGTTGTTGTTGGAGTTTGTATTTTCAAGGCATGCACCTTGACAGTAGGTGAAACTGTGCCAGAACCACAAGCTGACTCCAGCAACTTTATATCATAGCAGAGAAATCTGTGTCACTTGGAATCAAACAGGGGGCATCTGAGTCAGTCATCAGTTCAGATGATAATACCTCCTGTGTATTCATGCATGAAATGGCCCATTCGTCCGTGCATTACAGGTTTATACCTGACAGTGACAGTGTGTACCTAGACTAAGGGTGTAGTGTCTGTGCATGATAATGTAGTCACGGATGGGATCAATGTCTGAGTCACTTATGATATTCAGTGCTCATAATACATAAGGAGGAGAGGTCTCCAGGTCATTCGGATGGGGTCTTACGACACTGGGAAGAAGAGCAGCATGGGGACCTTTTTTCTACACAATTACAGTTATCCAATAGCAACAAAC
>NW_023340268.1:20171638-20173583 GCF_004916995.1 Morone saxatilis
ACAACAAGGAAAACCTAGGTTATCAATTGACGGGTAAATAAATGAATAAAATGAAATTCAGACAGATAGATACTGTAAGGCCCAAACAATACATTTATGTTTTTTTTACAATCAAAGTTTGTAAATGACAAGCTGTACTATTTCAGCAGAATGCATTACATTCCTATTTTGTAGTGGGAAACATCCCAGCTGCCAAAATATCCTTTGTCTCATTTAACTGTTCCCAAACACACACATTAGTATGACACAATGGCCCATAAAGTTTTATGAACATAGCCTGATTCTGATTCAACTTTACATAAAACAATTTAACGTTCACTGTATTTACCTCTTGATGAAATTAGAAGTCTCCAGAGTTGTTGTCTTTTAAGCTACTAGGAAATGAGGAGAGGTTTGGTAAAACTGATTTAAATAGCATCTGTCCTGGTGCATGCATGTAAAAACTGTCCCAATTAACTTGAAAGGGATGAAAAATGTAAAAACCAAAAGAAACATTTTAAATCACACTGGAATTGTCCTACAAGTGAAACCTTTTAAAGCTGCAGTAGGTAACTCTTATAAAATCCTGTTTTGCAAGAATCCCAGTGGTAAGTACGTCTGGTTTTATGTGCTTCATTTAAACCTGGTTTAACCATGCAAGGCTCTTTTTTTAGAAAAGTGCTGTATAAATAAAGTTTATTATTATTATTATTACAAGATGATTCGTTTCCACTCTGGTTTTTATGCACCATTTTAAAAGTGAAAATGTGTGAGACGAGACAAAACGAGAAGACTTTCTCACGCTGACTTACACTGTACAATTTGTCTGGCTTGTACTTTAAAGATTTCTATATGAGCTGTAGCAGTAATGGAGGCACATCTGTTTTCGTCTCTCCTCCAAAAGAAACACAACTCTATCTTTTTTATTTTGTTGCCCTTAAAACATATGAGCAAAATGGCAAGATGAGAAGCATGGGGAGATTTTTGACAGACTCCGAGCAGAGCTAATGGCCCATTAAGCGGAAAAGGCAGCTTTTGATGTGACTGAAAGAGGAAAGAGAGAAACATGCAAGTGCCGCAGAGAACAGAAGCATAAGAGAGAGAGAAAGGAAGGTGAAAACAATACCACAGAGCAATCATTTCCTCAACATCATCTACTTACGGATCAGCCTCGCAGTACAAAGAGTGGCTTGGATCAGTGCAGACACTCCATGGATTTAAAATCTTGTTATCTGCTCAGATAGTTTTGATGTGCTGATGAGCTTTGACTGAGGCTGCATGCATTTTCAATCCTCGAGTTGTGTTCTCGTACCGACAGCATTTAAAACATTGTCCTCACATCAAACATTGCTCACAGCATGTGGTAATTATCATGGTTATGTAGACAGTCTAGTATGGCGCTTATGGTTCAGTAGAGCACAGTTCCAGACAGATGATGGAAGTCCCTTTATGGTGCTTGTATGCAACAGTTAGCTAGCCCATGCATAAGGAATGCTTTGGCACATATGGAACAAAGCGGGTGCACCGGTCGATCATGTATAAATGAATATGAGAAGCTAGATGATGAGGCTAATGACACTTTAATGCTTCATATTAGCGGGATCGTTTTATGTCATCTATTCTTGTTGGTCCTCTTGCAGTTGAGTGATCTCCAATCAGATTTAGTCTCATGAACCATCTTTGCTCAACAACCCAAAAACGCTTTCAGATAAACTAATCAAATGTTTCATGAATAATTGAATTTATCATTGTGGCTTATCACATTTTAAATCTATTTCTTTCTTTTCTTGGTTTGATTCATGCTGCAGTATCAAGGGCTCAGATTTCCTGAATCTAGCAGGTTTACTGAAATGGAAAATTGTCAATCACATTTGTCATTTGTGCAGTGAATAATATCGGTAAGCTCTGTGTCTAAATATTCTTGATAAGAATATGAGTTAATATGTAATGTGTATAATAACTACAT
>NW_023340268.1:20173599-20177754 GCF_004916995.1 Morone saxatilis
TCTCCATACATACACACACAACAGCTGAGCAATCACAGGTGTTACTGCCACTAACCAAACTGCTCTAATGACAGGTGACAAAAGTTTACTGTTGTTATGTTAAGTTATGTCGTTATGTTATAGACAAAAATGAAATCACAACTCCTCATCATTTCAGCAATCATTTTATTTTGGGCTGCAATGCATTCATTATCAATTAATCTAATAAATTACTTTTCTGATTAATTATCTCCACCAGTATGCCTGGAGGGGATCACACATTTGGTTGTGTGTGCATGTGTCCGTGTGTGTATCTGTTCGCAGCTAATCTCGCACACTATTGGACCAATCAGCCTCATATTTTTTGTGCATATTTATGACTGTATGCCCAAGGAGCTCTCGTGGTTGCGGTGATTCACATTTTAGGAAAAACCTGTTTTATTAACTGCTCTGTTTTATATTTATACTACCATTGACTGCTGACTCTTTTTAACTTTTAAATCCTTTTAACTGGCCAGTTAAAGCCAGAGGCTGCAAGTGATCAAGAGTTGTTAGTGGAACCTTGTTTTCTTGTTTCTGCAAGAGGCAACGTATGTGGTGGTCACGGCAATGTGAGAGGATACTTTTGTTGGCATTTTCACTTCTATAATAGCATTTTACATTGTTGCTATTTTGGAATCTTGCACGGTTTGTCTCCATATAGCCTGTCTACTCTGGTTAAACCTTGATGATGTAACCTGCATATCAGCTCCTCTTCATTCCACTACTCTCACACACACTGGACACAATCTGCCATGCATTCCTTGTTCCCCACCCACATGCCTCAGACCAATGTGATATCATCCGATGGCTTATAAATAGGATATTCCGTGCCTTGTCTAAACATTTTAAGCTTTTTGCGTGTCATTTAATGCTGTTATTATGAGTTTTGGACGTACAGGAAGGGACAAAGTCAGGTGACCTTTGTCATCATGGTAACAACAGTTAGGTGAATGCAAAAACAATAAACCCTGCACACTGTCATTTCATGCCACAGAAGTTCAATAATGAGTAACGAAGACCGAATAACGAAGACCCAACCATAACATTCAGGTCAGAATGTTTGAAATACTGTACGTTACACCCATATTTATACATTACTTCAAATATATCAGTACTTCAAAATATACAATATACACATCAGATACATCACCACATATATCAAAATCTTAAATGCTTGTTTGATATATCCTAATATAACCAAACTGTAACTGCTGTGTCCCAGGTATGGCAATACATTTTTCAGATTATCTTTTTTTGGGCTTAGAGAACAGAATTAATCGATTTTTTCTGGAAAAGGGTAAATAACTTCTGTTGTATTGAACACTATTTCTGGAACCAGGATCAATTGATAGTGTAGAAAGACATGTCATTTATAAATATTACTAGTGTTAAGTTACTCTTTAATGAGAACAACTGTATATGCATGCATCAGTACCTGGTTGCAGGGGGCTGAGAAATATCCCATCATGCACTGGGTGACACGCAAGTTACTCCCTACGTACAGGTTGCCAGTATATGCAGGGCAAACACATAGAGACACATACATGCACACTCAATGTTTCCAGTATCAAGTACAAATTGAGACCTGCCTGTAGATGAATTTGTGTATAAACCAACTTTATAATCATTTATTTAACTAACAGCTTTTTCTAAACAGCATTAGGATGCTTGTATCATTCATTTGCATTTCCTGTCTGTAGTCTGGATATGACGCATTCAGAACCTTTGATGAGATCTTGACCACACACAGCTGACATTTACCTGATTCCCTTTTTCACCATATCCAGATTCAGGAATAAATCACACGTTATTTTTATCTGCAGCTTTTAAAAAAAAATCCTGATATACTAGAATATTAGTATATATATATTATATATACAGAGTTTTGAACCAAACCAACCAATCATGACTCATGATGTTGTAACAATTCAGTCGTATAGTATGTATAGATATAAAAGACTTGTCTGATACAATATTGAAGGTGACATCAAGCATTAACCGAACTCAACCTGTCAGAGGATCCCTTCTTTACTAGAGCCTGTATAGACAGCACATTTCACAGAGGCAAAGGTAATCACGTGGACTGGAATCACGCATGTGGGACAAAATGAAAAAAAGACGGAATGATCCGAGGCGAGGAAGATATTTTGGGCAGGGAGAAGAGGAGCAGAGCAAAGGGGTGCATCACAGAGAGAAAAGGGAGAGATGATGGATTGAACATGAGAAGATAATGAGGAATGAAATACTGTTCAACAAAATGTCATCTCTCAGACAGTGGTCTGGGGAGCACTGCTGCCATTTCACTGAGATTGTTACTATAGATGAATTTCACCTACAAAGACATCAATTCCTCTGTTGCAGCATTTCCTGGATTTCGCAGCGATAGAGGCTGGCTTTGAAAACCTGGCTTTGAAAGCGGACTGAGTGTCAGCCCCAATGAGGCTGCTTTGGCATCGAGATGAAGGTTGAATAGGAAGAGAGCTCACGTATGTCTTTAGATCAAGAATGCTTGCTATGAACATTTCTTATTAGTGTGGATATTCAGATCTCAAAGGAAAAAAATTATACTGTGGCTTTGCTGCTTTGCATCACAGATGCCTGTGGTAAAACTGATCAACCTAACCACACAGATAATTTGCTTTAGCTGAGGTGTTTTGAACTGGGAAAGGTTATCTGTGACTCTGGTTAACCAGGATATAGCAGCTACATTTTGCTCTAGCATTATATTTCTGAGCTGTTAAAGAGTAGGATTTTTCAGCAGGGATGTTACTGTCTAAAATGTTAGTTTCCCAGTGCTAGTTTTTTAAAGGCCAGTGGATGTTTGAGGTCTAACAGAAGACCAACAAGCTGTCAATTAAAGGTGGTAAAAGTGATACGTGCTATTTCCTTGTGTGACTTTCAAAATCGAACAAAACTTTGTACAAACAAGGCAAAGTCAGCGAAAGGTCTAGGAAGGCACACAGACTACCAGATTTTAAAAGCTGAGATGTTCCATTTTTAAAGTTCAAAGCACAGGTCAAATAACTGTGGTTTTTCCTCTCTAGTGGTAAGGAGGAAGAAATTACAAGCAAAAATTACAGGCTAACTTCTGAATGAAATAGGGTCCTCCACAAACACAGTGGGGGAATTGGAGAACACCTCCTGAGCACTAACATGTCACGTCCCTGTAATATCGTTTATATGCTTTCCCTTAAAACGCGGTGACCTTCCATTAACTTGAAATTCAAGTCTCCAAAGCCGTGTACATGTAATCTTTGAAAATATGAAAAGCGTGGTAAAATGCTATGTCGGGTCACACCTCAGTAGGGTGCAATTATTTTCACAGTACTTGAATTTACAATAAAACATCATGCAGGGCTCTTTAAAGACAAGTTTTACATTTAAAGTTACACAAAGGCATCCATTAAGTAAGTTAAGTTGAGCCAATGGATATTATCAGATAGGAATCGTATGCATTGAAGGCAGACAGGAGGTTTTTGTGCCACGAGTCCTATCGGTTAGCAGACAGAAGTAACTACAGAGAGTTGTAAAGTACATACTTTGTGACAAAAAGAAAAGGTGTAATGCCTTCATTTATGCCTTTTTCAAGCCAATTATTCAACCCAAAATTTATTGCAATAAAACATAACACCAAGAAAATAATGCACTCTAATCTTGACAGAATAGCCTACTGTCTGTCCTACTCTTAATATATGCATTTAAACTACTACAATAAATTAATTCACACTAACAAACTGAAATAACAAAATGAGGACTGATCATAATGGATATCTTTCATTTACAGATAGGGAAAGTCAGTATGTAAATCTATTTTTAACTTTAGCTATGACTAGCACTCACTATCTCGCCATCGAGCTTTAACTTGATATTGTCAGTGGCAGAGAGTGCAGTGTTACTGCAGCCTGAGTGGGAATACAGAGCAAACAGTTACTTATCATGGTTTTTAGCTTTTGCTAAATGTTTAAAGCTGTTTTCATAAAAAGTATTTATATTTATATATAAGTATAATGTTTGCTAAGACACAGAGGTGTGGCGAAATCACTAAAAAGAGGTCAGACAGGGCAAGAAACATGAGGTTTTAAACAAACTCCCAAATTTGCCAAACTTATTTGAAAGAGAAAACAAAGGCAAACA
>NW_023340268.1:20177854-20179910 GCF_004916995.1 Morone saxatilis
AAAGAGAAAACAAAGGCAAACAGTAATTTCTTTTTACCCAAACTGCTTCTTGTAAACATTCATCAGTGGGATGATAGAAAGCTCTGATGTGATGTTAAGGAGTAATTCTAATTATCTTCTATTAATGCAACCTAATTAATCAGGGGTAACACAGTAACTGAAACGGTAAATTGCCTAGTGCTGTGACTGGAGTGTGAATGTGTGATAGGTCTGCAATAGTAGAATGGTTAACTGTCCCAGAGGTAGAACATAGATGGATGGATGGATGGATGGGTATAAAAGACGGATGAATTGATAACTAGATATATAGATGGATAAAAACAATAAGAGGGTATATAAAATTAATTAAGGGATAGATGTATGTATGGATGACTGGTTAGAGACATGGCTGTATGGATATTTGGATGAAAAGTTGAAAGAAATGGGTTGAATAGGCAGATGAATGGATGTTTGGATTGATGGATTAATGGATAGATGATGCAGGTACAGGAGGTGGATGGATAAATGGATGGGTGGAAGGCTTGATGGATGGAACAGGTATGGAACATGTATGGAGGAATAATGGAGGGGTTATAGACAATAAATGGATTAATGGGAAGATGGTTGGATAGTTGAATGGTGGGATGGTTCACTAGATAAAGCAGGTAGAGGAAATAAATGGATGGGTTGTTGAATTGATGGGTGAAATGATGGATGGAAGGATGGATAATAGATGGATGGTGCAGTAATAGAAAATGGATGGATGAATGGACGAATGGATGGCTGGATGTTAGAATGGATAGTACCTAATTAGTGCTTCCTGCAAAGCACCGATTCACTTATCAAAATGCTGTAACAATAAAAAAGGAATACCAAAGAAGGAAGTAATATTGGGGGTTTTGTTAGTGACACTTGTTATGTGACAATGTATGTATTATTGCAAATGTACCAATCTTTCACTCATCCATCCTTCCATGTAAATTAACATTCTCCTGACATCTTAATAGAAAAGAAGCACTCATCAATTTGTTCCCCAAACCCACACTTCAACCTAACACAAGATGCAAATGAGCAGGCGAACAGTTCATTATTTTTAATCCTTCATCTTATTTTGGGGGAAATCGTGTTTGCTGAACAATGAAATACTTATTAGCACCCCAGACAAAGGACATAGTGATTGACAGGATTATATTTAAACAAAGCCAGTAGTTAATCACTTCTCTCTGCATGAGGGCACACAGCCTGGTATTTGTTCTCTATCTCTAATTAAACAGAATTACATTCCATAACACATTGTAAAAGCTGGGGCGTGTTTCAGACCTCAAAACAAACTACTGCAGAACATTTTCAAGGAAATAAGGGGTTTGCAGAGGTAACAGACAACAAAATACAGACCGTCATCCAGACAGGGTTTATGAGACTCAGTGTGTGGTAGCCCTTAACTGCAGCTGGCCACTAAAAACGTTTTTTTATTATCAAGCTTTGCACTAATAGACTAAAATGGTCAGTCGCTGCCGGTTAAGTGCCTTCCTTTATAACCATTTTAGTGCCATCTAAAACGTCACAGATGAGTTCAGTTACCTTTTTGTTATTTGCCATTGTCAATGCCTTTACCTGCAGTACCCGCTGTATAGTTTTCTTTTTCCAACCAACATCATTTAGAAAAGAGTGACCTCCAAAATACTGTGACTGTGACGTCTTACTGACCACAAAATGACTGTATATATTGAAGGTCATCAGTCACTGCTTCAATTTCCTTAAGTACCGATGACAGCATAAAGTTTTTTTGTGGTGTACATAAAGTATTACATGAATATGTAATACCTCTAAGTACAATGACATAGTAAGGCATTAGTAGTGTGTAAATGTGAACTTGTGTATACTTGCAAATTCAGCTGTGTGCATTACGGACTCAGTGATAGTCAATGGTCTATTTCCTTTGTAATAAATGTGACTTTTGTTTTAATCCTTGATAAATTGATTGTGACTTTACTGACAAAACTCATTCGATGCACAGGAAATTATAATAATAATACATTTTATTTATAATGCCCTTTTCATCAGAAGATCTCAAAGT
>NW_023340268.1:20180010-20181051 GCF_004916995.1 Morone saxatilis
CTGGTTCTGGGTATGTGGAGGAGGTTTGAGTGAGTGGAGCGGAGGGAGCGTGTTGTGTTTTGTGGGTTGATAAGAATTATGTCTTTGTGTTACTCATTTGTTTGGAGTTCTAGGTTGTTCACATAAGCAATGTCACCCCCAAAATAAAAAAAAAATTTGACTGGATTATCTATGGCGTTTGTGTTTGACTGTGAGATCTGCTCTGTGCTGCTTGACATGAGTGGGTCACAGCTTCAGTCAAGTTTACACACCAACTTCATAGTTCATCCAAAATTGTGCATACTCACAGTTTTCCTGTACAGTGTTGGGTTATTTCACTTTTAGTTTTACTTCCAAGTAAAGTAGTGTAGGTAACCTGGCTAAACTGCATGATACTCTTGTTTTTTGCCCCATGAGATCCCATCAGATTTTTTTGTAGCCATATGGCCATGTTCTTAGGTTCTCAGCAATTATTTTGGTAAGAACAACGTTATAACGGGCAATGTTTATGAATGAAAACTAGGTTGAAGTCGTAATAAACCCAAATGATGCTTTAAGTGACTAACAATGGTCTACAGTCTTTGGCTCTACTTAGGGTGTGACAAGTGATTGTCTCAAAATGTAACATATGTAATGGCAACCCATCCAACAATTACTGTCAACCTCAAGGTGACACTAGAGGGAAAGTCAGGGGATCAACAAAGTCAGAATTGATCCTCTTGGGGAGCATGAATGTGAGATATTTTAATCTGGACCAGACAGTCTGGAAGTGGTTGACCAACCACCTTAATGACAGACAAACATTATCATCCCTACAATCATGTATGGATAAAAAAGTTAGAGATTACCATTAGTAAAATACAGGTGTGATTGGGAAAGGAAGTGCCCATCTTAGGTTTTCACAAGTCTAATTTGCATCTTAATACTGACGAGCCATACTGGGCCTTAAGGAGTCTGGCTACCATGATGGTCTTACTGCAACTGTCTGTTATGTCTGCTATGTTATTTTAGTTATTTTAGTCTGTTGACAGCAATGACAACAATCTATGAAAAAAAAAAAAA
>NW_023340268.1:20181110-20187568 GCF_004916995.1 Morone saxatilis
ATCTGTTCTGAATGTCATACAGGAAGCTGAATTTGTACAGTGAAACATGGAGGATAAAGGGTGAGAGGCAGATGACTGATAGAGCTTCTTCATCCAGGTGGTACCTGGATGAAGAAGCCCCTCAAATGACAGAGTGATAGAACAACTCCACCTCAGATTGGATATGATATTGATATTTAGTGTTGGCATGTGGTCAGTACTCACATTAATACCATCACATATTTATTCCGAGAAGTAGTTACAGTGAGTCATTTACCAAAGAAAACCTTATTATTCTATGAATATGGCAATTTGAAGTAAAATGGAGGGTAAGAAAAATACCAAATGATATGCTCAACAAGTTCAGAACATTATTTCTTTGTGAAAATCAATCTCCTGGTGATTTTAATGCAGTGGCCGCTGATGTGCTCTCTCTACTTTTCAGGAATGATCAGTGGGGAGGTTGCCTCCAATCATTTTGTCTCCACTGAACACCACAAGGATTCATGACACGCTCAATTGAAACTTTCTATCTGTGAATATTCTGCACGATCAAACGCTGCTCACAGGAGGTGCTTGAAAAAATCTACACCTGCTTCTCCCCCTGCTTTCTACTGAATGAGCTCCTTCTTCCAGTTTCTGCAGACTGATCTACTGACTGTGCCGCAGGTCAGCTAGGTTCTAAATAAATAGACTTAATATTCAACGGAAATGTTTTACATCAGAGATCCTGTGAGGTTCCCAGATCTCTAAATAGATATACATTAAATACCAGATTTGACCACATAAGTGGATAAGATTTTGCCCCTGTGGGCCAAGATGGGAAATTGTATTTCATCATGATTCAGTTTTTAATTGTACAACATCCTACACTATATGACAGAAGCAATTAGAGAAGGTTTAAATGGGGATGACACTGAAACTGATGATTAGAATTCCTACACACTCTCTAATGTCCCTTTCACAAGATACTTTCATATGACATTCTTTGTCTAACTTTTGCTGCTATGTTGTGTGGTGTTCACCAAAGACTGGTCTGACCCAGGTTTAACCCAGGTCATAAAGAAAGTAGAGGCCTTCACTGAATAATAATAATAATAACAACAACATTTAAAAAAAAACAGACTTGATCCAAAAGAGAAACAATTGAGTCACATCTGGTCCAGAATAAGCTGTGAAGCTGCAAGACAATGAACCACCAATTAATGAGCAGTGGCCATAAAGAGTACCAATGTATGTCCTAAGAATCAATATAATTCATTTCACAGTTCACACTGTCCATCTTTCTTCTGAAACACATTTTCCTCCTACGATGATTGATGAACTGCGCAATCAAAGCCGATAGCGAGTCTCCTCAGATCCACTTGGGCATTAGACATATTGACACACGTACAGACCAAAGACCTGCAGCAATAGGACAGTAAAATCCCAATTAGACTGAATTTAGACCCTCTTCTCCCTTGAGTTAGTGAGAAAAGGAAGACCTTGATTTGAAAGCCAGGATTGGCTGACCAATTAATTAATTAATTCATTGGAAATTAATCTCTCCTTCACTTTTTGGGGAACCTCTTGGGCCTTTGTCAAAGCCTTCTTGGATTAGACTTGGCAGCCACAAAGGCCTAATATGGCCTTTCCAAACTCTTTGTTCTTTGTTAAGCTTTCATTCAATAAATGTATTTTCTCAGGGAGGGTTTCTTTTATTACTTTCCCTGAAAAGCTCAAACTTGATATTGGGGTACTCTGTCCATCTTCAAAGATAATGCTAAGCCTAATGTACTATAATATTTGATGTAAAATTAAAAAATCTACAAATAACTATCGATAAACCCATAACTAACCTTTTGCATTTCAGAAAGCCAAGTCCTTTGAAATAAATTATTATTTCAATGTTGAATATATACAGAGATTTGTTACATGTCTGATCTGACCACTCACACTCACTCCAAGAGGAGCAGAAAAGATTGGGAAGTGACGATAATAAATTCTGCTGAAAAGTAGGACAGGAGTCTGATGAGTGAGACAAATTACATTATAATTATTGCTTATAGAGTAATTCCTTTACTTCTATTTTCCAGTTTTCTGCTTCCAGCATGTAAATGGCATAATATGCATTTTTGTTTAAAAGGTTTGGGCCACAACACTCATTTGAGCTTTTTCACATTTTCCTTCATCTCATTATGCTCCCCACAGCTCATATACACAAGTCCTGTAATGTGTAACAGGACCCGTGACTTGTGGTTGATCAGCAGAAATAGCAAAGGCTGGAGCCTTCAAATCGGCAATTCTGTGCTGAAGTACGCAGCTAACGATAAGGTATGAGTTCCAATAAGAGTGCAATATATGAGAACTACAGCAGCTAATGGGCTGAAACAAAAGCAGTGGAGTCACTTTAGATGCGAACAGAAGGAAACAGAGGTAAAATGAACAGTTGATGGGGACTACAAACAGTCTGATGAGACACAACTCTTGCTATAACTGTGTCCATGAAAACTGGCATTCCCTACAATTTGCCACAACATTAGTTCCATTACAATAGAGTGGAGGTAATGGCATTGATAATTAGATTGTTTAGATGTATTAAAGAAGTGGCCAGAGGGTACATGGCTAAATTTCTAAATGCAAAAGTGATGTTTATAGGTGGAATGGAAGGGGTGACAGCCAGACAGCTCTGACACTATAAAGGCTGATTCTCATCTTTGTTCCTTCATTGCAGAAATAGCAGGACACTCCGTTATAAACAGTGCAGATGCTGATCAATTGACACTCATAGGTGAGCCAAGGTGGCCTAAAATGATGACAGACAGTATTAGGATTTAAATCATTTCTACAGAAATCAATAACCCTATAAAAGAGAATCTATAATAAAATCTGACTTAGTGAGGCAAAAACCTCTGGCAGGATTTCACTACAGTTTCCCTTAAGCGTAGTTCAAAAATGCATATAATATGTAAAATATACATACAGTAATACATTAACATTCCCAGCAAGCCTCCCCTTCCTCAAGCTCTAAAGTCTTTCCATTTTCAGCTATTTCACTGACACTGTGAGGCAACATTTTTCATGAGCATTCAAAGACTTTCTGAGGTACAGAACAACAAACATTTTTTTCTGCAGTGCTGTTTAATGTTTCATCTGGATGATTACCTCTGTTCCTGCAGTCTGTGCTGACATGTTTAGCCAATGCATCTATTTTCCCATGCTGAGAGTGTAAAGACTTAGAGGGGTTTGGAGGACTGGATTAACTGAGAGGCAAATGGGCTGTGATGGGATGTGATGAGGCAATGACAACAGCAAGCGCTGAGGAGGCAGCGACCATCAGAGAGAAGCTCCTCCGGGACCCACTGTGCAATAGTGCTTCCTTAGTGGTAAATGTGCTCCTCTGTCTGCATAGGTAGATAACTCTGCGAGTGAAGCACTGTGTTTGTCTCCCATGACGAAGAAGCCTTGTCTTTGTTTTGGATCACTTGTTAAGACCTCAACATATGCATCACTCTGGGGAGACGTACACTCCTCCAAACAGCGAGTCACGATAATTAAAGCACAATGCATGCAGATAGGGACAATATGTTCAGTCCCTGTTGGTAAGTTGAGTAATTGAAGTTGCTTTAAATATTATCTTTGGTGTTAAATGCACTGTTTTAAACATCAAAGAAGGAGACTGTGTCGTGGGAGTGTGACCCGTGCAGGAAGCAGCTACTGTATAGTTAGCATTAAGGCAGGGGTGGTAGGGTACCACAGTGAGGAATCATTACGTGGGTGAAGCCAGGGTCTACGAACCCCACCCACACACAGCAGGAAATCGTTGTAAGCAAATCCATCATATTGTCAATACAAATGCATGTTATTGCCTGCCTTCATTGTTATAGCATTTACAGCATACACACCTATAGCATGCATCGGTGAAGAGCTGCATTTGAATGAAGTTCTATGTCAGGAGTGAAAAAATAGGCTGCAATTCCTTAACAACAAATCTCAGCTGTGACTAGTTACCATGCTGCCATTTTACACCCCTACCAGATCACAAACTCCTTTTCTCTCTGTGCCGCCTGCAAGTGATTCACTGCCTCTCATAGGAAATGAATGGGAGGCGGCTGCTCCACCTAGACTGCCATCCTCAGTGCAGCACTACAGTATCATAACAACTAAATCAATGGGCTCTTAGGGAGCTTATTGATTTAGGGGGGAATCAAGGAGAGAAAGGCAGTTTGATTTGATGGAATGAAGGGGCAGGAATTTTAAAAAATGGGAATGAGTTCTGTTCATCGTAGCCTCATAACCCAAGGGTTTTTGCCTCAATTTTTATCCACCAAAAGCTATAACAAGCAAGGTTTTCAAATTTTCTCCCCCTGCAAACAATTGAAATAAATCTAGGTTTTGCAGCAGCAGGTACTTGTATATTTGGATGTTAGGCTTAGGAAATATCAGTTGTTGGTTTTGCTTGGGTAAACAAGGTATTTAGTCATCAGCGTCTGAGCTGGCTAATATTCTTGATAGTGCTGTTCTGTGTAGTCTTACATGATCAGTGGCAGCTGTTCATTTGAAGGAATCGCTCGTTATTTTGGGTAAATGCATATTTGCTTTCTTGCACAGAGTTAGATGACAAGATGGCTACAATTGTTTATATCAAACCTTCTATTGCTTCTCTAACAATTTCTGGATGGATGAGTCCATCGTTTAGACCAGGGGTTCTCAAAGTTTTGATGACTGGGGGCCAACATATGAACTCATCATAGGATCTGTGATTGGTCTCATAATGATGTTTACCATTAAAGTCCTTGAACATATTGAATTAATTTGAGTATAAACTTAAAAACAACCTTACAGGATAAGGGCACAGTGAAGATCTGTACAGATGTTATATTCAAAGAGTCTTCACTCTCTGCAAAACAGCCAAAAAGATAATAGAACAATGACCAAGCATTAGGGAAAAGAAAACACTGACAATCTGTCAAAAAAGAAGCCTATTATTAAGAAGTATGTATGATTGTTAAAAAATACACAATACAAAGAGAGAATTGTAACAAAGAAATGCCCCGTAGTACCACATTGTACCTTAACATTGTTGCTGAGTGGAAGGATCCTGTTCAGGACACAGTGCAGTCTTTGTCAAATGATGTTTCCAGCAGGATAGTTTTCCACCTTGTCAGAATGATTCCAGGAACAGAACAGTGACTTCACAATCACAGATTCTGGGGGGAAAGGATGTTTGCTGCTTGAATGTGCTGCCAAAACCTCTGCTGGAGCTCAAGGGCATTATCACAACAGTGTCTATGAACAGGACACTCTCAACCACTTGATGAACCCAGGCCGAACTGAAGATGCTCTGGAGTCCAACAGGGGTTATACCTTTACTACTGTGCCTTAATAAAGAAGACACAGGCACTCTCACTTTCTGTATACTGTTGAGTGTTGTATGTCTGCCTGTCCATCCTTTTGTAAAGAGGGAGGCAAGCGCCCACTTCAAAAGATCCTTACAAGCATTTACATTGATAGGAGACAATGTCCTTGTATATATTCTCTTTGACTTTTTAATGTTACTTTTTAATGTTAATGTTGATACGAGAAGTGCAATATGAATCATTTATGTTTTTACTGCATTCAAACTATGCTGTTAATTTAAAATCTCTCAGAGCAAACATAAAATGTCTAGAATGCTCTACAGAAATAAGATAACACGTACTACAAATACACCTTTGATATGATCAGGGTGAGAGATTTATGTTTTGAAGCATCAAGGCCTGCAAAAACACTTCAACTGAAAGAGCCAACAATAAGGCATTAAAGAAATTCTCCAGGGGAATTGTGGCTTCAAAAGAAAGGATATGTTAACAGTGCTTGCCTGAAATGGTTATTGATTTTATGCTCATGTGAAACAAGTACAGACTCTTTTAATAATTCCGATGCACCACCCCTAGATTTAATCTGGTCAACAGGCAAAACAATCAATACATTTTCATCTCCATTTGCTCACGGTTGTGTAATGCCTGTTCTCATTTCCAGCATTCTTCTTCCCGCCTAAGCTCATATCTTAGCGAGATTTTCTCTGCTTCCGTCTGTGTTAGGGTTTTCATCACTTTTCTTCTGAACTGTCATTTAGTTCATGTTCTGCCTGTGCCAGTGTGAGTATGTCCTGTACTTCAATCCTTCTGAGGACCAATGTTTCGAAAGGTGAAAAAACACCTTTACAGGGGTTAGGGTTTTAATTAGATTTAGGGTTAATATTGGAATCTTAATTATGACAATGGTTCATATGTAATTGTAAAAATTAATATTTAAAGAGGCACTCCACAATTGAACATTTCTTTGGATAATTTGACTATCCTGTGATTAAACAAATCAATACTGGTGTTAATATTGACATTCTTACCAAAATTACAAAAATTGGCCAATTTTTGTAATTAATGCCCCCGCTTTGATCAAGAAGCATCATTCATTAGGCTGTGGTGCAGAGGCAGAGCGGGTCGTCCCCTAATCAGAAG
>NW_023340268.1:20187668-20188624 GCF_004916995.1 Morone saxatilis
ACAGGTCCATTTACCATTTACGATGAGTTTATGCTTTTTTTGCTAACTCTCTACTTAGTATTTTTTTATTTTGGTGCAGTGGTTCAGAAGGGTGTAGTTACACTTTTTTTTGATAGATTAACTCAGCCATTAACTGACAAGAACATATGAATGTGTCCCCAGATAGAGAGAATGCTAAGACTGGTGTTCTTTGCTTAAATTCATGCGTAAAGACACAAGGAGAGAAGTATTATCCAATGGACCCTATGGTCCAGAGCAAGATATCCCAATCATCACTGGAAGATGTCCATGGGATTTGGTATAGATATTTGTGGTACCCCAGGGGATGATGCCAAAATAATTTAGTTTCCTCTAAGTTCCTCAAAATCCTCCCTTGACAACCCTTAAATCCAAAACAATGTATCTCCAAAACTAACGTGAAATCTGCTGTGGATATTAATTGTTCCCAGGGTGTAAATAATAACAATTTTAATGATTTTCTGGTCTTGTCTCTAGTGTGACCTTTGCACTTAACTTTCCACTTGCATGTTATGTATGTATATTATGTTATGTTTTAATATGTTTTCAATTATGCTGATTGCCATGACCTTTGCTGAATGCTTTTCTGACTCCAAGATGTAAACCAGCATTAAATTAAATAATTCTATGACCTGTCCATTCTGAGTATATTTTAGCCCCTACAGGCTGAACCAAGCCTCTAACAATAAAGACATTTGCTAATTCTTGGGTTCTGTTGTTTTAATGCAACTTTATATGCAAGCAGGGCTTTGGATATTTTGTCTTCTTCTTAAATGTCTTTTTTTTTTTAAAAATGAGATTGTAGCTACTTACAGCCAGGTTACATTTTTGGAAATATTTTAGTTACCGGATAGTCCACTCAGAGCTTTTCATTATTTAAATCTCACCTTTTAAGCCGGCATGAATGAGAAGTGCACAGAAAAACTGTATATATATAT
>NW_023340268.1:20188729-20197140 GCF_004916995.1 Morone saxatilis
ATATATATATATATTTAAATTTCCATGATAGTTGGGCAACTCTATTTACAGAGTAAGATCGTATTATTTAAAGCTTTTTAAATTATTTAAACAGCTACTGAGTAGATTGTTTTATTTACTGCTGTTTCCAAGGTCAAACATGAACTCAATCACAATATTTGAGATATCTCTAGTGGCCTACTATAACTCATCCTACCTGCGCTCAAATCCTCTCTCAATAATCCATCAACCAACCCAATCTCCATTTCATTCAGCATTCAATTTCACCAAAAACGTCTTAGCCGATGCAAATTGGTTTTACATCAATGTAATCTACAGTCTGACTCATCTATAAGTTAGTTGTTGTGCTTTCCCAGCAAACACTGGACCTCTGCTGATTAACTGTGGGCAATACTGTGCAGGCTTGCCCACACAAACCCACAAGGGAGCTGTACAGGTGTCAGAGTGAGGCAGTCAGATAAACACAGTAAATAGTTGCCTGTGGTGGGTCCATATGGGGGCAATGTACAAAACATTTGGGGCAGCTTGAAAGGTCAACAGTGGGCAGCCCAAACAGGGCTAGGGCCAAAACTGTGGGCCCAACCACTGCCAATGAACCCAGAACCTCAGCTCATGTCCTGCCCACAATGGGCAAGAGCAGACCTGTTAGCTCGATCTCTATCACCTCGTGTATCAGCAACTGAATGTCTGTTATGTTTTAACCCAATATCCACACAGGTGATAATACATTTGTCTTGGAAGGATGGTTGCTATGGTTACGGTATTAGGTAAGGTATTTGGACAGACATGTCTCTATAGTTTTACTTTACACGAAGCATATACTGAGCCACAAGCTTTGCTCCTGCCTGTCCTCACATGTATAAAACCCCAATGCGTGTGAGAGATGGCCTTAACACCTTGGGAACAGCCAGAGATGGATGGACAGCGCCTGCAGTGACTGACTAGCCAAGTGAGTTCTATGGCCACAGCCTCCTGATGGATGTTAGTGTAGCTGAAGTTTCATCTCTGATAGACCTCGGCTTGCACTTTGACAGAGGACCTCAAACAAAAGAGAACCAGGGTCCTAAACTTGCCTCAGCCAACTCCAGCCAGCCAAGGCCCCTCAACTATTGCGCTGATAAATTACATCCATCAAGCATAAGGGGCCCGGCTCCGTTCGCTAGTAACTTGGCCACTTGTCAATTATGATTATTAATCTGTTATGACCCCCCCACACCACCATCGCTCCTGATGCCAAATCCCCACCCTCCCACTCATCCTCCTCCCCGGACTTAATACGGCCTGCTTGTCAGTCGCTAAATCAAATTACTTCAGAATAACTGATGGTGTGTCCAGATCCATCGCTTCGATAGCCACAACCATGCTCCTAATCCCCCCTGCTGTTGGCTCAGCTGAACAGGGGGGGTATTTAAATCGATGAGGACTCATATTGGTTCTGACAGGTTTGGCTTTTGTTAGGTGGGGAAAGATGACAACTCCTTATCGACTGCAGGGTGTTCTGAGATCCATTGAAATGGTATTTCTTATTTCTCCCTGCTGAGACTCAAAACCAAGCAACTCTAGATGGGCTTTCTATCCAAGCTATTATTTTCCACAGCAAATGATGCAGATTTCTTTTGCTTCTTGCATGGATATGTTATAGTAGTTATTTAAGAGAATGTCATAGTGAGAAGAAAATCTGGAAATCAAATTTTAAGTGTAGTTATACTGAGGCTTAGTAGTGCTAATTATCAAGGGTCAGCACAGTAAAGCACGTCTCCTGCACTGTTCAGGGTCTGTCTCCTTCCAGACACATGTATAATGAAGACGCTGCTGTAACCTAGAGCATGAAGCACATTGCTTTGCTCAGTTCAGCCTCTCAGTTTTCACTCCACCACCCCCTATCCGCCTCCTGAATATGTCCTCTCTCAGATGTACATTTTGTAACACTGTCACTCTGCTTGTTCTCCTTCAAACGTATTCTTGTCCCAGGAGCTCTCTGTCCCGGCATTCCCGTCCCCAGCTGCCTCATTAATGAACTGTAAATACTCTTTGCTATGCAGCAAAATTGATTGACTGGTGAGCCCGCATCACTGGGAGGCAAGAGGAAACTAGGATAACAAGATGTATGTGCAGGGAAACAAGTTTTTTGTGTTGGTTTAATTTACAACTCGCTTAATTTAAAACTGTCTTTGCAGTGCAGAAGAAAAAGATCATGAACATAAAATAGGTTTGTCTTTTATGTCAGTACATTTTAAATAAATAGTATATAGTAACCTGCCAAAGCATGTTCGTCTGGTATTAGCTTTCCTCTGTCGCCTTGTCCCTGCACACTCAGACTGCAAATCCAATTAATCAAACAATAACGACTGCATATCTCTGACAGCGTGTCATATTTACAATGGGCTGGCAGTCTGAGGAGTGATGTCTCCACAGCTAAGTCAAGGCCAGCCAAGTCCCTGTCAGTGCTCCAAAAGAAAGAAAGGCATATATTCTTAGCTCCATACACCATCATATACTTAAAAGAGAGCTTGAGGAGAATCGCCCTGAGGCAAAATATCAATAGCACTCCCTCTTTAACATGATAATTCTTGTAATAATGAATGGGCACCATTGTTGATCCCATGGGAAATTCACATTGTGATATTCATCTTGTTTGATGCCATATAGGAGGTGTCTTACTCAAAACAAGTTAACCTTTCCATCTCTTTTGGAGCAAGACCTGGCAACTGTTGGCAATGTTTTCTAGTAGTGACAATATTGAATAAAGAAATTGAATTAGACTGTGTTTTTTCCACAAATCCACAAATTCCACCTCTTCTCTTCACTGTTGTGGCCTTCTACCTCCCCTGCTATAAAGAGGTTGTACTCTGATGGGTAAATGGCCCTTGCTACCTCCACAGCTGAACCAGTTTACAGGGTGGGGGAGGATCCCACATGATAATATTATATTCAGGGCCAATATTTGGCCTGTAAAAAGGAATATGACATTTTACTGACACATTTCCATATTGATTCTTTTATCTGACCAACAGTCCAAAACCATTTTCTGGTTCCTATCACTCATGTTGACGGTTTGACAGCAGTAGAAAACAGAGAGTTACAGGATTTTTTTCTTTAAGGTTGACTGAAATGATTAATCTATTATCAAAACAGATAGCGATACATTTTCTGTTCATCAACTGATGGACTACTTAGCTCCAATTGTGTTACAGGATAGCATTATCAGTGCAGCTTCAACGTATCACGCACTGTGCCGGAAGGGGCAGCAAAACAGCCTGATGACAGTGTTTCTGCTGGTAACGTTATATGGGCTTTTGAAGCAAAATCACAAAGGAAAAAAAAAAACATTCTGAGATCATTCATCTGACCAACTTCTTCAATACAAACCAGGTTATTGCTGTGGAATGTGTCTGTTAATCTCCCTGTTAGTAGAGAATCCAGCCCGCAGTGTAGTTAATACACTTAACTGATAAAGCAGATAAATGTACCCTGGGCTTAGAAATTGTATTTGTTAATATTTTGTTCTTGATTGTTCTTGTTTTTTGTTTTTATTTATTTAAGTAATATTTTTTTTTGTATTATTTATTTTTTTTACTTATAGTTGACAGAACTAATTCACGGAAACATGAGACAACAATGATAAGACTGAAATACTGAAATTCTGAAATACTCTCAATAAAATTATTGGTGGCAGAAAACATTGGGCTTAGAAAGGGAATACGGTACATTTAAACACTGTTAAATGAATACTCTGCTGCCATACCTCCATATAGAGCAAGCCCTAGTTGCCAGATATTTTATAAAAACAGCTATAACCAAATCACACATCCTATTGTACAGACTGTCACTGTACAGCGGCAGTAATAGCGCCTTATGAAAGAAAATCCACTTTACCACCACAAATACTTGTGTATTACACATAGCCTGTATCCCAGTAATAAAAGGGGAAAACACTATAGTTTTTACACTAAGTTTAACCTTTTTTATTGCAGCCCCCCTTTAAGTAGTGATGGAAAACGTTACTGTTTTAGTTAAGCTAGTAGCTTGTGAAGAAAGTGGAAGGTTTTTGAAACCTAAAAGAGTCAATAATAGACATACATTTACCAGGGATACCACGGATTTTGTGTGATTTCTACATACTGCACTGCCATTTGAATCCAGTCTATCTAGCAATAAAAACAACCCATGCTGTAAAATATTTTAGGATGAATAAGAGCCATTCTGTTATCAAGAGACGTAGCCCTTAGCACATCCATTACCAATAAATTTGAGTATGACTTTTTTCCAGCTCTGATTAGCTCCTACAACCAAGTGAGCTTTAACTTAATGTAATGATAGTGTAATGTCACAGTAACCACCACTCATTGTCAAACAGTAATATAAACTGAAACTTGTACAGAAAAACAGCATTAATGTTGTGTTTGGAGAGGTTTTCCAAATTGACTGGATTTCTTCAACATTAACTCACTGAGAGATTGATCCGAATGAGCTGAAACATGTTAACTTCATTGGGCATCTAATGGACTCCGACAGAGGAGACATATAGTGGTATTAGTTTGCATTAATGGTCATTTTAATCGCTGCCTGTTGAGGCATTTACCATTGTTTAATGATGCTGCGGCACTAGTCTGCACTGCAATTAATGTCTTTTATAGGTTTACAGCCTTTTTTTCCGCTGCTGCAGTTTTTATTTTCTTGGCATTCGCTTTAATCCACCTGCTGTAGCATGTCATCCCTGGGAAAACTTACACAGCCTTACTTACATACACTATTTGCAATGGACTGTCTCTTATCAGAACATATTAAAAATGTAGAGGAGGAATGGAGTAATAATTGAACTCAACTTCAGAGCCTGGTACAGGCTAAAACAGGACAGCTCAGGTTGTTTGCAGAGAGATTGCCATGGTTTAAGTAAAACACGATTTGTTTCAGACTTCATTACATTGTACCAGAGCCTGAAACTGACAGTAGTGCCTGCTGTAGTTCGCTAACAATGTGGAGTGGGAATGTAACGTATAAAATAGATGGAGAAGCAGTTGGAGATGTGTATGAATCTGAAATAAAGTACAAGCTGCAAAGGAAGACTGTGGGGAAATTGTCAGTGAGAAAAAGCTTAAGTGTGCTCTCAGCCTCACTAACAGATTGTCACCACAGCGTCAAACTGCATGTTGGGAAAAGGAGTGAAGGAGAGACAAAGGCACTTTGGTTTTTGTACTTGTATTATCAGAGCGCACATGTCAGGCTGAGGGAGCTTCTTTGTTGGTGCAAAACAAGAAGCGCAAAATTTTGCAACACATTGCTATTTTTATACTATCCGAACAGGACAACTCACTCTGCGTTTCCTCTTTTTATTTTCAATCTGCTTCGCTTTGTTTACTTTGTTTTTAGTAAAAGTGTGAGCACTTGGTACAGTTTAGTCAGATAACCTGTAAAGGAAAACAAAGGGAAACATTTAAACAAATGTTTCAGACACAGGCCTATGCTTCATCAAACATTTTATAAACCTTAATTCTCTAAACTGTCTGCAGCATTGTACTTAAACAATAATATGGCCTTCACATCACTCAACCAAGATCAACACTTAACAGAGCTACAAAGCGCAACCATAAATCGAGCAAGCCTAATATGTATACTATCAACATCATCATCGATCATAATTCAATATTACGTTAAATTACTGCGATGATAGGCATTTCAAACATCGGCAACAATAGGCCTAACACAACCAACACTTCTTTGATCAGTATTTATCATTCCTTTGAAAACTGCTGGCTAAACCCTGCTCTCTTCTGTCTTTTTCTGCTGGCACGCCGATTGTCCGCAGGTGTTCTGACTTAACTTAATGAGCCGGCTTCATTCCTCTCTGCAGCGCACTGGCTGGCATCGTTTCCTTGTGCTATTTTCTGATGGTTATAGGATAATTTCTTCATAATGTGTACTCCTTTGTTATTTGAGTAGTTTATATTATCTTAGTTTAACTCAACTGTGCATTTTGTTTCATAAATAAACAAGTAAACAACTGCATGAATCCCTACACGCATTTTTGGCTATGGCAACAAGTGGGTTTAGTGAGAACCAGCACAAACTGCACCTGTAGGTGTGAGTTTCTGTGAGCTATGTACCAATTAGTTTCACACCTGCAACTCATAACACATTCCTGCCAGCCTTATGTCCAAGAAATTGCAACTCATTTGCGACAGGAAATAAATTTTGAGGGAAATGTAATGCCTGCCAAATGATTTTCTATTAAAATAATAAGTAAATGTTGTTAATTAACGTACCTTTTGATAGGGTTAGACGTAGGCAATAGAAAAAACATCTATACTATAGCACTGGTCCAGAAACAGGGGTAACATCTCTACTACACAACTACCTGTTATCAGGTGACTTAAATTCCATCCTTCAGTTACGTGATGAAACCTGAATCAATTCCATTTGCTGATGAAGAATGTGAGAGAAAAAGCAATACAAGGGTTTTGAGTTGAGACAAAAAGCAAAGCAGTTTTATCTAATGAAACTCAATAAACTGTGAATTCTCACTAGAACTCTTTCACATATGTAGTGCAACGGTACATAATTTTTCACAATTACTTATGTATCAGTTGTGCTTCTGTGAACAGAATACCTCATGTCTTAAAGATGCAGTAGGCAAAACCTGTGCGAACCTACGCAAAACCTTTTGCCTGTCTCTCTCTACCGCCTTGTATCATTCCATCCACAAGTTCTGCAAAAACAGCCTGTACACTGTCTCTCTCTGAAATGACCTGTGAGCAGCCAAAGTCTCCCGTCACTGGCTAGTTTTTCTAAAGCCTGATAACAGAGCCAAGATGAGTTGCAGAAGTTTAGTTTTCTTTATTGTAATCATAGACAAAATGCTGAAAGGTTATTATGTCATTTTCGCTCAATGATGGTGAAAAAATGTGCCTAATCCAGGTTTAATGTTTGCTACCGAACCTGGCTTCAACGTTTTATTTCCATTTTTTCACTCAAACCACATACTTAACTGTTTTCACAAAACTCCACTACATTAAGGTCTCCTCACAAAGTACAAGCAGCTCCTTGTTTTCCTACAGAAAGTAAAAGCCATTCAGTGACAGAAACCCATTATTAACTAGGTGCAATTAACAGACAGTCCTGAAAGTGCTAACAAGCATACAGTAACTGAACATACACCAATTAGAAGGATATGGAGGCTTGAAGCTTAAGTCACACCAGGTGGTTGCTCTTCCCACACTGCTTCCACAGCTTGTTTGCTGATACAGTAGTGTTAGTTCAAGGGTGCTGTGGTATTCATTGGAGAATGCACAGTATTTCAAGTCTTTTCATGTCTGAGTCAACTAAAGGCTAAGATTTCTTTTAAAGATTATTTTATGACATTTTCACTGTTTGACTCAACCACCACGATGCCCAGTTTGAAAGCAAATTGATTGTTCCATTGTTGCACATGTAAGACGACCTGATTTGTAATAGAAGCTTAGAAAGTTGGTCAGAATTTTGGAAAATATTATTCCAAATGGCATGTCAGAGGGGAAATCAGCTCTGGTGGAAAAGTACTCTGTGACTGGAATCATGGGATTGGCTGTTGCTTCAGATGTAACCATTAATTTATTCATTTTGTGCACAGATCTCTTCCCTGACTGATCATGATTGCATCCAGGCCAACAAGTCCTCCAAACAAAATGGCATTTGTTTTTCTGATCTGTCCCACTGACTGGCAGGGCGGCATATGATTTTTTTGTTTTATTAAATATATTTTTTGGGGGCTTTTTGCCATTATTAGATAGGACAGCTGAATATAGACAGGAAAGGGGCAGAGAGAGAGGGGATGACATGCAGCAAGGGGCCACAAGTCTGTATCCCTCTAGTGTCTAGTCATTTGTGGATGAGCCTGCCGTCGAAGTCCTTTGTTCACAGTTATGTAGTATAAAGAGCGAGAAAGTTTGCATATGTAGGTGGTTGGATGGATGGATGGCTCAAACAAACAGAGGAGTTTGACACAGGAGACTAATTTGTGAAACCAAAAATTAAAAATGTTTGAAGTAACGTATGCAAGTTAATTTACGTAACGGACCAAAGTTGTGTAAGATAGGTAACGTATCACAACGTAACATACTAAACCTAAGCAAATTTTTGTGCCTTTATCCAACCAAACATTTAACAACGTTAACCATGCAAGATTTGCAACTTGACCACAAAGCCCTGCACATACAGACGTAAACGAATAACTACAGCGTCATACATCTGACCAAGAAGCAATATTTGATGAAAACATTTTGTCTAAAACACATGACCATTTTAAAGTTCAGTCAGCCAACTCATGTTTGCAATGTTTATTAAGCAGTATAGCATATTTAGATTTTGGCGTCTAGGCTCCGACCTCATCACTCCCCGCAGATATGTTTACATAGAGATATTGGGGAGTGATGCAC
>NW_023340268.1:20197240-20206476 GCF_004916995.1 Morone saxatilis
CAACTCTCTCTAAGAATGCAAATAAACATATTTCAAAAAATGATTTAACTGCCAGTGAAGGGATTACACACTTGAAAAATGTGAAAGGTCTGATTACTTTGACAGGGAACAGTAGGAACATTTATTTGTCTAGTGTTGGAACTAAGGAATTGAACCCCATCTTCTCCTGTAGGAGTAGTCACAGAATTTCATATTGATCTCCATATGACAGAACATGAACATAACAGTGGTGAGTCTTCCTTTTGTTATTCTGTACTAGTGCTTCAAACTCTCCATGTACAGCATCCACTAGTGACATTATACTGTACACTGTTAACTAATGCCTCTTGGATTTACACTGACCTTTAGCTTTCTTTCAGGCATTGTTGAAACACGCTTTTCTGTATTTTGTATTGCTGTACATTGGATAAGAATTGATTCTTGTCATATTCTTACATGTTTTTCTCTAACATAATTCTAAAGAGACTGATATTAGATCTGCATAGCAGCACTGTCATCCTGTTGCTATCAATATAGGTTAGTTACGACTCCACCACTACTGTTTATTGACATTGACTTCTATTCTGAAAAAGAAAATACATATATTTCTAAAGATGAGGGATCTTTTTTTTTTTTTAAGTATGTGGTTTTATCTTTAGTTTCACAGGTTAATGTTGGTAGATTTGATTTTTATTTAGTTTTAGCCACATTTAAATTTTTTTCACACTTTAGTTTTTTTATTCAGTTTTCTCAGAAATCTTCTAATAAATAACAAACAGACAAAAGTAGTTCTCCTTCTGTAAATGTGGGCCATGTTATTGCCAGAGTTTTCATGATAATTTTCATCTGCAAACTAAACTCTGTCATCTGTGATTCTAATGCAGTTCTGTTTCAGCCTGCATAAATGGATGAGGAACGATTTTCACAACTTGTGATCTCATGAAAAGCTCTTTAATGTATCTCGGCTCACTGAAACTGTAGGTTGTTTATGTTTCATTTAGTCTATCCTGGTCAGTATGCAACTTATACAAGTGTGATGTAGAAACTAAAAGCCACCAGTGCATATCAGTGCATATAATAAATCAGACACACATTCAGACTATTTGTATATGTCTTAATGAATGTCTGGAGGGGATCTTTAACATGCGATTACATTAGTCTTCATTTGATTTGTTCTAACCGTCAACTGTGAATTCTATTTCTAGCGAATGAACAGTCTCCCTATTGTTATCCTAGTAGTTTTCATCAGTAGAAAAAGCCCTTTTTCACTGGAGTAACTTATATTGGTGCATTTATGGGCAATCTATGTCACATCCGTGCTCCAAGCTTAAAGTGCAGAAAGAAAAATCAATCTCTGAAAGCTGCAACACAGCAGGTAACAACGAGCCCCTGGAAGAATTTAGTCAGCCTCAAAATTCCACTGCCACTTTGACACAATTCCACTAAATTACACCCTTAATTACTTTTAATGACAAAGACTTTTTAATGGCAAAGAGCCCGTCTCAGCAAAGAAAGGAGGAAATAAGGCATTGATTGAATGCTGAATATGACCTATTGGATTAATGGAGATAATGGAAAGAAAGCATGACTGAGGAATGTATTTGATGAAATTACTCTGACTATAATGAGAAGGATATTATCCAGAGTGAAGCTTTGGATGAAACCCTCCGTCTGTAAAAGCCCGGGATCGCGGGGCTCTGTCAAGATGATGTCATGATATTAGCGGGCGCCCATTGTTTAGCATGCTAAGGTCGCCGTCATGATAACTGAGCTCCAATCAGGCAGAGTCGCCGCTAACAAATCCCAGGTCAGAATGAGTTAATGTAGTGGTACAATCTACCGCAACACCAGACAAATAATTAGTTTTTGCTTGACCTTTACCAAAGACGGCATAGGAGAGAAGTCTGGAATTAGAAATGTATTAAAAAAAAACACTTTAGTGCTTTAATGTACTGTGATGGAATGCTTAAAAGTACAAAACAATAACAAGGTTGTACTAAAGCAGGACCCAAGGTAGAATGCCACTACATTTTCACTCCATACAGGATATGTCTTACTGAAAAAAATAAGCGAAGAACCATAAAAAAAAAGAACCCTAAAAAGAATTTCAGCTACAGTAGGTTATCAGTTAATATCTATCTAGCTATCCATTCTCATCCCCAACCAAGTGGGACAGTGGTGGCGTAAAGGTTAAAAAAGCTGAACTTGTGACCGTAAGGGGTTGTGGGTTTGATCCCTGGAGAAATATGGGCAGGGAAAGTACATATACAGCATTTTCCCTCTCTCATTACTAGTTCTGTGCCAGTACACACTCACATTTCAGTTCACACAGAGTCAAATGACCAGTTCACGTTCTTTTCTTACGTTTTTTTAAGAAATAGCTTCATTACAAAATGCTGTTAGTTTGACTTGGGTGGAGAAACTTTGCGGCTGATTGCTTGTGGTTTCCTTTGATAATAATTTCTTCAATGGATTGCACTCTTTTAGCGCATTCACATGCTCATTATCACTGCCTTGAGCTTTAACCCCAACTGCTCAAGTTTAGCAGCTCAGTGTCTGCGTAAGTGACATCTGAAAAACTTTAAAGGAGAGCTAAAGAGAAGTATGACAATACTTTGTCCTGACACTGAATATTAGAATTTAGTCTATTAAAATTTCATACATATTTGCATGACAATATACTTAATCAACAATATTTGGACTTTTACTGAAAAAGATATTTTTAGATCTGTGCACTTAAACCCTTTCAAACAGTTCACTGTGTTCATGTTAGGTCTTTTGGTTTGGATTAATGACTTTGGATTGGTTTAGAATTTAAATGTGCCCTTTTGCCAGTAGAAAGAGCTCATCAAAAGCTTTCATTTTATATATATATATATATATATATATATATATATATATATATATATAAAACTCTTTTTTGCTCAAAATGTCACTTACTCCCCTCTGGTTTTCATCCCTCATGCCATAAAATACCAAATATTATTTTTCAGTGTGACATATTTCTGAATACTGTACAGGGTTCAAGTGTTAAAAATCTCTACTATTTCCTGCTGTTGTACTGGATAGTGTGGTCAGGGAATGCCTTCAAAAGAGAGCTGGGCTTTCAGTGAAACAACCCTGAATAAATAAAGGTTTATACCAAGCAAAACATGGTAAAAAACACAACAGTAGAGAACAATAGTAGACAGCTTTAACGTCCTGAGGGGTTGAGCAAGTACACCATTATCTGTATCTGTATATGTTCAGCCAATTCAATTATCTGTATTTGTATCCATACTCAGAAAGACATATTGACACATTGTACTCTGATGATAAAAATTACATTATTTGTACCGAATACATGTATCAGCAGAGGAAAAAGGTCTTGTACTTCACTTACCTTGGAATGGTCACACATTAGACCCCTTAATAGGTCCAGTGTGTAACATTTAGGAGGATCTGGCAGAAATGCAAAAGTCTGCCATAATGAACCACCATATTTCTTTAGTAGCCCAGAATAGACAAAACAAACACTGGCTGTAGATAAGGCCTTTATCAAAGTTTTGCAGCCATCGTAGATTCTCCTACACACTTCACAGCCCATTCACATTCCCAGGTTGTCAAATGGTGTTCAGTTAGTTGCGATCTGCAATTACACTGCTAGATGCCACTAAATCCTACACACTGCTTTAACATAACAACAGCGGTATGCTGTGCCCCCTGTGATATCTCCCTGTGTCTTAGATATATTTTCATTACAGAACACAGAGAGTCCGGATGTCTTACTTAAGACAAAGGGGAAATTATACCATGTCATGCATATTCTTTTGTAATTCTTTTGGTCACTTTGCTTGAAATCATTAAAGCACCTGGTAAGATGTCATCTCAGCGCCCTCGCTTCATTAAATCCGAAATGGAGAACAAGAGGTTTCTCACACAGATTACATCAAAATAATGAATTCTTTAAATCATAAACTTCAATTATCAGAGTTGTTTGCACAGCAACTGTAATTCTATCAGACAGAAAGACTCATTAATTGCCTGTCTCTAGTCTTCCTATACCACATGATGTGTGTTCTTGCTTAGCAACTATACTACTATATGGAGCTTCAAACCACATAATTAGTAAGAAATTGTTGTAAGGACTATGTGAGATGTTATGCTTTATGCCAAAAGCATAGGTTTCCCTTGGAAGTTCTCATGTTTTCTGTCTTACAACATTCAATCAGAGTAGATTTCAACAAACCTCTAAATTATATTACAAATATAAAATACTAAGGACATGTTTGCCTAAGTATTCACCCCCTCCCAGTTAGTATTCAGTAGAGGCACAATTGAGTATGTGGATAGATCTCCATTAGATTTTTCTTATTCCTTACAGAACACTGACAGAACTGCACAAGCTCAGCCAGGTTGCATGGTGGATCATGAGCCTTTTTCAAGTCCAGCTGTGGCTTTATTCTTGGTTCATTGTATGGCTGGAAAACAAATCTTCTCCTAGGTTTTTTGCAGATTGCATCAGGTTTTCCTCCAGGATTTACCTGTATTTTTCTGCAGTCCCTACCTTTATCCTCTACCTTGACAAGCCTTTTAGGGCCTGCAGCAGAGAAGCATCCCCATGGCATGATGCTGCCTCCACCATGCTTCACGCTGGGGATGGGATGTTTATGGTAGACATGTGGGTGTTCAATCCGATGGCCAAAAAGTAAAATTTTGGTCCAGCTGACATCAGAATCTCTCTCAAGCCTTCTGGCAAACTAGCCAAGAGGTCATGTGAGTTCTTTTTAGGAGTGGCTTTTACTTTGCTACATTGCAATAAAGCTGCGACTGCTGAAGCACCGGGCTAACTGTTGTTGTCTGCACAGTTTCTCCAGCCTCACCCTCTGTAGCTTGGAATTCCTACCGAGTTATCATTGGTCTCTTGGTAGCCTCCCTCACTTGTCTTATTCTTCCATGCTTGCTCAATTTTTAAGTACTGACTGATACAGCTGTATTTTGTGGAAGCCCTGAGAGGCAAGTAAGAAAAAAAAAATCCATCATTAGTTAAATGGAGATCATCACGGTGTGTTGTCAAGAGGTTTCAGTTGATTGTAGTATAAATACTGCAGAAGCCCTATGAGGCAAGGGAGGAAAAAAAATTGCTCTTTGATCCATTTTCTAAGTCTGATCATTGGGTGGAATATATTAGGCAAGTAAACATTTTGTCCTGCACACGTTGATGGTGTTACAAAGCAGGAAAAATGGGCAGCGTTTAGGATTTGCAGCGACTTTCCAAATTGTGATGCTAGACGACTGGGTCAGAGGCATCTCCAAACCTTGCAGCTCTTTGGTGGTTCAGCTGGCAGAGGTCAGTACCTGATAAAAGCGGTCCAAGGAAGGAAAGGCGCTGAACCAGAGACATATTCATGGACAGCCAAGGCTCACTGATGCACGTGAACCGCTCCCTCTGTAGATAAAAATATCTAATTCTAAGGTAACAAAAACATAATGATTCCTATATTCAGGTGATTATACACAATGGAAACATACCTATGAATATTATATTCCAACTTCTTCAATAGCTCCTCCTAAATGTTACACACTGGACCTTTAAGTCATACACACAGGAGAAAAAACTATTTTTTCTCACTGCCTCTCAGGGCTTCTGTAGTATTAATACAACAATTAACTGAAACCTCTTGAGGTGATCTTTATTTAACTAATGATGTGACTTCTAAAACCAGTTAGCTGAACCAGTTAGGTGTGTCACATTAAAGGGGACGAAAACGAATTTATACTTGTTAGTCAGTTGATCACATTGTAGAAATCTGTTTTCACTTGGACATCATAGGGTCTTTTCTGGGTTGACAAGTCTCAAAAATGCCACATAAAATCTACTTTGATCTAATGTTGTAAAAAAAACAACAAAAAAAAGACATGAAAACTTCTATAAGGAAATACACTGAGAAGAAGGTATAAGGGTCACATATGTCTAACTGCATGAATTGCCTCTGTCAAGAAGGTGAAAGGGACAATTTTGAAACACTAGCACAGGTGTAATCTCACCTAAATGATTTTGCCTTAACCGACCTGAGCGTGTAATGTATTCAGTTGCCTTGGAGGAGAGTGCAAAGAACTAATTGAAAATTATAGGAAAGAAATTAAAGGCAGGATTACGTGATTACAGGATTACACATTAATTAAAGTTGTACGGTATGCTTAGATCACACTTCTAGTTTCTCTTTCTAAACATTTAATTCCAGCTCATTTATTGAACTCCCTGGGGATCAGTGTGAAATGATTAACATCTGTATGTCTCAAATAAATACATACAGCGAAAATAATTTCTCTCGACCATGCCATATGATTATAGATAACAAGTTTTCGCTTATCAACAGCAGATGTTGGAAGACAGAAAAACTTCCTGTGTTAAGATACTTTCAGACAGAGGGTGAGAGACCCTCACATGGGAAGACAAGTTAGACCTACATATTTGTGCAGGAAAATCATTAATTTCTGTTCATTCAGTGTCAATTCCTACAGTCAGGGGCATTCAGCACCTGGAAATGTTGCCAAGTCCTTCCTTGGGAGAGACTGACTTTTAATTGTAGCAGGAGGATGTATTGTTCCTTCGTGCTGCTCTTTTAAAGATCCAGTGTGTAACATTCAGGAGTATCTAGCAGAAATAAAATAATTGTAAAAAACAACTATTTGCTGGATTTCCATGGCATTTTGTAACTTTTTCCATGTAATAACATGCTAACAGAGTTGTGTTTCTTTGGATAAAAGTCAAAGTATTCAATATTAAATAAACACATACATAATTATTAAATGAATCACTTGAATAAGTTGTCTAAAAGAAACATCATTTGAGAAATGTATTCATTCTGAAATGTTAATATATTATTATTTATTATATTATATATCATATTTTCTTCATTAAGAGAGGATGTTTTCTGTTTAATGTATATAACATTTTTTATTTTAGTACCCTTTTCAAACATGCATTTTCCCAAAAACAAATTTAATTCCATAATGACCAAATTTATTTTAAATTGTCACTTTTTATTTAATAATGTCAGTATTCATGATGGTGTCACTGCCCTCTCACCTTTCACAAGCCCCCAGCCTTTTAAGCTAACAAGCTCATCAGTTTCTACCAGATTAGCCAGTTAGCCAGTTAGCATTGTAAAATAAAAACTGGGGAAAATACCATTATGAAATAAAAACAGACTTTTGAGATGAGTTTTTA
This sequence comes from Morone saxatilis, assembly GCF_004916995.1. Taxonomy (NCBI): domain Eukaryota; kingdom Metazoa; phylum Chordata; class Actinopteri; family Moronidae; genus Morone; species Morone saxatilis. Next base: position 20,204,433 of record NW_023340268.1, read on the forward strand.
ATAATTTCTTAAACTTTCACAACTTGTTGGTTCACTTATATTTTGAACGTAGTCTTATTATTTATATTATTATAATGTCTTTTTAAAATTATTTAATATTGTACCCGTTGGTGTTCATGTTTAAACGAGTACTGGCCAAAATGGAATTCAACTACGTGTGTGGTTGCATTGATGCACAGGTGAAACAGTATCTTGCTTTGACAAATAAATAAGGCAGACTTGCCTCCAACAAACACCATCAGACTGTAGCACCTTTCCCATTTGCATTCTGAAAGAAATTGCACGAAAGGTGACAATGCAGCATTTGTTAATTCTCACCCTTGAACTGACAAAGTCAACTGACTACATGTCAGATGAGCAATGAGGCAAATCAGCCAATTCATTTTTATAGCCAAGCCCTCAGTCTGTAGTTATCAGCAGGGAGAACAGCTGTAGCCCTTCATTCGAATGCAGCTTTGAATCTATTTTTAAAGACAAATTCAAGGGAGCCTCATAGCATTATAGCAGCTCTTGCTCTGATGGTGACATTTGAAGAAATGACTGAGGTGCCTCGGAGAGATGAGGCCATGACTGGCGTGAACAGGTTGCCTGGATTTTTCATTATTCATTGATTTTTTATCATGTTCGACGTTCCAAAGGAAATTGCTTTGCAGGAAAAGATGCCTGTGCATGATGTGCATGAAGTTATCTGTGTGTGTACTGTACATGAATCAACATCACTTCAGAGCTAATTAGTCATGACATTAACTAATCCTGTAGCCGGCAACCATGGGAGCAGGTGAATGCCATCACTGTTTCCACGGCTTTAACGTATTGTCTTTGTGTGGGAAACCTGATAACAGCAGCAGGGCCAGTGAAGAATCTCTCTGCATCGCCACGGTGACACTGTCACAAAGTGCCTCGTAATTTCTGGCTGTGCTCCGATTGTCGAATGTCCCCAGAAGGGATTTGCAAATGTACCGTACGTGAGTTTCAAAAGAGGAAGAGATGCAAGAGAAATTTGTGTTTTGAACCATATTTGCTAAATAATTATCCTCAGCCTGTGATGTGGGTAATTATGCAGGTAAGCTGACATTATTCAAATGAAAAGCAGTTTAGCAAAATAGTTTTGTTTATCTTTTTTGTGTGCGGTTCATTCTAGCAAGGGAGTAAAACTAACCAAAGAAGAGAAGGGAGAAACAGCAACAGCTATGTGTGAAATAAGGGCCCTTGAGAATGATGTGCTTTAAATGAGTTTGTGAAACAGATTCTGAAGTCTCTTGGTGTGAGGTAAAAAGCAAGTAATAATAACAACGTCCTAGATATTGTGCCTCGGTAGATTTTTAGTAATAATGTTTTTAAAAGAATCATAGTTCTTTTGTTATAATGAGCAATTTTTACTTTAACTTAGACCCAGCAGTTCTTCGTAAAGTCACATGAAGGAATTAAACTGTGCGGAATGACACATAAAGCACTGCTGCCGCTAACCTTCAGTTAAAGTTACATTCCTTAAAGGGAATATAATTGATATTTTTTATTATAACAATGTGGGAAATGATGCTGTATAGGGCCATTCATAAGAACCTACAGAGAATTATCCCCTGAATCTGCAGCTCCCCTTGGCTTTACAGAGCCGTACACTGAGCAAAGCCAAGGTCATAATCATGTTTCATGCTACTACTACCTAGCTCTTCTTTGAAATATTCCAGTCAAATTGTAAACAGGACTTGTGTCACTTTCTAGTTACACCAGACTTTTCCTCCTACCACACACACGTAAAAGACTATAGGCCTATATAGACTGTATTCAAATTGTTTTTGCACTTGGTGATGCGATACATTGAGACGCATCAAACTGTTGACAGGTGAACTGTAATTGAATTGAATCGTGAGGCCAGTGCAGATTTACATCTCTAGAGCTATGGCTATTTTTGGCACATAGGATGTACCCATAGTTACCTAACTTAGAGGTATCCAGGAGACACTCTATTGTTGTCTGAACCACTGCTATCCTACCATCTAAAATAGCCTAATCTACCCTCACTATTTAGGTGCCATAACATCAA
>NW_023340268.1:20206576-20209344 GCF_004916995.1 Morone saxatilis
CATATCTGCGGAGAGTGATGAGGTTGGAGCCTAGACGCCAAAAATCTAAATATGCTGTACTCCTTAATAAACATTCCAAACGTGAGTTAGCTGACTGAACTATAATTAATATGGAGGGCGAATAGAAAAACTGACAATAGCTTTTATCTTTGCTTTCTCATCATTATAGACTTCAACGATAAATCCTTTGTCATTTATACACTTTGATCACCATCAGGTGTATAAATCTTTTTGTCATCTGTAGTATGATTATCTCGTCTTTGAGCGCCCAAATTACCCTCCCACACATGCTGCTCAGGCGACTGGCATTACAGGGAACACATTTCTGGGTATTGCAATCAGAAAAAGCCAAGACCTATTAAGATAAGACGTAGATGAAAGATAATATGAAACTTAAATGATCCCCCTCGGCAAATTAGGTCAGATACCAGAACACATTAAGTGGAGATAAAAGACAGAAAAGCCTGAAATGTGTGAATAGCAGCATAGTGAAAGTACCGCAGTGAGACATAAAATTCAGAGAATAAAAAGCATACAATAAGACACATATGATTTGGAGAATACTGTTCACCTCTGCTTTCAGGTGATTCATATCATCTGAGATTTAAGCTGGTTGGGCTTCAGGAAGCCTTTACACCTCTGGAGAAACCCATCTCACAAAAATAGGAAATTAAAAAGAAAACAAAAAGAACCACCATTTGTCCAGAATATATACTAAGTCTGTCCAAATGTACATTACAATCCATAAGACAAATAAAAGGAATAGGCCTTCTGTTGTCCACAAGGATTTGCTCTAACATTATTTTAAAGCATTGTGATCATTCTCACAACACCATTATACCGTAACTTCGTCTCATTGTAGAGGCTGTGGAAACAGATTTACAGTGAAATCCAACAGGCCTGAAGAAACACAGCCTTTAACCTTAAACTTACTTTTACCATCTTTGACATTTTATTTTACCCTCATTTGTACAATCCAGAGCTCAGTTAAGGCAACTGGAATGTGGATTCTTTCACCAGTTTTAGAGAGTGCACAAGTTTTAAATGTAGTTTGAAAACATTGTTAAAAGGACAACCAGGTCTGTAGTCAGCGTCGGCTGAAGACTACAAGTTTGAAAAAGGAAAAGAAATCAGCAGACCTCTGTAGCCCGCTCAACATCTCTGTCTGAAGCTAGAAGCTTGACACTACACATTAGCATTTACTAGCATAACACACCCAAATCTCCAACTAAACTGCTGGTGATTAAGTTGCGTTTTGGGTAATGAAGGCACCAGGTTTTGACAAGGAAGAATAATGAGAGGAATAAAAATAGACAATATCTCTGGGTCTGCTGCATCGATTTTAATGATTCTTCTTTAACTGTCCATAAATGCAGACAATGAAGTCAACACGGACATAATGAAATCCTCAGTTCCTCAAATAGCCACTTCTGGTTGGCTATGGTGTAACAGTATGAGCGATTGTTTGAAGGGTGAGTGTGTAAGTGACGAGCCAAAATATAATAACCTCCCGAAGTAATGATAGCAGATCACCACAACAGCGGTAGTTAGAATTGAACTCACCTGTAAATTATATCAAGGCTTAAGGTTGTGTTAAATTAAGGGCGTTGCTGCTTTTAGTGACAAGTGTTTGCCGTCACAGGTGCCTGTTTTCTGGAACCAGGCTTCATTCAGCCCGCCCCAGCTCCACCCACGATCCACATCTTTGAAGATGTGCAACCCAAAACTACAGGCCTATTCATTTCCACTGGGACACGAGCATTTTTTTTTTATTATGCAAGCCTAAAATGAGTTTGCAAGCTCTGTAGTTATTTGCTGAAAACCTGACAAAGAAGTGAGTCAGGCATCTTAGTCTTTACCAGGTGAATAAACATTTATCTGAGGATTATCAAGATTACCACAGTGAGGAGCAAGAATTGGCAAAGGTGATCTGGCACCTTGTTTTCCATTGGTTTTCATTGTTAAGCCTTTACAGAGTGACTTAAAACTAAATCCACTTCTTTCAGTTTGTATATGTTGTGTACAATTACTTTATTACACCATAACTTCATCCTGTTCCCCGGCTGTTGTGTTCATTTCTGTTTCCCTTAGAAAACATATTTTTCTTTTTCCACAGGAAATCCATTAATTTTGTCCTAGAGCCCAAACAAATCTGTGAAAAATCGATGACATTTTTTGGGACACCACAGCCCGGCATTAAGAAACAACATGATGCAGGTACAGAGGGTGGAGGTCTGGGTATCAATGGATTTTTTCTTTCAGACAGGTTTAAGCTAAGATGGGATAACTAGATATTTGGAACCAGATTGGACAATTTTAAACCCTTCTGAGGCTCATATATTTTCTTGGTTTCATTGATTCAATGAATACTTAATGGTAGAAAACAAAGTCTACACAAAGTTTCACATGTTGCCAGTCAGGCTAAAATGCGTGAGCCCTTCAGTGCCAAAAAAGCTCTTCCTAACAACAGCCTAAATTTGGCAAACCTGGTCACCTGGCTCATGCCGGGATCCTGATGAACAACCTGCCAGAATCATGGGCCTTCTGCAAGCCCAGGTGCTTCTAACTGAAGCAGATATCACACCTAGTCTGCACCCCCAGAACCCAGCTACATCTGGCAGCCATTTATGGGCCAGAGCTGGTATTCGGTCCTCTGGTGTCAGAACGCCATCCAGTGCTCTGAAACTGTCTGATGTGGCTTCCTGGCAGGGCCGGCTCTAGGCATAGGCGATATAGGCGGTCGCCTAGAGCGCCATCTGCTGGAGGGG
>NW_023340268.1:20209444-20218791 GCF_004916995.1 Morone saxatilis
GAGGAGGAGGAGAAGTCCCAATATAAAGGTAACATTATGTCATCTTTTTTTAAATGCCGTTTTGATGTTTCATTTGTATTAGCTTGCTAGCTTGGTTGAAATAAAGCAACACTAGCTTCACACTAGAATGGCCAAGACGGTCATTTTGACCATTTTCAAATTTATGTGTTTTAATTTTGGGTGGGGGGGGGGTAATCTCGCCTAGGGCACCAAATAGGCTAGAGCCGGCCCTGCTTCCTGGGATAATTTTTCTTATATGACATGAACATAGCAATTAGGACCTTGCTTAGTCCTAATCTGACATTGTCATGCTCATGCTGATTATTAATTAATGTAAAAAATTACTTTTCTTTCATCAGTCATATGAGCCGAGTTTGTATATCTCCTTGGATATTATTTGCTAAAAAATGACAGTGATAAAAGTGACAGCTTCTCATCCTGTTTGTTTGTCTTCAAGGTTACACCACTCATTCATCATGATCAGATGCCACTTTATATTGACCGTGTCACTCACAACATGGAAATCAGATGAGAGCGACTCAAACTTCAGACTGGGAGTGGAGTTATGAATTGAGGGCACCCTCGGATACTCGCTCTACCCCTCCATCTCCTTGGCGACTGTTGCTGGTAATTTAGTCAGGAAATTGTTTTGTGTTTGTTTATGAACCATGCAGTCCCAGGTGAGATTAATCCAAAAGGAGACACAACACAAAAGAAGGTCGTACGCCTGCGGTGATGACTGTTGTTACAGTGTTGCAGTTGTGGAGTATTTTCCCCTCTCTCCATTTCCACTTCAGAAAACTCAGACAAGGCATACTAATCAATCTGTATCACAGCGCAAGAGGAGTGACCTGCTCAGAATAACACTGAAATTACTCTTCACCTTTAAAGAACATGCGGGTTCAAGGTCTCTCAGACAATCCCGGCCTCTTTATCATATAGACGATAATCCTGCATCTGCTCTCAGATCTGCACAGTGGCTTATTTTCCTTTAATAAAGGCGAATGAAAAGGTGATCACAGCACTCAATCTTCCTGGGGATTTCCTTTAGCTCTCCAGGTCTGTCACTTACGTTGTGATTCATCAGGTTGACCTTTCAGTTTTCGGGCCTGAGCAGTTAATAGGGGATTCATCCTTGACCCTTACATCCACTTTATAAATGCCTTATTTTTCAGCAGCTCATGTTATTGATTGGAATTCAATGTGCATTACGTAGGACTGCATTCACAGGATTTGATGTGTTAAAGTTATAATAAAGTAGTGCTAAGTGAGCATTTTGTTTTTGTAGTTTTTGTATTTACAGTTAAATCAAAATATTTAGAATGTACTATCGTGATGGCTCATTCAGAGGTAGAAATCAACTAGATATAAGTTTTAAAGCATTTTTCTTTTTATACATGCAAAACCGTTTTCCTCCTTCTTTTAAGCAATTTAATGGCTGATTGTTGTCGTTCTAGACAATGTTTAGGATTCCACCAGAAGCTACAGAGCATTTCAGAAGCGACTCTCTGCTCTGCGGACTACATCGAGCTGGGCAGGGAGTCAGACGTAGGAACTGCATAGGGAAGCTGGTCAGTTTTCAAAATAAAACACCCTGCTGCACTGATCACATTTTTATTTTAATAAGACGTATGTAATATGAAAGAAGCCATTCCTAGTAACAAACCTACAGAAAATTAACATCTGACACTGCAGTTGTCCTCAGCACTATGAGGCTTGTTAGCCTCTTTTGGCTCATTGTTTTGGTTCTCTGGGCCACAATACCATTCCCATTAACCCTTTAGTTTCCAGCTGCAGCAGGCAGCTATTGTCAGTGAGATCTGATACACCCACTGTGCACTATTTAGCCAGCACCAACTGGCAAACAAATTGGAGTATTTAGAAGCTAAAGAGAAAAACAGAGCTGAAAGGAGAGTGACTTTTAGGCTTAGCTCAAAATATGAGTCCAAATAACAATGAAAACAATTGGAAATTGTTTCCCAACATGTCAGCTAGCTTTTAATGATCATTGGGGGAAAAAAACTAATAAATAGTTAGTATTAGTTGTAGTCTTCCATCTTTCCATGCTTATATCTACTTATATATTATATCACTTCATGACTCAGAAATATGGTTTGGTAAAAGAGTAGAATTAGTAAAATGTTGATTAGACTGTACAGTAAAGTACAAGTAACTTATCTGGTTGGTCACTGACATTTAATTTAGATAGCTACAGGTCAGTATTCAACTATGAAGTTAAAATAGGAAAAGAGAATCTAGACGCTCTATCCTCTTTGCTGTAATTCACAGACAACATCATGTGTAAAGTCCCTGGTTTCAGCATATTAAAAATGTGTTATGTGTTTTTATTGCAATTGCAACTTCATGCAGACTGGGGCTTTGATATATTGTCTGTACATGTCCTAGGTGTGAATAAACACATTGAAGTGAGATGGACAGGCACAGCCTTCAGTAGAAACAGGATGTTGAAGTAGGCAGGAAGAAAGTGAGCAGCAACCACAGGCAGAGGCAGAGGGTTTGTTTACTGTATTTTGTTACCTTGTGCTGTCTACCTTTTTTTTTTCTTTGTGCTGCTAATGGCCATGACCACGTCTCTCTTTAAAAAACGGTTGTGTATCTCAATAGGATATACTTCACTACCTTAAAATGTTTGCTAGTTTGTCCCATTGAAAAGTGTATGATTTGTAATGATGAACGGGGTGGGAAAAAAATCTGGGATGCTGTTATTGGTTAAATTTTGAATGTATAGCTGCTAGCTCTGCATTAAATACATACAATGACAACAGTCACTACATACAATAGTAAAATGTGCTAAAAGTTGGGTGAGCATTCCAATGGAAGCCCAGTATTCACGTTAAATGACGTTTTGACCTTTCACAAGGCCCTGCAGTGAGTATCAGGCTATGCCATCATAAATCTACTGAGCAGGCGACACCCTTCTCTAGGCCTGACCTAACTCCCCATGAATCCTATTTTCACTCTAGCAAAGAGTGGATACTCTGCGGCTTGACCAGGCTTAATATCAACATTGTATCTGCAGGGGTTGGTCCAACTGGCTTGATGGGCAACTCATGGCCCCCTGAGTTGTCCAACCACCATCCCTTTGTCCCTTGGCCTGTCGTACTAAAAAAGGGAACATGGTATCAAAATGACGTTGTCCTCCAAACAAACCAACCAAGCCTCTTCAGCCACTTCATCCTAGTAAGCAACATACCATACACTTCTGTCCGTAGCATTTACCTATCTGTGCCCCAGTCACTTGCCTTTTTTCTAACCCACAGTCACTGGAACTGGCTGCAGTGTCTTCCATGGTTTTCACTGCCTGTTTTAGGCTCAGTCCTCTAACTGTATACCCAGTTCAATTAACAGAACAAAACTGATTTGCCACCAAAACACCCATGCGCCTCCGTTGCTAACTCTTGCCAAGCTTTTTACTGTCATAGGTCATTTCTATTGCATCTTCTCACGGAACTGTCAGTTCCACAAAATAGGCAACACCACAAAATATGCAGCTTCTCAGAAGTTAAAAGTTATAGGGTATAAAAGACAAGGCATACAATAAAATAAAATACAAACTGAAAGAACGGTCACATACTACCTCTGTACAGTTCATCTACAACCTAAGTTGTTAGCATTCATTTTGAGTTCTTAATTTGGCAAATTGGTAACTTTAAGTCAAATACTCACTCTGCATTTAGCTTTGTTTTGATCCCCACTAACTCCTGAAAAAAAAAATTGGGCTCTTTAGTTGCTAAATGCTCCATTATGTTCACCAGCCAGTTGGGCAGCTATCATACAGTGGGTTTACCAGAGCTTTTATTGCTGAAAACAGCTGCTTATTGTGCTGGAAACAAAATTGATGACGGTGGCAAGACTGAATAAAGGCAGCAAAGTGAGCAGCAAACTGGGCCGTAAAAACCAAAACAGCTGCTGAAAGCAGGTTTGAACCTATTCATTAGTTTTTGGGGTATCATTTTGAAACCTCGAGCTTGGCATTAAGGTTGTCACCAAAAATAAATGTCTCTTTGGCAGGTTTGTGAGAGCCTTTTGACTCAATTATAACTCGTTTTCAGATTAAACACGCAGCAGAATTTCCTTACACTTTATTTGCACAATTTAGACTGGACTGGTTTTGGAGTCTGTGTTAATTTGCTAAAAACAATCAACGTACCAAATAAAGCTCTGGGTAGGTTCAAGCAGGAAGACCTTCTTATTAAGCCTCATCACAATTATCTCATTCCACTTTCTAATCAGCTATGGGCGTTTACTCTTTCAGTTAATCCAATCATATTTAGCCACAATCTCTTTTAACCAATCATGCAGCTTCAACCTTTTAATCTGTTCTCCTCTCTGCTGCTTTCAGCTGTCATTGCAGTGCGAAATCGTTGCAACCCTCCTCCACCCCATTCACGTTCAGTTCATCATACCCAGTACCCAGGTTGAGCTCATCAGAAGTCCACTCCTCATCACATCCAGATCTTCAACATTCTCTTTATTCCTTCACCACCACCAGTGTCTAGACTCCATCGGGAGCTCCTATACTAATCACGGCTTCACCAACCCCTTCAAATACAATGACTCACGATGGGGTCTAATTGCCAAAGACTTGAAGAAGATTTCTCATCTTCATTGTGCACATATCAATTTAATATATGTGCTCATTCAAAAAATTAAGTCTATTGAACTATACAGATGTTAGCTGTAGCTAGGGTAACAATGCAACAACTGTGTGCACAAAACTCTATCAGATGCTCCAGTTCTTTCTGTTATTTTTATCCTGAATCCTCTCCTTTTTTCCTCGTTTCCATACATTCATGAATTGGCATATTAAAGCATGAAGTTGAGACATTTATTTAAAATTTTAAATATTACTGTGGACAATACTTTGCACTGCCCAAAGCAGGTTCGCACTTGTTTTACTCGTGTCTTCACTCTGATTTGAATGTTTTTTCATCATTTCATGTACTCTCTAAAATTTGCTCAGGTTCAGTAGGAACACGCCATAACTATCTGTCTCACAAGCCAGCACATATAACAGTGGAGGAGTAAGCTTTTAAAACTGATCCAGAAGAACAACAAGTCAGAGGCAAGTCAGAGTTTTGCAAAGTTTGTTACAATTTCATCAAATTCATCGTCAATTTGTTTTGCCATGAGTGCCTCCCTGCGTAGCATGCCAACTACTCTGAGAGCTTCCTGTCTGATACATTCTGTCAGTCTGCTCTGTTTGCTGGTCATGGCAGCAGTTTCATCAGCGCATACTGTACACCCACACACTGAGACTGCTCAATTCCATTCAATTCTCTGTACTCATCTGAAATTCAATACGTGTGTTTTCCCCAGGCTCTACCTTTGAGTGCTTTGTAAAACAGCATTTCCTCCACAAAGTTCTCCTCATTCACAAAGCAAAGTGTAAACAAATGTGCAGGACTGGATGGGGAAAAATGCAAAATACACCTGCACCAGAAACTGAAGCACCCAGAGATGTCCAGGGTCATTTCACTAAATACAGTATCTCTACTAATGATCACACCTTCAACCAGAGGTTGAAAAATAAGGAAAAATGAAATAACTGGCTGTGGTGTTTGGCTTGGATAAAAACCTGCTTTTTTCTCCATCCATGCCACACAGATAATCAATTGTATGATTTAATTGGTAAGACAGCATACTTAGCATGCTGGTGCATTTGAGCAAAGCATTTACACAATGACTGACAGTCCAGAACAATCTGCCACGGCTGCACTGCACAACAAAAGTGTCTGAATGAGAAGAAAAGACCAACCAATAGTAAAATTAGCAAAAAAAATCATGTTTTTCAGAGTCCCAAACTCTGACGTAGGCCGAACAGAAAAATCTTGGTTTATTATTAAATGCACAATCCATCACTGGAGTGCAGCTGGTCTCAACCATTGTGTGATGCTGTGGAGACACCTTTCTGGACAACAATCAAAGATCAAGCTTTTTCTTTTAGTTTTTTGTTTCTTTTTGTAAGTCTTTATGCATTCCTAACGAGAATCAGGTTAATAGATCTCTTCAGATTTTAAATAATCATTGATACACTGTCACATGACATTGTGATCAAGAAATAATCAATATATTATAGATTCCAGGAAATCAGTATACATACTTCCCAGAAAGAATAAAGTATAATAATAGAGGGGCCATCACAGTAAAAAACATGTAATAAAAGCAGAAACATTTCCAGGAAAGATTTCTTTGGAGACATTTTAAAATCTTCCTTCTTACTGGCAATCTTCACCTTCATATGCAAACATGATGGCACAAAAGAGACGTTTAGACCCCATTTAAACCTGGCATTAACGTGCAATCTGAATCTAGCGGTCTATCTGGATAATGATATCTAAACACAGGCCTTTGTATTTACACCTGGTACTAATAAGGGATCTCATTATCTCAAATTTGCCCACATTGTGATTGGATCTCAACATGCAAAATAGGCAGGCATAGCTGGCTCTACAAATATAGCACATTCTGGTAGGGATGCAGGGACCTGATAAATCGTAACAGTATCTGCACTGATACGGACCTATTGAGCAAACCGCGTATCGGCCCTGACATGACTGAGCCGCATTGGTACTGTCATTATGAAAATTCAGACATTCAGCTATTCATCACATTAATTCAGTCAGGTCAGAGACTCTGTTTGTCAGTGGAACTTTTCTTACCTTACATAAAAATGATCCCAAGTAATATACATACGCTATTTAAATAGAATGTATTATTATTAATGTTTTATATTGTTTTACTGAATGATGTTCTTGTATTCTTTTTATATTGTTATTGTACAGTGTCTTTGAGTATTCAGAAAATATTGTTATTATTATTACATATTTTAAACAAAGGGTAAAAACAGAACGCTGGTATGGGATCAGAATCAGTATCAGCAGATGTGCTGCGCTAAGGTACTGGAGTATGGTTGTATGGTTGGAGCATCCCTGGTTGAGGGAAGGAATGCTGCAGTATGGGCTCTGCTTATTTTTCCTTTGGGCAGAGTAAGGTGGCATTTCAGCTTGTTGGGCAAATTTTCTTAAACCTGCTGTAAATTATTTGTAGGCCACTTGGGGGCAAGATATAAACAACACTGGCACAATATAACAATAGTGGTGTTTCCATTCAAATGTATTGTAAATTTTAACCAATTTTTTTAAATAGTCTAAAGAAAATGCAAAAGGATGCTTGTTTCCGTCCTCTACCTTTATGCAAATATCAGGATTAATTAATATGAGTTGGCCCATCAAGCAGTAGGTGATGACAATTCTCCAGTCAGAACACGAGAAGAAGAGGACGAAACAAGATGAAGTAATTAAATTTTTTAGTTTAAGTTACTTTGAACTTTTTTGAATTTTTGTGTTTTCTAATGTAATACTTTAAAATGCACTTGATGATGAGAAAAATACGTTGATGGAAACCTGATAATGACTACCTCCAAACAATCTGGTCTGTCCCATAACACAATGCATTTTGCAAGCATTTACACCATGCATTAACACGCATTTTTCCATATTCTGATAAGATATCCAAATACAGATTGCATGTTGCTGTGGTTCCTGGGACTATTTGTTAAAAAATAACCATAAAATGGTTCCATCAGTTCAAATTGAGCATAAACTTGAGAAACTATGATCATGCTTTCAACAGGTAACAGCTGCAATTTCTGCCTGAACGTTATTCTGAGACCATGGTGCATCTGTCCACTGCGGGTTCCGCAACTTTGGTACACCACCAGGCTTCCATTCATTCAGAATTGTCACATAAGTCACACACAAACTGTTCAGTTGTGATCTCAAGAAAAGCAAATATCACTGAACAGAGACAGCGGCACATAGAATGATAATATAAGAGAATGCCTATTAAAACATGAGCAAATTAACAAATGGATGAATGAATGAATCTGTCAGTAACGTAATGTCTCAACTGAAATCTAAACCCAGGAGCTGCTCCAAAGAACGTTGTTTTTACTTGCCCACATTCACTAAGCAATGCAGAGGCATAATTAATATTTGATACATGTGTCTAGGAAGAAATAAAATGCCCACTGGGTGACTGGTCACAACACAGCCTCTATTCCAGCTCATCCATATAATTGTGTGCTGGAAGTGTAATTATATTTTTCTTTTCTTTTTTTTTAGTAAATGGACGAATATGAGATAGCACAATCATGAGCAATCTAAAAGTACTCATCAATTCACTGCACAAAGAAGAAAATAGAGCTGAGGAATGCATGTTCTTCTCCTTTCAATTATTTAATTCAAATATGAGGCTAGCCTCAAAAACCACTGTCTTCAGGTAGATCTGACCATGGTGAAACTATTCTTATTATACACAGACTACTGGTTTTGATTCTTTCAAGATTTCAACTTCTCTCTGGTTTGAATCTCTATCAGCTTTTTAAAAAATAATATTTTTTACTGCCATAAACTTTCTTAATTTCTATGACACCTGTGAGGTATACTTTCAAAACAATGTTGGTGTTGTACAGTTCTGCTCTTTCCTTTCCTTCAGTGAGGTCACATTTATAGACACATTTTCTGAGCAAAACATTCTTGTCATGATTAATTGACTTGGAACAAATCAATATCGCCCACAGCAGGAAAAAAAAAACTTTATGAGGGAAGAGAGACATGCAAGAATCTGTCTGAAAATCTGTGACCTTCAAATCACCAGATAACTCATACCATGTGACAGGAATCAATTTATATAGATGAGAGTCGACGAGAATGGAGGTCTGTGCCTCAAAGGGGAAAAGAAAAATGTTTGAAATCATTACCTGGGAGCTGTGTTTGTCCAGCTCTGTCATTTCAATCTTGAAAACTGATTGCTTTTTACACAAACAAAAAAAAACTAAGTTTTTCTAATGTATCTACACAACTATGTATTGTCTACACCTAATTATCTCTTTTCCAGGTGTAAGCCTGGAGGGGGTGGTGCATTTGGCCATGTGTCCCTGTGTGTGTCTGTCCGCAGCTAATCATACATACTACTGGACCAATCAGCCTAATATTTTTTGTGCACATTTATGGCTGTATGCTCAAGGAGCTCTCGTGGTTGTGGTGAGTCACAATGTTTAAAAAACCTATTTGTTAAGTGCTCTGTTTTATACTACCATTGATGCTGACCTCCTCACTCCTCTTACCCAGCTGGTAGGGGCTGCAAGTGATCAACAGCTGCCTCAGTTTGGAATCTTGTTTCCACTACGGACAACGTACATCTCGTTCTGCGGTCTCGTTTGTGTTGGCAGATTCTTTTGGTGGCATTTTCACTTTCAAATTGACATTTTACATCAATGGTATTTTAGAATTGTCTGATGTTTTTCTCCATATACCCTGTCA
>NW_023340268.1:20218829-20219168 GCF_004916995.1 Morone saxatilis
GCACTCCCTGTTCCCCACCCACATAACACACCTGGCAGAAATCTGCCCTCTGCTGAGTTCACTCTTCTAGTAATGACTAGTCCGGCTGAGAATTGATGATTGGCAGTGTTTAGTCTTGAAAAATCGCAGTCGCAGAAAGGGGCTTTAATATTTCCTTTTTCTTCTCTTGTCGTAAGAAGACAGAACAACATGTTTAGTTAGGGACAACAACTCCTGTAAGCTACATGCTAATGATGCAGTCAACCAAATGTTAAAAGGAGTTCGGTCTAGACCTGCTCTATTTGAAAAGTGTCCTGAGATAACTTCTGTTATGAAATTGGCGCTATACAAATAAAATTG
>NW_023340268.1:20219268-20219900 GCF_004916995.1 Morone saxatilis
TTTGAATGCTAAAGGACTCCAAGAGAGCATTGATAGCAGTTGTGCAGAGTCATTGGAAGATGCCTGTTCCACAGCATCCACCATAATTCTGTCTTCTCCAGAGAGCACCTTCTCCCTTCGTTCTGAGTCCTGGCCAGCTCAGTTTGAGATACCTACCTTCTCCTTTGACACTGAGCGTGGCTCAGAGGCAGAGCGGCCGTCCCCCCCAGTCGGAAGGTTGTTGCTTCGCATCCCGGCCCCTCCTCCCTGCCCACGTGTCGAAGTATCCTTGAGCAAGATAGCTGAACCCAAATTGCTCCCCCGATTGCATAGCATCAAGTGTGTGAATGGTTGTATGCAATTGGTTAGTTTCCTGTTCCGATGGACCTTTTTGCCTCCGCTGTGCTGATTGTGTGTGTGAAAGGAGTGAATGTGCCAACGTAGGTGTAAAGCGGCTTTCTGGGAGTGGATCGGGAAGGACTGTGGAAAGGCGGCTATACGCAAGTACACCGGTCCATTTACCATCAAACCATGATCAACATACCGTCAAACATGGGCCTTGCTTCGCGAGACCAGGGGCCCTCAAGCAACGCATGGCTCCCTTTGTGCTTGTGGAAGGATAGGCAGTTGTCAGGACAAAGAGTTGCCTATCT
>NW_023340268.1:20219925-20237299 GCF_004916995.1 Morone saxatilis
AATGGTTTATATAGTTGGCACAACAGCTTGAAGTATAAGCTTGGCAATTACAGAGCAAAGGTGAGACACCTTGGACTACCAGAGCTAAATGTAAACTCCCGAAAGAGAAAATCAGCTGCAGACTCCAGCACTCCAGGTAGAAACTTGAAAAAGGCGAAGAAATCTGAGGTAAACTACCTCCCACCTCATCCTCAAGGTGAAACTGATGCAACGCTTGAGAAGGAGCGAGTGGAGCTTCTCTATGAGTACAAGAAGAGAGACAATAACAAACTCATAAATGAGAAGATGGCAAAAACCTTCTCACTGCGTCGAAATGATGTAATCCTCAACAAACCACCTGTGATTGACTTCAAAGCTCGATGGCCTGCCTTGTTTGAGTTTTCCCAGGTATGTTGAACATTTTAATCATGTCTTCTCCAATACAGGGTGTTGTGTGGCAAAGTTTCAAAGTGAATATCGCTATTTTGAATTAATCATTATTTCCTTGTTTGACGGTATCACTGCCATTATCCTGTAACCTATGTGACACTTTCTGAAGTGAAAGTCACACATCTTCCTGTATTTTAAGATTTAACAGTGTTTTGGGTGTGCTTTTAATTCCTAAGTGCAACATTGGGATGTAAGTGGCATAGCTGTAGGCAGCTGCTTAGTTTTACCATAAACCCGGCTGAACAGTGAGGGCTTCCTTCTGTGTCAGAGGGAGCGATCGCATGCCAAAATTAAGCTGTAAAGAAAAACTTTGCTTACTCCATCAAACACAAATAGACACAATGCCTTAGCGATGGAACTCTGAGAATAAAAGCCCTAAACTTATTCTGATTTAACTGTTTGGGGGGGGAAATGAGCAATATATTTACCTGATGAGGCTGCCAGAATGAAAGCTATTCTTACTTGATTACCTGTGGAAAAAATAAGCACTTCCGGTGCAGCATCCCTTATCACTTACATTTACGATTTCAGTGTAGTCTTTGGATTCATTTTTATGTCTTATTCTGTTTCTCTTGCCCATGTGTGTCTGTAATTCTTTTCTCTCTGTATCTCATTATGTTTCTACATGTTTCTCTCTTGGTCTCTCTCAGATCGAGGAGGAATTCCGCAGGATCACACTGAAGCCACTGCAGTCCACATTCCTGGGCAAGTTGGACCAATACACACCCAAGCTGTTGAGCCTGTACAGGAGGAAGGGTGGAGCCGTTGGGAAGAAACTTGATGAGACCCTTGACATGTTAAATGAGGCATGTATTTACAACAGTGTAGTAGTAGTTAGTTTTATGCAGTTGCTTTCTGACGTCTGTAATCTCATATTTTATATTAATCTCATGTTTCTCATATTAATGAGTAATCTCATTTCATATTTTTGTAGGACAGCAACATTGAGTCCCGAAGAGAAATTGTGATCAGAGGCCTCACTCTCTACCTTGGTGAAAACACTGGAGAGTTAATCAAGGACTACCAGGTAAAGAAAATATAACTCTGATTCAAAGCCCTGTCAATATGAGACAAGTTTGTGCCTAGAAATTAATGGGATTTGATTTGATTAATTTAATCGTATCAAAATGCCTTACACATGAAGGACACAAAGTACAATCGAGGATAAAAAACACTATTTCCAGGACTTATTTCCATTGTGGTCTTCATATGATTTTAGCATCTAATTATTAAAAATGCTGCAGGAAACATGGGAAAATCATCACAGATATCTAGAGACTACTTGTACTCTATGTACAAGAATATCCTGGGTTTGCTGATAACTGCTGCTAACAATTGGATTTGATTATTTTATGGAATTTTGAAGATTGGAAACTATTGGAATATGATTTTGCTTTGCTATATTAATTCTTAAACGCTGTAGTGAAAGAACAAGAAACTAATGACCGATGTATAACCATTTATAGAATTATGTAGCTAACAGAACCAAATATATGATACTTTTTATATAAAGCTGCATTGCTTTATTGAATGAGCGAAAGATGATTTCTCCAACAGTAGGTCTTAAATTGACTTAAAATGGCCTTATATGGCATTTAATTGAACTCTGTGATACCTGTAGACACCCTTTGCTAAGCTACTCTCAGCTACTACTTCAAAACTACCACAACAATCGAATCCTCTGTTTGGAGAGGGAACAAAGAGTTATGCATCCTTCACATTACAATACTGTACAATAAATACGTTTTATTCTCTCTGGTGTATTTTCACAGGTTTTCGATGACGACGATGCTGCAGCTGTCCAAGAAGCCATTACTACATTTGTCTCCGGCATCTTTGTGGTCAGCAAAGCCAGGGATGGTCTCCCCAAGCAAGCTGGAATAGCCATCGAGGGAGCAGAAGTCCTTTTTGGTATCCCAGATGTGGCACATGCTTGCACCTATCTGATGGGCCTTTACTATGCCTTGGAACTAAGGTACCCTAATAAAACTGAAATACAACATTTGAGGTCTTTCAGAAGATCTTTCTAGAGCTGGAGGATGCAAACAAAAAAAAATGTCCTTCCAAAGTTCATGATCTCAAGGTCTGTTTGCATGCTTAAAAGGCCATACAGATGGCTTTGAAGGTGTAGGATTTGAGTGAGCTCACTCTTATTACTTAGTTTTACAGTTAGTTTTTACACTGCACATTCTGAGGTTCTCCCAATGCATTCTCTTCAGGTTACACCTACTCGCTGCCTGGAAAATATTTAATTTGATTTAATTTGATGATGCTGGCACATATTTTATTTTGTTATGTATTGTGAATTCTATCTGTTCTCTGCACTTTAAATGGCACACCATAATTCAGCTCCCAGCTCAAGAAAAGCATTTAAAGTAACCTGAACTCTAATTTTTCAAGCAGCTTTTCATGTACTGCCACAAGAGGCCAGAGAAACCATACAGAACTGGAAATTTCTTTACTACATTTTTTAAATTTTGAGAGCTGCTGGATTTTGGTTTGTTTTTTGCCTTATCAATTGTACTGGAATGGTAGCTTGTGAATTTGAATGTAGCTGTTTTGACAGCTAGGATTTCATTTCGTTATGATGTTCTGACCTCTAAGAAACACTGTCAGTGGGGTTCTGATAGCATGTCTTGTGCTGACGGCAATTATCCCTTCAGTGTTCATGACTCTTTGGAATGGAGTTCATATATATATTGTCAAATAAATTTGTTTATTTGAGCTAAACAACTTCCAAGTGTTGTTTTGGGTTAAGATGCATAATTATACCTGAGATTGTTTGACTCATGTGGGTGTTGTTCATAGTATACAGTGTGATAAATTGATTTATAGTTTGGTCCATACAATGTAAGAAAATGGTGAAAAATCAATCACTGTTTCCCAAATCCCAAGACGCAACCTAATATGTCTTGTTTTGTCCTGATCAACAGTCCATAATTTAAAACATTCACATCAGAGAATCTGGGATTTTTCTTCTTAAAATCAAAATTATTGACGATTAATTTAGTTGTTAGCAACTAATTGATTAATCAACTAATCGTTGCAGCTCCTGTCTATTTATCAGTATGGTCAATCACTTGGCTCCACGCGCAGCAGATCTTGACATGTGATAAGAGGATTGTCATTTCCAACACATAGATGACACATACTTAACTTTTGTAGACCCAGCATGATAAAAAATATTGTGGCCTGATCTACTTAAAAAAGGTAAGCAAATTTTTTCATCAGATTATTATGTAGATAAAGCAAGGCTAGTCTTTTGTATAGGCTACTTAATTTCTTGAATGTAAGAAATGAGTTTTGGAAGTAATTCTACTTCCATTAGTAAGTAAAGTCTATTTAGCTAAATATAAATATAAAAATAAATAAATAAAAATAAAATATAAATTTAGCTATAAAATTAAGTTCACTCATTTGCAAAACAAAGTTGACTTTACTTGAAAAATTAAGTTGACATTACTTGATAAATTAATATTGACTTTACTTGCAAAACTCATTTCTTACACACAAGAAATTAAGTAGCCTATACAAAGACTAGCCTTGCTTTATCTACATAATAATCTGATGCAAAAAGTTGCCTTACCTTTTTTAAGTAGATCAGGCTCAATATTTTTATCATTGTAGGAAAGACAAGAACATCACAACAAAATGTACTATATTGTCACAGTAACCAGATGCTTCAAATCTAAATTCTGTTATCTGACTATCTATTACTCATTCAACCGTTCAACTCATAAAATTCCTTTTCAGGCTTAGTTGTTATATGTTTATCCACTGTTTTGTGAAAATAAAATGGGGTTAAAGAACATCTTTGCCATGTTTCCCTGAAAGGTCCAGTGTAAGATTTAGGAGGATCTATTGGCAGAAATGGAATATAGTATTCACAGGTTTTGCTACCTTAGAATGAGCCTTTTTATAACTACATATGTACCAAGCACTGGCTCTAGATAGATAGTTTTGCCGCCACCATAGTTTCACCTACACGCTTGGAAGGCGAGCGGTATTTAATTGGTTTCAATCTGCAACTTTGCTGCTAGATGCCACTAAATCCTATACACTGGTCCTTTAAAATAGCTCCCAATCAGATCTACAATTGCAATACGATAGCTAGCTACACTATTATGAGGGGTTAAAGGTTACGCTAGAAAAAGTCCCAATCAGGGCCTTTGTGGGAAGATGCTGCATACTTAAGTTCATTGACGTGCTTCTTGTTTTAAAGTCTGCCAGCAACATTAAAAATTCAGCTGCAGATTTTAAGCCAACTCACAGAGTTAGCGTTAATTCACTAATTTATCGAGCTAACAACAGCAGATAAAATCTGCTTGCAACAGTGATCATTCCATTCCAGCCAACAAAATCGATACAATTGTTTACTTCTGTTTGCAGTTAAGGGCCTATCTGTGTAAAAAATATATCCTATTTTGACACATATATTATACAAGCATAATTTTAAAGATTCCATAAGTAAAGAAGATACTAAAGAAAAAGGCAGGAAAACGCCAGGTGTTTGTTAGTTTTAAATAAAAGTCCAGGCAAGCCTAAAGTGCTACTGAAGTGAAAAAACTGCTCACAGAAAATAAGTGTCCTTCAGACACTTAATGTGTAACTTATGGACAAAAGCAAAAATATGCCAACTAAATGATTGCGTAAACTAAAAAAAATATTAAGTTCATGATGTACACCGATCAGTCATGACATTATGACCACCTGGGCACCCTGGTGGTCTCAAATCCTCACGCTGCCCATTGTTCCTGCTTCTAACACATCAACTTTGAGAAACAAAATGTTCACTTGCTGCCTAATATATTCCAACAACTGACAGGGGCCATGATAACCAGATAATCAGTGTTATTCACTGTCAGTGCTCATAATGTTATGGCTGATCGGTGTATAAATACAACACTGGATGACATGGAGGAAGCGTGCACAGGCCATAGGAGTATATGGGCAGTATTTTTAAATGTTAATGTTATTAAATTAAATTGTGAAATTACAGAAAATATTTAAAACCTTGAAATTGAACTGAAATTGAAAAACTCACCTACTGGCTTTTTCCAGAGCTTTAAACGGAATCTTGTGGTCTTCCTCAGCAGATGGAGTTCACCCAGTTGTCATGGAGATGACGTTGTCATCATGAGACCTATGCACGGAACAATTATGCCTGAAACAGACAACAGCAGAGATGTATAGATGACACTTGCTTAGACACAAAAGCCATGTATACACCATTTCCCACACAACTGCTATGAATAAGAGATAGCTGTGGTTGATAGTACTTATTATTTTATTATTTATTCTGTCCACACAGTGTCACATAAAAAGTCACTCAAAAGCGCATTTATAAACCAAATTTTTAAACTATTTATGACAGTTTTATCATTCTTTTTACTTACCTTTGAGCCGTCCTTTCCCTGCTAATGATCTTTAATATTGGTATTAATGATATTTTATCCTGAATTGTGAAGCAGTTTGTAAAGTCTGTTTCAATATGAATGCTTCTGACGTTTATTAATAATGTTTAAGATAACGATGATGGTTTACATGTACATGTGGTGAATTTGTGGGATGGGAACTATTAATAGCCACAGCCGTGCGTAATGACAGCTGTTCCGGTGCCGCTGGAGAACTGCTCTGATGCGACAGCATCAGTGAAATTGCACTGCTTCTTTTTGGTTCTTCTCATTGACAGGTCTAATGAGTAGTGGAGTGGGCTCAAGTATAGATATGCAAACGGATATTTATGCACGTTTCTACATCCAGGTGGGTGTAAAATGGGGCTTGTACATGTGCACAGGAACAGGAATACGTGTGCCTTTATAAATCTGACGAAAATAGGGTCTGTATATTTCTGCCTTAATGTGTTCAGTGTCAGTCATTAATCTAAACTATTTTATACATGTGGCACCAAGCTGTCTGTGAACACCAGATCAAAGCTGGTGACGGTATCAAATAGCAGGTCATTTACCAGGGGCCAAATGTATAAAAGATATAACCATGTGTATGGCATTTCCTATATATACAATTAGATTTAAAAAATAAGAATGTAAAATGAGAATGTGTGTACCTTTTATATACTTCAGATCATATGTATACATTATTAGAGCAAGCCACAAGTGATAAAATGAGATGGAAAATAGGGTGAAAGATTTTTTTTGCACTCTACACAGCAGTTGTAGAATGTCAATCAATGGCACGTAAAAACCTAATTTTGATTAAAAAATGTAAGGTAAAAGCATAATATAATGAATGGAAGGTAGTGTAAAGTCACACACTGTCTGTTTGAAATTATTATAGCAATAATATAGGAACATTAAATATATATTGAAAAAACAAAATAAGTTGTTTTTTTTAAGTTGGAAGTCTGTCACATCTGAACAATAACAAAAGACAAAGTTTGATGACATTGTGAAGTAGCATGGGATCATGGGAGTTGTTTTCTCGACCATTATTGCCGGCATTTCAGTCAGCTTCTTCTGGTTAGGATTCCTTCAGTGTTCAGGAGGTTTCTACCGAGAGCCAAATCACAAGCTAGCTGCTGCTATAGGTAGTCAGCTTGTTTCTCTGAGAACTTAAAATCCAGACGTCTGATGACTAAAATGAATTATCCGGTTAAAATATATGGTTAAAAACTAAGTGTATTATTAAATGTGGCTTAAAACTGTATTAAAAAGTCAATTTATGATAGCTTCTGGCAGACATTGGCAGGTGACTGGTGAAATGCACCATTACTGGAATAAACTTAGAGATTTCTCTGGGTTTGTTGGAAACATTTGGGATAATGTAAGTAAGTATAATAAGTATACAACTCAACAAACATAGGTCTAGGGTTCATAGACATTTTAATGCAGAAATGTCACATACATATTATATATATATATGGCGATAAAATGTTAATTTACCCAACGATTTCAAAATTTAGGAATGCTGTGGCCAAACTTGAAATCTGAAATCTTGCAGGGCCCACCCAAACCTTTAATTACAACTCTGATCTACACAGAAGATGAAATATTTCCAAATATATATTTGACTTCATTAACAGAACAATTCTATGTGAAGCAGTGCAAATGTAAAATGTAAACTTGAAGATGTTTCAACACATACATTCAGACACAATTATTACAATCCATCACAGCTGGACTCATTGTAGTGTAATACTTGAGGTGATTAATGGCACAAAACAAAGCAATCATTCTCACAAGTCTATAAATGAATACAAGATTTACTCCAGTCTGTGAGACGGCCCGTAAACTGTTTATCTCGATACACTGAATATGAATCACATGTTGGGTAATGTTGCATTGGGTCACCTGCAACTCACCTAATGAGAAAGGTGTTGCTGCTACATAGCAGCTGTCGAAGTCTTGATGTCTGGCTGAATGGACATCCGCTTTGGGCTGAGATCAGGCCTGACATCTAGTTTATTCCTGTACTAATGTAAAATCCAGTTTTTTGGTAGCAAAAGAGCAACAGAAACATCAATGCCTTGTTGGACAGATCAGTATATTCCGAGTAAACATGCATTCCGAAATGTGCCAAGTGCTTCTGTCTGAAGATCAGTTTCAAAGCAGTATCACAAGATAACTTCATAAGGCTTTCCTGCTCCCTGGAACAGAGACCTGCAATGGCATCCTCATTTAGGATGACCAGGCGTCCCACTTTGTGTGGAACTGCACAGAATTTTTATCTCCTGTCCCACACATTGAGACAATGTTCCCACATTTGGATTGGCTCTAGTTTTCAAAAGTCAAACCTGACAAATACTTTTCTAAAATGTGTTTTTTATTCAATGGCTGTGAGTAAAACAAGAAAAAGCTGAAATCATACACACTTGTAACCAGTGGAGCCACATCTTTGACCCTTTTCACAACTCCAGTGAGTTTCCCCACCATGGCCCGAGCTCCGTCAGTGCTTAGTCCCTGACACTTTGTCCAGTCTATTTCACGGGAGACCATGGATGCATTCATCAAAGTTATCCGCTGTAGTGTGTGAGGGTAAAGGTTTGCAAAACAGAAATTCTTCATATATTTCAGTATATGTCATATTCATATCTGACAAAAGCAAACAAATTTGTCATGCTTGCAATGTCTGACGACTCATATCTTGCTCCTATTCTGTTCACTAAAGTAGCTGCTTCAAGACATCTTCAGCCATATCAACAATACGGTGCTTTACTATGTTATCAGACAAAGAAATCACATTAAGTTGTTAGGCTGCTTTCTCACCAGTCATCACTCCTACCATCTCTTCAGCTGCAGGTAAGATCAAATCCTCCCCAAAGGTGAACTTATCATTCATTCAGTTGCTTTCTTAAAGCTCAGATAATTTCTCTGCTTGTTATCAAAACATTCTCAAGGCTTTGATGAATATTGTCCACGGTTTGTTTCTAGAGGCCGGCGCAGATTGCACGATTTTAGGGCCTCATTTTCTAGCACTTCTGAACGCGCACACACATAATCCCAGCGATAGGTACTCACTTGACTACTTTGTGCCAGTCCTTTTTGTTTTCACAGACTAATTTTGATTTTCTGAGGATTTGTTTGTTGGGATTGATTTTCCATTGACAGCTTACCTTTTACCATCTGATAGCCACCGCTCCATTTGAACTACTTCCCCGCCAATAATGAGATATTCCATCAACTACAATGCCCCACAAATTACAAGATAAAAAATACTTTTGGATCAAAAATATGTCAGATAAATCACAGCTTCACGGGAATCTCTGTCGGCTCTATTTAGATAATCAAGTGGGAAATTGGTTTCAGATATTATATTTCTACGTTATGAAGACAGCAGGAGATTCACAACTGATTAGGGACATCCAACAATGCAGTAATATCTACTGATGTGAAACCACCTACATAATGGACTGACTGACAGATTCATTGATTGCAGCTCAAAAGTAGATGTCAGTCAATCAATCAGACACTGCTTGTTCCTTTATTCCTGTCTGACTGTCACAAGTGCTTTGAATTCCTCGGGAGTTGGAGAACACAATCAAACTAATAAACAATGACACACTATTTTTTTCTTTGTAGTGGATGAGAGAACTGCAAAAAAGTGTCTTTATTACCAAACTTTCTTTAGTTTGATAAAATAGTAGTGATCTGTGTGTTCTGGGAATATAATTACTTTGAAGTAGCTATAGAGACACACCAAATATATACAGCATAGATGTATCCTCAATCACCTAGTGTTCAGAATGACAGAGCATTTTACAGTGAAACTCAGTCAAAGTCAAGGAGGTGTGGGTATGTGTAAACTTGCTCTCTTAAAGATATTTTAGTTGATCAACAGAGGCTTTATCTTCGCTTTTCTTTCCTTTTTCAACAATAGCAGCTGGCTTTCCCCTGCAATTGATTGTGAAAAGCGGTTTGTCTCGTCTGTGAATCACTTTGTGGCTCATCACCCACATTTTACCCCCTCTGAATAGAAGTGTAGAAAGTCAATTTATTTCCCCAAGATTGCAATTTCTCTTGTTTATAGTATGAAAATGAGTTTGTATCGAGATGAAAAGGAATCACATTCTAATTTGTTTGGAGCTTGCTTGAATGTGATAATGAGATTCTGTTGTACGCCAGCAATTTTAATATATCTCCGGTGACGATGATGGAAAAAGCCAGTAGAATATATACCAGAGCTAAAATCACGTCATTGCATCATACACAAAATCCCAGACGTCTCTGTTTCTCCTGGTAATAACCTGGCCTGCTTTCATCCTAAATTATGCATAAGGTGAGAGATAATACTGTTTTCCTGTTATTTTATTTGCATGCAGACTATGAGATCAAAATGTAACTATATGATAGAGCTGAATACTTTTTGAAATATGCAAGGGTGTAACAGATGGTTTACAACTGGAAGGGACCTTTTTTTTCAAATCGCAGGTGGGGGACAATTAGAGCGAGAAGTTTTACTGTATCCTAGATTAAACAGCATATTGACTTAAGTGTTAATTAGGCAAAATAATGCAAAATGTGAGTTTCATATTTACATGGATGGCAAATTGCAAAGTATTCGAAAAATGATCCCATGAGAGGCAAATATTTCCCAGTTTTGAATACAATCTCTGCAGCATACATAGCTAAATGTAAATAAATATGAAAAAATAAAGTCAATTAAACAATTAAAGTCATAGATTTTTAACTGAGGGTTATTTCATCATTTTCCCAAGCTCTTCCCTTCGTTCTGCCCTTGGATTACACAGTACACCAATAAAAATATCTGCCAGTAGCTGAGCCATGCTGAGTCCTGTACGGTTGACCCTTACAGGAGATCCAAGTACAACAATTTACTTACGCACTTATGACTGATAATACAATTTATATGTATTAAATAATAACTTAATTTTTTGTCATCATTAAAAACACATTTTACTTTCTTTGACTTGCCCAGTCAATGTGAAAATGTACATACACATGCCCCTAACGTAAACCCAACTGACTGGCTAAGTCCAGATGCCTTGCCAAAAATCAGGGGTTCTGTTTATAGTCATAGACATTATACCAGTGACATATAGACCTTTCACTACACTTTCAGTGTCTATATCTGTAGAATATGTCACAGACATGGAAGAAAAGAAAACATGTATTTTTTTTAACTCAACACCTCCTGTATCTGTTTCGGATTAAAAGCTCTCTGGCATTTCTGTGGGCAGACCCCATCAAGGTTAACAAGGCTTTTACTGTACCGCATTTATCAAAGGTAAACTCAGTATAGAGAGATAGGGCTGGCAGCAGCAGCTCCACCGCAGCCACACAGCTGACACCCTGTTGGTGGTCGGCAGTGTGGACCAAGTGTTAGAGTTAAAGGACAATTCCGCGCAAAATGAACCTGGGGTTAATAACACTTATTTACCGAGGTTGGTCTGTTCTCTGGATATGTTCTTCATTTCTAATCGCACGTGACAGTTTTAGCACAAACCGCTAATTACAGTATAACGCTGTCAACAGGGCATTGTAGAAGTTGAATTAAGAAAGCTATTCTATACCACTAACAAGGTCAAAATAGCCACCAACACTTACACAGTAGCATCAATTAGGGTCCGCTACTTGTAAAACCGAAGCATTGGGAGGACTGTGTTATGTGACAGAACAGTCTATTTAAAAAGATAGTTAAGAACAACAGTAACTCACGTATACAGGCGGGCGCCATCTTGCGGGAAAACAGTCTGGACCAGTTCACTCTCTGAGATGTGACTGAACGCACCCATCTTACGTGAACTTGCGCTGTTGCGGAAGAAACCACTGAAGCGCAAACAGGAGAACTACTAGTCTACTAGTGCTTCCACAGACACACACTGAAGAGATGGCGATTATTTCAACCAAATTTGAAGACATTGACAACAACACCCTTTGTCAGTTTAATGGACGTCCTTATCTTTTCAAGGCCGGATATACAGACGAAGAGCCCGCGGAGCTCGCTGAAAAGGCTACAGAGAGAGAGAGCCTAGCGGTAGCTCAAAAGCCTCCCAAACCCCTACAGAAAAATCACCTCAAGAAAAGTGCGTTACGGAGGAGCGAGAGAACCTGTTGCGGATAATCTGATAACGGGTTAATGGTGGTGAATTTTTTTGGCATAGTATCCATTCGTACACCGTAATTGTATAAGATAGCCGTTCGGTTTGGTAGAAACTAGGTCGGGGGGGAGGGGTGGGGCAAAACTAAACTTTATTTGCTTGCTGTTGGCCAACAGTCGAGCCCTTTTTCAGTAAGCTGTAGGTATACCTTCATTAAAACTGTAAAGCATAACTCGTCTAGTGTACTTACTCAGTGATAACGGTCCATCTGGTTCCCTCCGGTTTTGGGTGCCGCCTCAATTTATTTTCGGGGGACATGGAAAAAGTTTTTAGTACAGCTCCTGTTTATCAGAGGAGGGGAAATCTTTCAGACTGCTACAAAACACTGCCGTCTCTTGGGGTGTCGCGACGCAACAGGTCCCACTTCCGTGCCGACACAGGCCACTCCTCTGTCCGCGTGCCATAGCTTCACCAATGTCCGCAGGTTACACCACCAGTTTCCGAAGGGTACGCAGGCTGTTGTTTCCGGGCTTTGACTAACGCTACCTCTCTCTTCTCCTCGTAGCCCTTTCACGGAGGGCTCCCTAGAACTAGTTGCTCCATTCGTCGTGTATATTTCAGCTCGAAAAGATAAGACGTCCATTTAAACTGAGGGGTTTCGTTGCAGTGGTCTTCAAATTCGCTTGGAATAATCCGCCATTCTCTTCAGTGTGCTGTCCTGTGGGAAGCCACTGCAGTTCAGTTGCGTTCACGTGGCTTCTCTTCCATGCAAGCAGCCGTGGATTTCACGTAAGATGGTGCGTTTCAATTCCATCTCAGAGAGTTGGACTGGTCACGACTGATTTCCCAAGGGGGATGGCCCGCCGCCTGTATACGTTGAGCTACTGTTGTTCTTAAACTATCTATTTTCAATAGACTGTTTATACACATACAAAGTCCTCAATGCTTTAGGTTTACCAAAGTTAGGCCCTAATTATGCTGACTGTGTAAGGTGGTCGGTGCTAATTTGAGCCTTGTTAGCTTGGTATAGAAATAGCTTTCTTTTCATTTTACTTCATGGCCGCCCCGTTGGATAGCGTCGGGTATACAGCGTAAGATTTAGCGGTTTTGTGCTCAAACTGGTCACGGCTGCGTTAGAGATAGACAACATCGTATTCCCAGAGAACAGACCAACTCGGTAAATTAGAAGTGTTTATTAACCCCCGAGATTTCCGCCGGAATTGTCCTTTAAGGGTGGGTGGTGGTAGTGGGAAGGAGTGGGTGTGGATGTGTGTCCCTTTGTCCATAATTCCTAATGGCTGGCTGTGTACAGAGATGAGATTATGATGTTTTCTTATAGCCAAATGTGTGTATGTAAAATACGGCCCCAGAGCAGTAAGAGAGAACTCTTTTTTACTTTTTTAGCAGTTACTTTGTAGTTTCGTTCCTGAATCTTCTGGCTGTTAGTTCTTACTTTTATCCGACTGCACTTACAGAGTCAGCCAGTGGAAGCTAAATGGGACCGTACCCTCTGCACTGTACAAAGTTGTGTGCCTGCAGGACTGACAGCACAATTAGCAAATATTTCACTAACAACACAATATACAATACAATACTATATTTATGGGTAATATCCATACCTGTAAATATTGCCAATATAGCTGTTATTTTTTAAAAACTTAAATACTTTTTTTTTTTTTACCGTTGTTGGAGAGAGATGCCTGCCCCTCATCCCTAAATTATTGCCATAAGCGTGGGCAGAGGATAATACTGTTTTCCTGTTAATTTTATCTTGCATGCCGACTATGAGGATCAAAATGTAACCTAGTATGATAGAGCTGAATACTTTTTGAAATATGCAAGGGTGTAACAGATGGTTTACAACTGGGAAGGGACCTTTTTTTTCAAATCCGCAGGTGTGGGACAATTTAGGGGAGCGAGAAGTTTTACTGATATCCTGATTAAACAGCATATTGCTTAAGGTGTTAAATTAGGGCAAAATTAATGCAAAAGTGTGCAGTTTCATATTTTTACATGGATTGGCAACTGCAAAGTATTCGAAAAATGTCCCATGAGGAGGCAATAATTTCCCAAGTTTTGAATACAATCTCTGCCAGCATGTACATAGCTAAATGTAAATAAATCTGAAAAAATAACAGTCAATTAAACAATTAAAGTCATAGGATTTTTCACTGGAGGTTATTTTCATCATTTTCCCAGCTCTCCCTTCGTTCTGGGGCCTTGGATTACAACAGTACACCAATAAAATATCTGCCGTAGCTGAGCCATGCTGCAGTTTCCTTGTACGCGTTGACCTCTTACAGGAGATCCAAGTTTTCAACAATTATACTTTTTTAACCCCCCCTTATGACTGATAATACAATTTATATGTATTAAATTAAATAGATAACTTAATTTTTCTGTCATCATTAAAAAACACATTTCTTTCTTTGGACTTTGCCCCAGTCCAATGGTTGAAAAATGTACATCCACCATTGCCCCAACGTAACCCAACTGACTGGCTAAGTCGCAGATGCCTTGCCAAAAATCAGGGGTTCTGTTTAGTCATAGACATATACCAGTGAGCATTATAGACCTTTCACTACAACTTCAGCTGTCTATTCTGTAGATATGACACAGAATGAGGGACAGAAACGAAAAACATGTATTTTTTTTACTCACACCTCTGTTCTGTTTCGGATTAAAAGCTCTCTGGCAATTTCTGTGGGCAAGACCATTCAAGGTTAACAAGGCTTTTACTGTCCGCATTTATCAAAGGTAACTCAGTATAGAGAGATAGGCTGGCAGCAGCAGCTCCACCGCGCCACCACAGCTGACACCCTGTTGGTGGGTCGGCAGTGTGGACAAGTGTTAGAGTTAAAAGGACAATTCCGCGCAAAATGAACCTGGGGTTAATAACACTTATTTACCGAGGTTGGTCTGTTCTCTGGATATGTTCTTCATTTCTAATCGCACGTGACAGTTTTAGCACAAACCGCTAATTACAGTATAACGCTGTCAACAGGGCATTGTAGAAGTTGAATTAAGAAAGCTATTCTATACCACTAACAAGGTCAAAATAGCCACCAACACTTACACAGTAGCATCAATTAGGGTCCGCTACTTGTAAAACCGAAGCATTGGGAGGACTGTGTTATGTGACAGAACAGTCTATTTAAAAAGATAGTTAAGAACAACAGTAACTCACGTATACAGGCGGGCGCCATCTTGCGGGAAAACAGTCTGGACCAGTTCACTCTCTGAGATGTGACTGAACGCACCCATCTTACGTGAACTTGCGCTGTTGCGGAAGAAACCACTGAAGCGCAAACAGGAGAACTACTAGTCTACTAGTGCTTCCACAGACACACACTGAAGAGATGGCGATTATTTCAACCAAATTTGAAGACATTGACAACAACACCCTTTGTCAGTTTAATGGACGTCCTTATCTTTTCAAGGCCGGATATACAGACGAAGAGCCCGCGGAGCTCGCTGAAAAGGCTACAGAGAGAGAGAGCCTAGCGGTAGCTCAAAAGCCTCCCAAACCCCTACAGAAAAATCACCTCAAGAAAAGTGCGTTACGGAGGAGCGAGAGAACCTGTTGCGGATAATCTGATAACGGGTTAATGGTGGTGAATTTTTTTGGCATAGTATCCATTCGTACACCGTAATTGTATAAGATAGCCGTTCGGTTTGGTAGAAACTAGGTCGGGGGGGAGGGGTGGGGCAAAACTAAACTTTATTTGCTTGCTGTTGGCCAACAGTCGAGCCCTTTTTCAGTAAGCTGTAGGTATACCTTCATTAAAACTGTAAAGCATAACTCGTCTAGTGTACTTACTCAGTGATAACGGTCCATCTGGTTCCCTCCGGTTTTGGGTGCCGCCTCAATTTATTTTCGGGGGACATGGAAAAAGTTTTTAGTACAGCTCCTGTTTATCAGAGGAGGGGAAATCTTTCAGACTGCTACAAAACACTGCCGTCTCTTGGGGTGTCGCGACGCAACAGGTCCCACTTCCGTGCCGACACAGGCCACTCCTCTGTCCGCGTGCCATAGCTTCACCAATGTCCGCAGGTTACACCACCAGTTTCCGAAGGGTACGCAGGCTGTTGTTTCCGGGCTTTGACTAACGCTACCTCTCTCTTCTCCTCGTAGCCCTTTCACGGAGGGCTCCCTAGAACTAGTTGCTCCATTCGTCGTGTATATTTCAGCTCGAAAAGATAAGACGTCCATTTAAACTGAGGGGTTTCGTTGCAGTGGTCTTCAAATTCGCTTGGAATAATCCGCCATTCTCTTCAGTGTGCTGTCCTGTGGGAAGCCACTGCAGTTCAGTTGCGTTCACGTGGCTTCTCTTCCATGCAAGCAGCCGTGGATTTCACGTAAGATGGTGCGTTTCAATTCCATCTCAGAGAGTTGGACTGGTCACGACTGATTTCCCAAGGGGGATGGCCCGCCGCCTGTATACGTTGAGCTACTGTTGTTCTTAAACTATCTATTTTCAATAGACTGTTTATACACATACAAAGTCCTCAATGCTTTAGGTTTACCAAAGTTAGGCCCTAATTATGCTGACTGTGTAAGGTGGTCGGTGCTAATTTGAGCCTTGTTAGCTTGGTATAGAAATAGCTTTCTTTTCATTTTACTTCATGGCCGCCCCGTTGGATAGCGTCGGGTATACAGCGTAAGATTTAGCGGTTTTGTGCTCAAACTGGTCACGGCTGCGTTAGAGATAGACAACATCGTATTCCCAGAGAACAGACCAACTCGGTAAATTAGAAGTGTTTATTAACCCCCGAGATTTCATTTTGCGCCGGAATTGTCCTTTAAGGGTGCCGGTGGTGGTAAGTGGGAAGGACGTGGTGTGGGATGTGTGTCCCATCTCTGTCCATAATTCCTCAATGGCTGGGGCTGCTGTACAGAGATGGCGGATTTATGATGGTTTTACTATAGGCCAAAGCTGTGTATGTAAAAATACGGCCCCAGAGCAGTAAGAGAGAACTCTTTTTTACTTTTTTAGCAGTTACTTTGTAGTTTCGTTCCTGAATCTTCTGGCTGTTAGTTCTTACTATGTTATCCGGGGACTGCAGCTTAGCAGAGTCAGCCCAGTTGGCAGTAAATGGGGGACCGGTACCTCTCCCCTGTACAACAGTTGTGTTGCCTGCAGGGACCTGGACAAGCACAATTAGCAATCATTTCACTAATAGTGAACGGACAGCGTGGGTAGCGCCGGAATACGGAGATAGCTAGGTGCGTGATGGGGCTAAGTATCCGATACACCTGGTAAATATCGACCGAGTAGCTAGCTGTCCGTAGGTTTTTAAAAGAACTCAGTAGAATACTTTTTATTTTGTTTTCCGCTTTTTCGTGCCCTTTATTTGGGATAGGACAAGCGTGGGAGGACAGGACAGGAAAAGGTGCAGACAGAGGAGGAGTGACACGCAGCCAAA
>NW_023340268.1:20237324-20247219 GCF_004916995.1 Morone saxatilis
GGGCCGCAGGTCGGATTCGAACCCTGGGCCGCTGCAGCAAGGACTCAGTCTTGGTTCATGGGTCGCCAGCTCTACCCACTGAGCTAACCGGGCGCCAAACACTTAGAAACTTTAATACTTCTATAAATAGTTAGTTAATAGTAGATCAAAGCATTGCTCTGATGCTCAATTATGTATATCATTTTCCAATAACTACAGCATGTCAATTTCTGGCTTAAATAAGCTACTTTTAAAGAAATCCCACCTACTTATATGTTAAGAAAACCCACACTAGTTAAAACCCTATGCACTCCAAGTACAGATATAAATACAGATACTGGTGTACTCACTCATGCCTATAACAAGACATGGATGTTTTGGGAACCTTTTGTAGATGTTTTTAGGTTGTTTTAATGAACACAGGGAGGAATGTTAAGACACATCGAGGCTGTTTTATAATTTCAGAAAAAAATAATTTCACCCAGCCTGAGATCAGATTTTGTTCAGCGGAGGTATCTTAGCCTTATGAAAAGCCAATAACTGTTACATGCCTTGCATTCTCAAAGCCCGTCTTTCTCTTAAATAGATCCATAAAGGAAACAGTTAACACTTAAATAAAACATCTTTCTGGAAGTTATACTAAAACTCAGTAACAGGATGTGTTTAACACACTACAGCAGTGAGTGGGTGGAGCAGGGCCAGTACAACCAGATGAGTTAAGCTGTTAAACTTCCCAACTTGAGCTGAGGCTCCAACTTTTTTCAATAATGTACCAATGTGAAATATTTCTTCAGGTTCTTTACCCCCGGACCAGTGCAAAACATCTGTGGTAGGAAAAACAGGCCTATATAAAGAGGTACAATACAACACTGCACCATAAGTGTGTGAAATTAAACTCTACATTTTAAATGTTTAGAATTCATCACTAAATTCATGGCATTTTAATCATGCAATCACAGCACGACAGCATTATAGTTGCACTGAACTGCACCTTTGTCATGAGTTGCACTTAGAATTTAGTAAGGCTTCGTCATTCTTTGCAGTGGTGAAACTCTTTTTCAGGCACAGTCCGTTTCTTTGCTTTTGTTGACTGTTTTCGCTTTCTTTTTCACTTCTTCCTCTGTGTTTTCAGCTGTATTGCTGCTACGTTTCAACCATAAATCCATTTTCTTGATGTTTATCATTTAATCCTGAAACTGACTTTCCGCTCACAGTGAACAAACATCATTGTGAACGTGATTGCATTTGTTGCTTTCCTCTTCTTCCTCTGAGGTTTTACAACAGTTAACGATCACTTTGAAAACAGAAATAAAATGTGGTTTATCTAACTTACATTTACCCTTTTTATTGAACACATTATAGTATAATTATTTTAAGAATTATGGGTGACAGATATTTTTAAACAGTACACCATTTGAAAAACACTGCAGTAGACAAAAGGTTACACACAAGAAAAAAAAGATCTCATACAAAATACATTACCATACTAATCTGCTTTGCTAAATATGTTTTGGGGGCAAACATAATTGTTGTCTTGAAGTGACAACATTTTTAAACTGCACAAAAGTCATAAGGAGGAGGTTGGGGGATACTGTTAAAGCCGAGGACTTTGGGAAAGAGACCAGAGTTTGTCTCCAGAGTCCCAAGTGTTGTACATGGATGTATTAAGAAGTGGATACAGCAAAATGGTGAGCCCATTCTTTCCCATTAAAGTTGCTCTCGGCACAAAACATCTTTCCAAACTTCTACTGATTTGCATGCTTTTGGGCACAAAAAAAAGCTACAGCTGAGCTATTTGAGAGCTCTCCACACACCTGAAGGCATGACGCCATTTACTAATATGGTTCTTTTCAAATTGAACTTTTTATTGGACTAAATGAATCCAATTCTGATCATATAAAATGTCATTTCATTGTGTTTGTAACACTCAAATAAATGGATTCATCATATTACAGATGTTCTTTTTGTAATATTATGGGAAAAGTTCGGTGTGTGTGGGGGGGGGGGGGGGTTCTCAGGGTACGACAGCAGCCCGCCAAACGGATACCCAGAGAGGAGCAGCACAAACAAAATAACATACACAAATAAAACAAAAAAGTTTATTTTTCCGTTTTGGTTTTAAAACAGGAAACATTTTTAATCTTCTTCTATTAAAAGAAAAACAAACATGGATTTGGCAAGCATCTCTGTGAGGCTGTAAAAAAGTGCAACGGTGCCATTAGCTTAACGCTAACGTCAGCATGCACAATTCTAACTCGTCGATTTTAGCAGGTACTGTATAATATTTACTATATTCACTCTCAGTTTAGTGTTTTAGCATGCAAACATTTGCTATTCCGTCCTATTTCTGTTGTAATGTTGTATTTCAGTCAAAGGAAACTGCTGTCATATGTGTAGAATTTCATAAATTGCTAGATACATAGAGGTCCTTGTGATTAAATGGGGTGGTGAAGGGGCATAGATGTACTTGCATATTTCTAAAATCACCACTACATTGCTACTTTTCAGTGATGCTCGTTTTCCTACATGTTATTAACCAACTTGATCAAAGGTGGTGGGTCAAACTTGAACTTTTCTTCAGAAATGCACATGATTAATTCTACAGTAGCTTCCACATTGTTGAACTGCTCCAAGGCGACTCAGCAGACATGCAGCCCAGATAATAATGTTGTTACATGTCTTGAACTATTGCGAAGGTCTTTCTGACACCAGTGTGAAAACGTATTCATTAGAAGCCGCAGTAAGGCAAGGTTACATACACGTGAAAGTGCTCTGTGAATACTGTGTGGAAATAGTTTGTCTGTAGGGTCAGGCCAGTGTTTGGCTGTCTCCTTCACTCATCCAGGAAATTGATAAAGTGCTGAAATGATCTTGAAAACACTTTGAAGATGTGGCAGAAAATAAGTAAGCTTTTATTCTTCACTAACTCTCAAGCTCTCTATAACTGTCTTCTCTTTTTTTTACTAATAGCTAGCTAGTTGCAACAGTAATATGTACACACAAAGACGCATATGCAGATTGCCAATAAATGAAGATCTGGTTATGCCTTGGTTCAACTTATAAGACTAATAGTCAGTGCTGCAGTACTCGAGTCTGGACTCAAGACGTTTTTATCTATTGTCTGGCCTTTGGGCTCGCCAAATATTCTAGTTAATATATGCTGTTTGTTTTTTTTTTGTAAGTAACTTCCTCCTTCAAAACAAAACTAATGATAAACACACTCCGAAAACAGGTATTGGCTTAATTGGAAATCCATCTAGAACGGCCTTAACATTAAGTAATATGTCCTATAACAGTAAATAATATTATATAGCCTAATTATAATTAAGTTTTTTTAGGGGTCATATTGTTTCCTTGCAGTCTAATAACAAAGTGGCCTGGTACCAGTCTGCAGGAAGCCACTGTTCTAGCATACATTTACTCAAATGTATTACTCTACCAGATATCAAAACTCCAACATCTATTTATTTCTTCAGTTTAAGAAATAAACCAAGAGCAATAATACCCCATATAGCTTTCAAAGAGTTTTTAATTTTGTGAATGAAATGATAGTGTATGGTTTCCACAAAAACAACAAACAAAAAAACAAAAAAAAGTTTTGTGCCACAGGTCATCTTCAAGGGACTGTGCTCAAAACATTTTTCTGTGAATTGTCAACCAGTTAAGATGAGCCTCTCCAACGATACATGTTTTCAATAACTGCTGGAGTGGCAGGGAAGCTTGTTAGAAGGCTCCACCTGTGGCCATAGAAGTGGGATTACTTCTACATAACTAAACTCAGGAGTTTGGTCATACAGGGATCAATATGAAACTTTGGAGGAGTTGTAAACTTAGAGCTCAGGGTTTTGTACAATACAGGGTTCAGACAGTAAATCAAAAGCATCTATACCGCTGAGGGGTGGTTCATAAAGCAAGATTACTGTACCAGTCAAGCCAGGCTTACTTTAGTCAATCAGGCTTATTTTCATGAAAATTCTGTTTTTTAAAGGAGTTTTAAATAAGTCAGACCTAAGTTACTACGGATAAAGGCTTCAAATTGAAATATCGTTATCGGTTGGCATAATTGTGTGCACACAACGCAAGTATGTCAGCAGTGTGGAGGTTTTTAAAGTGTCTGAAATGGAAGTTGCTGTTTGCAAAGATTGCTCTGCATCGACCATTCCTCAACACTACACATTTAATAGCCCATCATACCGATCATTACAACAAATTTGTGAAGAACAAAGAGAAACAGGAACCAGTGAAAAAAATATAGCCAGTCAGTATATCGGATATCGATTAAAAAATGAAATATGGTGCATCCCTACTCCAGACTAACCTGGTTCTGGTCAGGTTTCTTAGCCAGTGTTACAATCAGTCTGTTTGAGTCAGTCTCAAACACAGTGTTGTCTGTTAAGTTCCTCTTCCTCTTTTACTGCTGCACTGTGAACATTAGTCAATTTGCAGTCCATGTCAAATAGATTTTTGACATGTACTGCACTTAAACTCAAAGCTCATATATTTTTTACTCTAAAGTATCTGCACAATGTTCTAGTCGATGTATCTTCTTTTAAATGCACTGCAATTAAAATACAGTTAATAAACAACTTTGACCCTTGACTGTAGCATTCTTACAATTCTTTTTCTCTTTCAATGTCAGAAAAAGGCACCCATAAATAGTTAGAAATAGAAGACAGGCACACAGCCAATCTGAAGGTATTTACAGTATTTTTACCATATGTAAGTGGTTATGTGGTTATTTGTACAAAACAAGTAACATAATCCAACAGACATTTTAGAAAAAATATCATTATCTTGTTTAAAAAAAAATGAACTGGCTGCGGTTCTGTTTGATAAACTGTTTAATTTCATATTGCATCTTATACATTTTGTACATAAATATTCAGCAGTTAATGATACAAATAACCTGTTTTTGTGTTAGCATTTTACCATATTTTTTTTACTGCAATTTAATGTGATCAGTGCTTGGGTCAGTGTCAAAGTCATGACATGACTGAAGTTGTAAATAAATAATTTATGGAACCATTTTATCCTGGTTCAGTTTCTTCATTTAATTTGGCCATCTTTATGAAACAGCCCTCAGCTTATTTCGCAAAACTAAAACAGCCCCAGTATTAGCCAAAACACATCCACATACAGAAGACTAAAAGCATGTTCATAGCAGGATTTAAAACACCAACTTTTAAGGCAAAATCATATAATTCCAATGGAATTACCTTGATTGGAGGATCTGCTTAAATAGGTCCAGTGTGTAACATTTAGGAGGATCTATTGGCAGAAACTGAATATAATATACATAGGTATGTTTTTAGTGTATATTCGCCTGAATGTAGGAATTAGAGTTTTCATTACCTTTGCTGTTTTTATCTTTAGACATCGTGAGTCGCTTTCCAGACAGGGTAGATATGGCATTTCCCCTTTTTCCGCAAGTTTTATGACCGTTTCTCCTACATACTTCACAGCCCGTTCTTATTCCTAGGTGGTCAAATAGAGACGCGAGCGGTGTTCAGTTAGTTGCAATCTTCAACTTCAATGCAAGATGCCACTAAATCCTACACACCAGTCCTTTAAATAAATTTTGTTGTTTACAGTATATGTCACCGCCGTATATCTTAGGACACAAGACACAAACACACATATCGGACAGCCTCTCTGAGTCATCTACAAAATGCCACTGGCTTAGCCACAACACAAGTACCAAGGTTGGTGTCCTTTGCAGGTCTCTGATGCATTTTTTAAGTTTGCTAAGAGGGAGGGAGCTAGCAGAATTGAAGGGTAGTTATACTTTAAATTATAGTTAGTCTGGCTAACAGCATTTCCAGGGACATTTAGAAGCAGGACTAGTTATAAATTCACATTACAGATACAAACAGATTTTTACAAGAGGTAATATTATTTCATGAATTTAATGTGTTTTTCTTTCCAGCTGTTAACAGTTAGCCCCCAGGGAAGCAAACCTAAAGGCTACATGATTCTAAATGACTATGTGCTTTCAAACGCAAGGTGGGGAACCTGTACTTCGTTAAAATAGTGCTGGGATCAATGTGGCAGAGCTGATTAGGTGACAGACTTAATTACCCACATCAGGAAACACAGTAAAATACTGTGGGAGACCTGGAGCCTTTTGTAAATGTAATTGGATGCTTAAAGAGTCATGCTTTGAAAACATCAGATTCAGTCTTTGACAGTGATTTTCCAGTTGCAATTGCAGTCAGATTTTATAGTGTCTGTCATAATAGTTGTACCTCTACTCCAAATTATTCAATATTTTAAATTTGTCAGCCAGCCAAGTTGTCAAATAAGCTTTCTGACTCCAGTATTTGTAATTACTAAGACTTTGAAAACTCCTGCAAGTGATAGATTGCTCCTCTGTGAGTTTATGAACTCAATTAATTTAAGTAATAGCTTTAGCTTTGACCAATAAATAGCAGATGAGATATAAAAACTTGTGTTAGCACATCTAATAACTTTTTTTTTCAGTGACTTGTCTCAAAGTCACTCCAGGTGGTATTTTAACAGACATGTTCTTATGTAAAAATAGGACACAAAGAACAAAGGCGGCATCAGCTGCATCTTTGACCCACCAAATTTATTTTCATATTCATAAACTTGGAGAATAAAACATTCATCAGAGGAACATGATGGAATTAAAAGAATTCAGACATAAGGAGAATCAAAAATATGCCTGTGAAAATGTTCAAAGACTGTTACTGAGATAGTTTTCCTCGCCCTCTCCCCTTCCTCATTTTCATCTCATCAAAGAAAGTAAAAAAACTTATTGATTGTTTCGGGACACTGCACCAAACCCTGAAGCTATTGGCACAGCGCAATGGGGTGTCTCAGCAGTGGTTCAGTTTGGATTATTGATACCCACGAGTCGATTCAGGGTTGTTTTCCACGATGAGCATCAGCACGTCTGGACCAGAGTTGAAGGGGAAAAGACTGTGTGTATACTGGATAGCAATCTTACAATCAAGGCCATACAATCATTAAAACAGGTGAAAGTTCTATAATTTCAAATCCCCAATCTGTCAAATATCTTGTGAGGTAAAGGGTTGAATATATAATTAGTCAGTGCAGTTTTGCAGAGTTGTTAAAGTTCTAACCTCCTTTTAATAAACTCTGTATATGAAAATGCGCTGTATAAATGAGCTCGTCTAATGAGCTTTCTAATATTAACATCACACCACTGGTAGAGGGGAAACTTTACTCCAGATGCTCAGCGGTTCTGTCCACGACTTTACTCCAATGTGTTCTTGAGAAAATATTGTGGATGTAGGAAGACCTTTTGATATTATTTAAAGTAGCTCAAGTAAATTGGATTGGAAAACACTTTTGGAGTTAATACATTTAGAAGTAGTGTATCATTATCCATGATTTAAGCTAAATGCTAACATGCTCATAATCACAATTTAAGATGCTGATGTTTAGCAGGTATAATATTTACCATAGTTACCATCTTAAATTAGTTTAGTGTTAGCATGCTAACATTTGCTAATTAGCAGTAAACCAAGGTAGCCTACAACTGAGTCTGATGGGAATGCCATTAGATTTGACAGTATTTGATCATGAACTAGTACTGAATAAATTGGGTGACTTTTGCTCAGTAGGTAGAGCGGGTCATCCACTAACTACAGGGTTGGCTGTTAGATTCCCTGGCTCCCCCCGTTCATGTGTCACTGAACCCAAAGCAGCCCCCGGGGGCCACTGATGCACACTGCTCGTAGGATGGGTCAAATGCAGATGCCAAATTGGCCCTCATTCTATTCTGTTCCATTTCTCTAAATTAAAAGTTTGACTTCATGAAGTTGCTAGCTGATATGATGTGATGTATGTCAAATTGTGTGTAAAAACATCTACCAGAGGGAAATATTTCCCTGAATAAGTGATGACCTAAAAAGTTCAGGAGATTGTCTGTCAAAGCACTTTGTAAATTATGTTTTAAAAGGTGCTATATAAATAAAGATATTATTATTATTATAAACCTACAACTGTGTTGTTGAAGCAAGAATAACTGATATGCATATTTTGAGTAAGAAAGACAGAAAAAAAGGATGTTTGACCACAGCTGTCTTTGTTGGCTGTGTTTTGCTGTCTTTGTATGCATTTTGTTTCTGTCTTGTTGAGCTGTTTCTTGGTAAGAGATTATAAAGTGAAGGATGGAGGTGGTTGTTCTGGGGCTGAAAGTAAAGCTTGATGGCCGAGTAATTGGTGTAATTAAAGAAGGTCAAGACATTAGCCTGTGGTAGTAAAAACAACAGTGAAAGGAAAGATGGGCGTGAATCCTGCATTCTCCATTGTTAAAGTCTTATTCCCAGTTCAGGGATTTCCTTTGTAATATGAGGCCACTTTGGGTGTAGGAGTGTATGGAGAAGGACTGCATAATGGTATATATCAGACAGTGATAGTCTAATCTTGGCTACAGCAAGATGAGACCACATCATAATGATAGCCTGATAGCATGCTATCACCTGCTATCACCTGCTATCAATGTGTCAGCTGTGGATAAAGAAAATGTCAAAGAGATATCAGACTGGTGCCACTGCACAGAAAAACAATGGAGATTTCTGTCCAATACATGGGAAAGGATATATACAGGTATGTTGCAATGCAAAAGTACAATGTTTCCAGCTATGTGAAAATCTTGCATGATCGCTTAGAGGGACTTCAGTTGGACTGATGGCATGCTGAGCTCACTGCCAGCCACGCATTGGCAGGTATCACGGATTGTGGCACTAATTGAGGCACATAACTCACACTGGAAGAAGTAACATTAAAGTAAGGGATGAGCGGGGAACTCAGATTTTACAACTATGACAATCAATCCAATGACAGTCCTACACGTGCTAGATGTGTTGAATATTATCAGTCTAAAAAACTATTCAGTGCAACAAAAACACGATTCATGGTTAGTAGCCAGTACTGATCCCTGATAGTAGTAGGTGGTCAGGGTTCAGTAACGAGTGAATCCACTTTCAATATGCAGCTCACAACAAACATTAGCCAAAAAGATAGACTCAAAATATCTGCTCTGATGAAAGACAGATGACTGCAATCAAAACGACAAAACACCAGCAGCTGCCTAAAAGATAAAGAAACCACAACTTTACTTTATAAATCATTAAAATCATCCAAAAACTGCAGGGAGCTGTTGGCTGATGGATGTTTAAAACTCTCCCCACTGATAAAATAAAGGATTCACCAGTTTGTCTTGATGTGAGGAACAGATGAGAAAAAGCACAACAGCTCTCCAAAACTTCATCAGTGTTAAATACATTAGTAACAAACTTTCACAAAGAACTAGGGCTGTAGCAGTTTGTGTATTCGTGCTGAACCGTCACAGGTCCAGTGCATGCAGCTGCATGTAGATGGATGCACGCAATGTGGAACCACTGAAAACTTTTAGCTGTGCATGTTAATTTTACTGTTTAATTGATACATACATGTTTAGGTGCTTTGTGTGTTTTACTTTCTATTACTATTTATTTTGTATTTTCAATTTCATACCATACCACGCTTTTCATGTGTGTTCAGTGGTTGTACAGTGTAATACAGAATTGTTGTTACACTGAAAATAGTATACCAAAGTTGCCACTGGGCACAATACTACCACATCTTGAAAGTCATGTGACTTGGACGCAAAACAATATGAAAAGAATAGGCAGAAAAAATGTAACAGTCATACAATTTTAGGGCCATTATTGTAACCCCTCACGTATTTTTTGCCACTTTGGACCCACGTAGCCAGGGGTAGTATATATGAGACTGGGTTGCCCAGTTTGTCCTCAACTCTTTCTCCCAAATGTATAAAAAAGAAAGGGATAAAATAAGATTGGAGGAGAGTTTTTATAGCAAGGTTCTGAACATTGTATTGAATGCTATTATTATGAAGTTGTCAGGATTCTGAGGGGAACCC
>NW_023340268.1:20247390-20247565 GCF_004916995.1 Morone saxatilis
GTTAGTAGAGGACAAAAAACAGACGGCAAGAGATTGGCTCAGGCAGGCAGAAACAGGCAGCTAAAGGTTGCAAAGTAGAATTTCTGGCTGGAAGGCTGTAACATACACTATACTTCACTTCTGGCGGAGACTGGATGTGTGGCTGCTCCTAAAATACTGCAGACAGTTGACGAGG
>NW_023340268.1:20247654-20248240 GCF_004916995.1 Morone saxatilis
ACACACAAACCATAGACAGACAAATATCTCTTTATAACAACAAAGCATCTCATATTCATGAGAATGTTAACATGGTTAACAGGCACTTTTTCTCAAGTACTTCAAGCTGGAAGTTTGTGTGGTGCTACAAACTTTTCACCATTCTCTGCAATATACACACACAGAAATGTATGCTATTGTACTTGACCATTTCATTGTATCTGTACTAAAACTGGGTAGATGTCAAGGCAGCTGGAAATTCTGTCAAGACAACGATGGAAAGTGAATTCACACCGAAACTGTATTGCATGTAAGGAATGCTGAAATAAAATAAAACGCAAGTAAAAAAAAAAAAATACAAGGATGTCACTCTGGATGGTATTTAACTTACAGGAGAAGTTAATTGAAAAACATAATTACCTAAAGGCAGTAATTAATACTGGGGTGAGGGTGAAAAACAACCAAATATGCTCATTAGACAGAATTAAAATCATTGACCATTGCAGGTGACTCTTCAATAAATCCAGCTCCAAGAAGCATTCTGAGGCTAAAGCTGTCACCAACTTTAAACACACAGTCCCCCTGGTTACAGGTGTTGTTCTCATCT
>NW_023340268.1:20248314-20253590 GCF_004916995.1 Morone saxatilis
CACACACACACACACAGTACATGTCACTGTGCACTGCAGTAATACAACAGGCAGACTCTTCTCATTGAATGCAGTTGTTATTCCCTGACTCACTTAGCATTATCGTAGCTACGGGAATCACGCATGCAGTAAAATTCCTTTAGCCAACAGCTACGGGAAGATTCGGATCGTTGACAGCCGCATAAATCCTGCACTCCCTCCTACCAATAGCCTACGAACACCAGCCAGCAGAGGGCAATGTTAACAAAATGCTGGTGTGCTGGCCTGCCTGTTTTTGCTTTGTGTCTTAGTATAATTCTGTTACTTCTTTCCTTCCAACAACAGGTTGGCTGATGTTAGCTGACATTACAGACAGAGACATAATTACTGAAACACAGGATGCTGCTTTTTAGTGCAACAGACGAGCAGCTAAATCAGCTTCTGAAGAACAGATTCTACTTCGGATCAGTAGTCAGAAATCTAAGGTCTCTGCACTGCTCTCACCAGAACCGTATTTCCTGTGTCTCCTTGCCAACACAGTGATGGCACACGTAACAATGTAGCACAGATGGGGCTCTCACAACATTAGATCCTTTTCTTGGATTTGATCTTGAAGGATCTTAATACCCTGCTGTCCCTCTAAAACAAACACGAAACGTGTCTGTTTCTTCACCTGATTGTGTGAAAAATAAAGCTGAAGAAGGCAGAGCAGCTTGAAGCACTTATTTTCTAAGCAAATATTCTTTGGCTGAAAAAAATCCTTTCTGGTTTCCTCACCAGTTTTGTCCTTTCAGAACCTGTCTTTGTCCACCTTACAGAAAGGCCAGCTTTAAAGGAGGAAATTCAGAGCTGGGACACTAAGCTGCAGTGTCAATGTGATCTTTTGACCCTCAGAGGGTTAGATCTGTCATCCCTCTGTCGAGAAACATAAAGAGGAAGCCCTGCTGACATCTAACCTTTTATAGATAACTGCTAGTTTATTTCCCTAGTTGCTGTAATATCCTTTAAGGCTAACACAGTAAAACTGCCATACACATCATATCTACCACATGAAATCACTAGTCTGTGCTCACAAATACGTGAATACCAAGACGTTATGATATCTTCTAAATTCGTGGGAATCATTTAATAAAAGTGCAGCCAAGAAGACTTTATTTGAACTTCCAAAATAGCACAACTTTAAGTTCAATTAATTTCTTTGGGAACAAACATGATTTGAAGAGAATGAGCTTGGGTACTCCATTTGATGATATACCGCAATATTAAGGGCCTCTTCGGACTCACATTCACTCACACAAAGCCAATTGTTTTAAGTGAATGCAAAAGCTTCCGTAACACCATTCAAGTAAAAAAAACTTGAGGTCCTCGACATTGGCGGTCCACGTTGGCCAGCTGCTAAGCTCGACTCGGTCCTGAACCATGAAAGCGATGTTGTTTTCCTGTCTAGCACACCGATGGAAGGTTACTGTACTAATACTATTATTATACAGTATG
The DNA here is from genome assembly GCF_004916995.1 of Morone saxatilis. NCBI lineage: Eukaryota > Metazoa > Chordata > Actinopteri > Moronidae > Morone > Morone saxatilis. Next base: position 20,249,788 of record NW_023340268.1, read on the forward strand.
TAGTTATTATAGTAACTACGGGTGCTGTTATATATAATAACTGTCCCTTTATTTCAAAACTTGTATAAAAAGCAAGAGAAAAAGAACCACAACCAGGCTGGCTTTTTATTGGTTGGGGGACTTTAACAGGTTTATTCAAAAAAAGGAGGAAACCCGAGAGTAGAAGCTTCACAAGCACAAGGAACCGGTGTCAGTGCAAGCGCAGAAAACAACAATGTATCTGAGTGCAAGCACACAGTTTGCAAACTGAAAGACCACTCTCTTGAATAAAAAATAAAAAAATCCCCTCATACACAGATGACATAATTGTCATTTAGGTAAGATACTTTTTTGTGTGAGTTCTGCCTGCAGTGATGTATTAAATGCATCACTTTTGCCATAGGTTTCATCCTTGCATACAGGGCCAGGTTCTGATAAAACAGCCCAGAATTTGAGCAAAGCGGCTGCTTTTAACACAGTTGCAGAGCAAGGACAAGACAAAAAAAAACGCCTATAATTATACTTCTGGCTGAAATTGAGTGTAAAGAGTCCGGTTTGTTTAAGTGGTGCATATTTTTCTCTTTCTTGAACATGAGTCATTGGACTTTCCTTTCTTGGATATGCTCTATGGTAACACCAGTCTGCCCTCACTGATTAGGGGTCATGAAATGATAGTGGAGGTGATTTGGGCTGAAGGTGGCCTTACTGCTATGCACAATCTACATCTTGCCAGAGCAAATGAACAGATGTGAAATCTGGAGCTCCCCTACAATGTCCACTCATTACACATATTGTGTGGATCTCTTGAAGCACAACACAGGGAACAAATGCACGTTCCCAGCATTGGAAAGGAGCTTGGATGTCACACCAGTAACCACAAGCTTCAAGACCTGACCTCTGATTACTATTATTCACTGATTTTTACTCACTCTGCACATGAATGGCCATGATTGTATTTAATATTTCACTAAAATATGTCTTATTCTTAGGCTCTGGTTTACACAAGTAGAACCTTCCATCATTTCTTCTCTTAAACTCAGTCTAGTGTTTCCACATACTGTATATGCAGATGTGTTTAAGGAATATTTTCACACAGGCACACGTGCACCCATGTAAACACAACACTTAACATGTACACTCTTTATTTATAACCTGTACCCTGTAATGTTCCTGATATGCGAGCACTATCCTAAAATGCAAATAATGTGCTCAGTGCATACAAAGTGAGAGAAATGCTTCCCATCCATGACAGGATTATGTGCAGGAGATCTAACTAGAAGCAGGCGACAGCTTTCACTTAAATAAAACAGCGGGAAGTACAGTACCTCCAGTTTTAACCACCCAGGAAAAAGTGCACTACTGTGAGTTAAGGCATGACCAAACTTTTACCCACTCTTAATTAAAACAGTTTTCCTCTAGAAGCTTTAATTACGATCACATGACAAATGTACAGGATACAAGCGTCTCAGGGGTTGTGTGCTCCTCAGAATAGTTCATAGGAAAAATCTGCCAAACCAAAATATTACTGTTAGAGACATCTTTCTTGTGTATGTATTATAAACATACTTCAGGTTTCATGATTATTTTAAGCATACTCAATGCTCTGTTCATATTAATTGGTTAATAGTAACAACATTTTTGGTTATTTCGATGTTATGATATATAGCTTAAAACTTAAATTAAAAGCAGGCTCCAAATTAGAAGTAGGCCCCTTTTACTAGCCTGGTGTGGATTTTATAGAAATTCTAAATATTAAAGAACTGTAAAAAATGCAACAAATAAACTAAAAAATGATGGAATTTCTCTCAACAGACAAAACTTTTAGCACAAAGGTTTGTTATACAGCTTTGCTAAACCCCTACCTGGAACATTACTGGTTCACTAATATTATAATACAAGTTTGGTATGGAAGAGATTAAAAGTTGTGTAAAGATTGAGGGGACCTTATTTTCAAATGAGGAAAAAAAAAAAAAAAAAAAAAGAAATTCTCCAGGTTGCACTTGTTGGTGGCCCCGGCACTTTTATGGGAAATGGTTGGCTTGACATGGTCCAAAAGGGTCCATATTCGATAATCCACAAATATGTCCGACTGCAGCAAGTAAGCCCTTTACCTGAATAATCACCTTTGGTGGTGTGGGTTTCTATTGTTTGAAGCCTTAAAATGTTTGACTTTTACTTTTGGCACAACTCTCAGGTACATTGGGTCCGTGCTGTGTTCTCTCATTTTATCAAATTTTATGTGCCATGCAAAAAAGTTGGAAAAGAAGGAAAATAATAAATCAGTGCAACAACAGCACGATTCAAGGCCTATGGGCTTGAACTTCTACAAGAAATTATGCTGGAGAAAATTACATTTTCTGACCTCCTGAAGTGAAATAACAGTCCTCCCATCCATACCGGGCTGAGGTGTTAATACCTCCTAGTGCCAGAAAATACTGTTCTAGTCTCCAACTTGTAATGAGATCCTTTATCTGCAAAATGTGTAATCACTATGAAAGCTGATGAGATATCGTGTTAAAGATATTCTGGGCATTACTATAAAATGAGGCTAATATTGACACTGAAGCCACACTATCAGCATCCAATTCTTGGGAGCAGCTGCAGGCTGTGAGACAGCACAGATTACACTCCAGTATTTCTCTTACCGTCTTTGAGACACAAATGCACAAACCAACCTGGCTGTTGTTCTTGGAAGCCGTGGTTGGAGTTGCATTTACTGCCTGAGATTTCTGACAGACTGCTGATTTATGATAGACTACTGCTGCTGTTGTTTGAGGGTATTTATACATAACCTAATTTATTAATTATACTCTACAGGAAGCCTACACAGTGGAAGGTGCCTTTGTAAATAGTATCTATAATATGACCTACAAACACATCTACCATGCTGTGGCATACGGATTACTGTCAATACCCACCTACCTCATGCACACATAATGAAAACCCGCTGCACGTAAAATTATAATTGCAGCCACCCTTATATAATGATATATATATATATAATATATATACATATATGGTAAAAATCTGGTAATTGTAGTTTAAATGTCTATTCTGTTGAGCTTATTATTAACTATTCGTGATGTACATTGCAGAGCAATGTAAAAACCAAGAGTCAAAATCTGTATGAGCATGGCATGGGCATGTGTACCTGGCCAATAAAAGTGATTCTGATTCACAAACTTTCCATAAACAAAATTAAGAAAAATAATTATGGGCAGTGATTTAAACATAATAGGAGGATTTATGGCAGAAATGGAAATATAATGGTGGGAGATAAACGTAATAGGAGAGGTAGTAAAATGTATAGGCCTGGGGGTCTCAATTATAACGTGCGTACGCAAAAACGGGGCCTTGAAGGTGGGGTAAGTGACTTTCCACGCAAGGTTGTGATCTATAAAAACAACTTTGACCGGGAGAGATGGCGCGCAAGCTAAGCAAACTATGAACCTGTTTGGGAGGAAAAAGAGAAAGATGGGCGGACCAAAAGACGGTTCAACCGTATCCATGCGTTAAAATCTATGTAAATCAGGAATGATTTAAGTCAAACGCCGGTTATTTCCAGTATGGCTCCAGAAAACATCTCCTTAGAAATCAAAATGGAAAATCAAAATCAAAATCTCTATATTAATCCCGTCACCATACGTCAAACTCCCGGAGCGGCAGGGGAGAGGAGAGGACGGCAACGCTGCAATGGATAAAGAATCTGTCCAACATGTGTCAATAAACATATAATATCATATGGAAGAACTGTAAACACCATAATAAATGGTCATTAAATCACAAGTGGTGGAAAACCAAGCCAAACTCCCTCAGCAAATCGT
>NW_023340268.1:20253615-20257297 GCF_004916995.1 Morone saxatilis
AACAAAACAAACAGGGGTGTTCACTGTTTTATGATGTACTGAGATGTATATAAGGGAGAGCATTTTGGAAGTCTGGAGAGAATACTCATGACGTGGTGTTCTCTCCATGCTGCATGTGTCTTGATTATCACACCGGCTTGAAAGTTCTTCAGAGAATTAGCACCTCTCAACTTTGGGAAGAGTTTCCACGACATAATCATAGGTATGTTTTCATTAGTGTATAATCATCTGAATATCATTGTGCTGTTTTATCCACAGAGGGTTAGCCACATTAAACCACTGTACAGGGCAGGGGTTTTTCACGGCCACCATAGTTTCTCCTTCATGCTTGGAAGGCTGAGCTGTATTCAAATGGTTGCAACCTGCAACTTTACCGATAGTTGCCACTAACACAACTTACAGTGTAGAACAGGCTTTAAAGCAACATTTTCACCATAATGTGCAGTTTTATGTTCAACAAGTAAATGATAAACATGAATTTTTTTATATACTAGAAAATGTGCAGAAGTTGGATGGGGGCCAGTCGAAAAATTCTTAGGTGGTTTTACTGTCACCATATCCAATGAAAAGACCAAAACCAACAATAAATGTACTAGCAAGTACTGTGTTTCTATTAAACCCTGCTATATCTTCTTCCTCACTTAATTTTGACTCAATCGCACACAAACCAATGCACTTTTCCTCCTGTTTAAGTCACATGTGCTAAAAACTACAGTGACCTGCTGTTTTAGGAAATTACTGAACTCTTGTGAAGATTTACGTCTGTAGTAGAAACCTACAGGGGTGGGGCTGAGTGCCAAAGACAGGGAAGGGAAGTCACACCAACACAATGCTGTTTTTTGTATTTTTATGAAACCTGTTGACAGAAAAAAAAAAGTCACACCATCTTTATCCTTTGATACCATAATAACATTTGTTTTAACATTATTCATTCATCATTTGTAGCGTTTGCTCAAATTAGATACAGTTTATTCATATTACTGAGCCTTTACATTGGCTAATTGTTCTATGGGTACAAATTGAAAAAAGTAAACTATTGTTGTATTTATTGTGTTGTATCTCATCAGTAGGCTATGTCACATAATAATAATCATCATGCATTTTGGCATTTAATTATTATTTTATTGAACTCAAAGACTAAAATAAAGGTCAAGATCACGATAACAATGCTAATGTATTTAACACTGATCCAAACTACTGATTACAAAGAGCTTTACAAAAGGCAACAAGTGACAATTATGTATACAGCTTTGGACTAGTGATAACAATACCCTCCATTCACAAGATCCTGGTGTAACCTTTACCTATCGACCTGTGGACACTGGCTGCCAGAATCTCAGCCATGCAGCGAATGGCAAATAACAAGGATGAATGCATTTCAGCCTGCTAATTTAATGACAAACTAACTCATTAAAATCTCAGTGCTTAAACCAAATCCCGACATCAACCATCATACCACGTCATATTTCGGCGGGACTTAGACTAATTGGAAGAGATGGATGCAAGCAGAGCTTAGAAGAGGCGCTTCTGAAGGCATAAAAGTAAATACCAAGACAAAATGATTCCCATGACTGCACTAAGTCTTTCTATTTAAGACTTGCCTGGGCCTTATTTATTAGTGTGTTCCTCTCTTGCCACACATATCACTTCAGTTTTCTTTTATGCTAGTCCAACTTTGTTGCAACATCAGTTTATAGCATTCTTTTGTATTGGGATTAGGCCTCTTCGTCATATCTTTCTTTGCGCTGCTTGTTGGACTTAGTCTCATTTACCAACACCTCATCTGGTGATCCTGTGGATTAAATGATACGGCTGTAAAGATAGTTGTTTGTTTGTATTCATCTTGCACTATGCGGATAATAAAATGCAGCACAAACAAGTATGTGTTTGCATTTTAGGATTCTTCAAATGAAATCAGCAAGCTTTTAAAAAGCCCTTTGTATCCCACTTCAGGCACAACAGTCGATACCCACTGCTTTCCATCTAATGGTCCGCCTCTTAGGGAAACACAAAGCTGCAAGCTGAGGCCTTATTCTTTATTGCTGTTTTGTAACTATCAATTTGGGTTTTTTTTTCATTAGCTGAGTAGAAAGTTTTCTAAAAAGGGAATATTTTGAAATTAAACTTGGAGCGATTTAATACCAAGAGGGAGGGCCTAGACTATTATCCCTGCATGGCCTTTATCTTTACTAAATAGGATGTACAATAAACAATTGCATCTACTACTGCACTTCATTTTCTTCATTCAATTATAGTCCATTACAGCAATGAGGTTATAACAGTAAAAAGGAGGAGGTTTTTTTTATTATTATTTACATGTTTTTCTTTAATTGGACGCCGATTTGGGTTTTTCAGAAGTAAACTCTTTGTTTTTCTCATTTGATGTGCCAACGCTCATAGCAACACCTGTTCCAAACAGGAGACATCATTCAGCATGAAGCTGAAGAGAGGCTGCGTGATCATGGAAATTTAATTTCAGTGTGTACCTGTGGATCCTCCCATGTTGCGTCTCTGAAAGTCGCTCTCTCCTCAGGACCTGCTTTATTTGGCAAGATACCCCAGCAGTCACACACCAATGCCATAGAAGGATTTCTTTCCTATAAAAAGAGGTTGCCGATGCTTTTCCACAATCTACATCTTAAGCCATTTCATGTTCTTTTTATTCCTCCTCCTTTGCAACCAGTTTAATTTTAGTGTGGGAAATCAATCATGAATAATGGTTTCTACCTGGATTCACCTCATTAGTTTACTTCATGAAAAGAGTAATATGCTGTGTATTCAGTGTATACCAAGGGCTTAAAATTGGCTTTCAAACTCAAAGAATAAGTCATTTTAAAATAGTGAAAGCCAATAAATTGCAAGGGGCGATAACAACAGTTACACTAAACGATGTGGTCTGAATGATTTTGCTTTCTGTTGAATGTGATAATGCGAAGTAGACGTGAACTTCAAAGTGCTGTTGTCGTCCCTGAGAGGCTGTAACGAAGCCTGGATGACAAGCAGAGTCAAACAGGAGGACGCCATGGAATACTAAACACCGGAGTCAATGCCAGCTGACGGCTCATAACAGATTGAGTGATTTCAGCCAACTGCAAACCAAAATCCAGACGGATCGCAGGCATTTTATCAGCATCTGGAAGCACAGAGATTCATCTGGACGTATGTCGTCCCCAAAGCAAGGAAAACATTGCATGCATTTGAGAGCTGATTGCTTTTTACATGGGATTACATACAGCCCGTCTATGTCGATCTCATTTTGCACACAGAGGTCTTAGGGGTGATGAATGTGAGAAAAACGAGAGATGCTATTGCAGATGCTCTCAAACAGAATACAGATGAAAGAGATGCAGAGTGCACCAACATAAGAGTACTATGTTCCACACAAGGTCTTTCTTCACACCTCTATAAAGCAGCTTCTTTTTCACCAACGACTTAATAAAAGGCACACAGACAGAGGAAAACACACTTCATAATAGAAATTATATTAATGTTTCAATTAGTGAAAAATATTATAAAACATGATGCAACAATAAAAATAGAGCTGACAGAACAGTGTACATGTGAGGTTAATCAGAGTGGAGATTAAAGGTCTGAGCGACTGAGTAAAAACAATGACACATAAAACACAATTAGACGGAACATGAATATTATTTTTTGAAGGTGTTCACAAGGGAAGAAGCTT
>NW_023340268.1:20257397-20268219 GCF_004916995.1 Morone saxatilis
ATCGGTATGTTTTCATTAATGTATAATCACCTGAAAATAAGAATTATTGTGTTTTTGTTACTTTAGAATGAGACATTTTTATCGACAGAGAGGGTGGGTGCTCTTCTACAGAGCACGTCATGTTGAACCACCATGTTTAAACAGTAGCCCAGAATGTCAAACCAAACACCGGCACATATGGCCATTAGCGACTTTCACTGCCGCCGTAGTTTCCCCTACACACTTGGAAGTTGAGCGGTATAAAGTTGATTGCAATCTGCGAATTCCAATTCCACTAAATTCTATTCTCTAGAGTTTTGGTGTGTCCTTGAGCAAGACTATAAACCCCAACTTGTTTCCAACACGTGTATGTGGTCAAAAAATTTCAAATGAATGCAATGTAATGTGAGATTGACAGGTGTCAAACGTTAATTTCCTAGTTATTTTTGCTTCTTCCAGAGGCCCTACCTGGAGCCTGATTGGCCACCGCCTGGTGATCCCCTACCAGAGTGAGAAGGTGATAGTAGTACGCTTGTCTATCTGAAGTTAACATTTTTTGTTAGAAAGTCAATCAAAGGACCAGACAAAACGGCCTCAAAGAAACACAAAATGACCCCAAAGAGAGACAACACGACCAGAATAAAACACAAAATGGCCAAAAACAGACACAAAATGGCCCCAAAGAGATACAACACGGCCACAAAGAGAAACAAAATGGCCAAAAACAGATACAAAAGAGACAAAGATACACAAAATGTCCACAAAGAGACACATAACAGCTACAAACAGTCAGAAGCAACCACAGAGGTGCAAAACATCTACGATGACGACTACAAAGAGATGCAAAATGAGCACAGAATGTTGCCTGTTGTCTATTTCAGTCTGGGGATTTTGCTCTTATGTAGGAGGGGTGGGGTGGACTTTTATATGTCTGTGTCCAGGGGCCCATTGTCTCATAATCTGTCTGGAGTGCCAAAGAGCAGCTATTTATGAATACTGTTTCATATTAGATTGACCTGAAGTGGTGTTCATCACTCAAGAAATTGAGAAATTGAAATTAGTAACTAATATTAACAGATATGTAATCAAATCACCACATTAAGTGTACTGATACTGATGATAAAAAAAAAAACATGCCTCCCAACGTACAAACACTAAATGGAGGCAGACGTACTTGTTGGATCATTTCTTAGAAAACTATTTGTCCAGCAGACATATTGAATTCCTAGGAATGAAGCGGTATTGATGTCAGCTATCCATTCCTTCATGGACATCAAAGGGACCATCGATGAGATTGATTCATGTGGGGATGACTCAAAGAAGGAAATTACAGGGTCAAATAATCCAAGGGCATTATGATGATGGTCCTCATGAATAAATGGACCAATCTGGGTTTATCAGCATTGCTTCAAGTGTTGTATTAAGAAAAAATGAGGTGACAAGGTTAAATCTATTAGGGAAGATTCATACAGTATATAAAATACACCAGCTTCATTAGCTGAAATACCAAAGAGAGGATGCAGAGAGTGCTTCACCCACACACTGCAAATTTGTTTTTAATACTAAAAATGTCTTTCTTGTTTCTTGTATTGACAGAAATAAGAATCACAGGAACTCAATGTGGAGAGAGTCAGAGGTTCAGATTAAAAAACTCTATATATGGGATTTTCTTTCGTTAAAACCCTTCCTTCCCCTCCTTCTCATATATTACAACAGTGTGTGCCTGTGTGTGTGTTAAAATTTGTTGTTGTGTTAGTGGGGGAACCTTGCCAAAGAAGATTTTGTGGGTAACTGTAATAAGATCCATAGGTGTCAAGATCTCAACTTCCTGAAGTGTGTGAAAATCAAAGCTGAGACTGTTATGGAAACTTTATAAACATTTATATCACATTTTAATTAACCACAAGGGCATAGTAAGTGATTATTTTTCCTGATTGTAAGACTGTGAGGTTCAGCAATGCGTAGAATCAGATTTCTCAATTCTCTTCCCCCTGATAAGACAACACTGTGTTATTATTGATGTGCGTTCATTTTCATTTTTTTCATTTTCATACAATTATGTTCAATATATATTTTACTAACTTTTTCAATCATTTATTTCTGCAGTTTTATTCCAAATGCAGTCAAGATGACATTTCCCTGCTTCAGCCCCACAGGATCCTGAAAAGGAACAAGCAGGAAAGAGGAGAGAGTGTGAATGACTTACAATGTATCATTACAGCAGCTCTGGTGAGATTGTGCAGGTGTGGCCTACTACAGCCACATAGGGCAGAGCTTGGACCCCCCTGGGAACAGGGACGCAACTTGGTTTGGTTCTTTTTGCTGCAACAGGTGGCAGGGCCTGCTGGGGGCATGAGCAGGGTCATTCTGCAGTGGGTGGGGATAGGGGCACCACTGGGAGGCAGGTCCCGTCACACAGACACTGAGTAGTGATAATACTAGCTGCTGCCATGGCTATATCAGATCAAACAAACAAACAACTTCATTTAATTTGCTAGTAAGTGCTGATTGTTTTTATAACTCATACAGATGTGTAGGCTTATACAATGGCTTATCTTCTGTTGTCACAGTGGCACAGTGGTTAGATCATCTGCCTCCCCACCAAAGTGCTGAGGTTCCACTCCACCCTCGACAACATGCTTCTTTGATCATAGCCGTACAAACTTTGCAGTGAATTATGCAGTATCAGTAGAAGCAAATGATATAACATCACATTACTTATATTCTGGTCCTATTATATGTAGAAATGGAAAATTATAAGATTTTATTGATACCAATGTAAACCTACACAGGTTGTCAGTGTCAACGCCAGAGTCTGAGTCTGAACACAGTGTAGACACAGTAGAAATAAAACTTGCATGTGACTCAGGTGTGCAAAAGCTCCACTGTTTAACCCTTTCATTTCAATTTCATTAGTCAAAGAAAAAATCTGCTAAGCCCGCTTGCGTGGCACTAACTGGATATATACCCTTGGTAATGGACAGGCTGATTGGACTAAAAGCAGCAATATTCGTGTGTCAAATAAATGGCATTTCAGGATATTTAGAAAGATGTATAAGTATATTGCTAGTGTTCCCACCCTTATTTAAAATGACAACTAGCACTGAGGGTATCTTTCTTAGTGAAATTAAGCCACGCTTGTTTCTTCTTCTCCACTATGACTCGTTTTTAGAAGATTCAATCACCGTAGCTGCATTCGTTTGACGTCACAGACCTTTTTCACATCAGGCTGTTTGAAATAATAGGGTAAACACAGGTGTTACTAATAATACTAATTAAGGTTCCGTTCCATTTAGTGTAGCAGAGTCTTTCCTGTGAGCCAACATGCACAATAGCAGCACCCTGCCTCTCTTAATTAGTATCATTGGTAACACCTGTGTTTACCCTACTATTTCATGTCAGAAAGGCTGCTGTGACAAAGGTCTATTGTTTTACATGGGCAACTTTCAAAAAAACATTGCAGTGCGTTGTCGATGTGTTACTTAGCAGTTCTGCGCATGCACACTGGTTAGGGTTAGACTCTGCTATCGATTCACACTACAGTTGCATTTTTCAACGAGGGAGCATAAATCAACAGAACACCGGCATGGATAAAAGGAACTGATAAGCAAAGAGGCATAGGAATCTGATAGATCGGACAATTTGAAACCGGTATGCAATTCCCATCCCTAAATACATGAAAAAAATCCAACAAACTTTCTAAAACGCATCATCACAACCTTACAACAAGGTTGTTTTTATTCCATAAAAAAACTTAAATTTTGGAGACACATAGTTTCCATTGGATAGCACAGATACAGTATATTATTACCTCCCCAGACTCCCGGCTAAAAAGAATCAGGACAACACAGCCATCACCTCTCTCCCTTGACTCAATTTTCAGTGGAATTTCGGTGATGTATCATGGCAGCTGAAGAGGGGAGCTTATCGTTTTCCACATTTCAAGTTGAGGTTACGGTAAATAGTTGAAGTGTCTCAGTATTTAACATAAATAAAGTCACGCCAAAGAGTAGCTATATTTGCCAGTTTTTTTCGTTGTGGCCTGGGGTTCTCTATGGACAGTCGACCAACAGCTGAGCCTCTTAGATAAGCTCCCAGCCAGAGAGAAAGAGAGGGAACAAAAAAAAGACGAGTGAAATAAAGAGCGGGCCAACAGCGCTGTGTGATTGAGAAGGGCTCCATTTCACAGTTAAAAGCAGGCGGAAGAAGGGGGAGGTCGCAGTCAACAGAATGGGAATGGGAGAGTGCTGGTGGGGGGGCGGGGATAAAAGGCACAACATAGTATTAGGATACAGCCTGTGGGAGCTTTTTGTGGGGGTTGGGGGGGAGAAGGGAGAAAGTTGCGAGAGCATGTCGGTGACTGCACCCTTCAGTGCCGCACTGCAGGGAAGGCAAGTTTGGTCGGTCTCACACTAATGGTGGTGACAGCAAGCACTGAATGCTGAGATCCACTCGTCTTGTCTGTCTCTCTGTCTGTCTCTTTCAGTCTCGCCCCCTCTCCCTTTGCTGATGTGTTGATGGTGTTCAAAGGATATAATTTTGAAAGATTCCATTTCTATTCGGAACTAGTACAGTGTATTGTTATAGGCGTGCCCAATTTATTTTCAGAGAATACATCTCAAATGTGCTGTTTATGCATTTTAATATTTGATAATACATTGAATATCTAGGGGGGCTCCGAACATCAGTATTAGCCGGTACTCACCTTGTTGACTCACATCGGCCTATCGGCTAATGAGATGGAATTCTCGGACGTCACTGGCCAGTGTTGTGTCACATCAAATTTGCCCTGGCTAAATGTTGTGGTGCTTATTTCTAAATCGGATATTGGAGAAATAATTAACTCTGTTTTCCAGCACTGGCACAAATTGCACACAAATGTGCTCCATGCAGCAGTGAGGACAGCGAGCGGCTATTCAGTTCTGCGCCTGACATTTTGGATAAGACGAAAAATCTGCTACAAGGCAAAGCGATGTTTATCTTTGGAAGCTTTCTTTGTTTCCCTGCCACAAGTGAAAATAAATAACATAATAACATCGCCATAGGCTTAATTGTTATTTTAAACGTAGGTGTTGGTATCAGCCCAGAATTTCACAATCGTTGCATCCCTAATATTATCCTGAACAAGCAAGACGAAGCTGCAATATTTTACATCAAACGGAACTGATGCGTTAGGACATCTAGATTGTTTTGCACCACGTAACAGGACAAGTACCTCAAATGTATCTTTGTCCAGAACAAGATACTTCTAACCCCGACTAAAGATTTTCCTAGTTGACTAGCAGTCGCTAGGTAAAGCCAATAGCTGTATGTATTCATGACATGCTATCTTGTAGGACAATGTTAATGTTAGTGTTATGACACATTTCAAATTTGTACCCCTTCTACTGGCTTTAACAATACCAAAATCATTCTGTTCCCTCCAACAACACTGCTGATTTTCATGTTCAGTTTCATGTAAAAAGTGATGACACTACCATAACAATGCTTTTGTTAGATATGTGCAATATGATCCTGCACCCTTAACTTTACATATATGTTTACAAATATAATATACCAGTGCTTGTAATGAAACCGAAAAGCTATTTTTAGATCATCACAATAGATTTGATTGTGTCAGCTTTCCTGACATTTTATTTTCTGGTCTTCTATGTGTCTTGTTTAGTCTGTAAAAGTAGTATTCAAAACCCTTTGAATTACCCTGTGAATGAAATGTGCTACAGAACTAAAGTGGCCTTGTAATTGTAGGATTAACAAAATATAATGCATAAAGACACGGAATTTGATTATTTCAGCAAGCTGCTAGCCAAACTACATGGAGCCCCAATGTGTTCCATACACCATAAAACATTATACAGGAACTGAGTGGAATCAACTCATCTTTTGTTGTAAATATGTTTTATTAATTTGAAGTTCATTCAATTTAAAGTTTCTAGTTTTAATTTTCAGACCACTGAACAAGTTCTTCAGATGTAAAGTGTTTTGAGTTGATGAGTTGAATGGATGTGCTGCTGAGAGTTCACTCCACTCAACATGTTCAGCATATTAGCAGACTTCCCAGACTGCATTGTGTGGGAGTTAAAACTCTCCAGAGGCTCCTCTGTTTTGTAGTTTGAAGAAAATTATATATGTTGGAAACCTGCTGTGCGTCTGTGTTAATTGAGGCCATGGTTGTTCCATCTGATAATAATGAAAACACTGTGAACCATTCAGTCCCTCACCCATACGCACTGTATTTAACGAGGTCACCCCGCCTTGCATGCTGTCCTTATGCTTACTCAGAGTTCAACGTGTCAACTTAAGAACAGACTTTTCAAACTGAGAAAACATGAATGGAAAGCAAATCTGACTATTATGTGTCAGCTGCTGTTCATTCAACTTAATTCAGACTTGTTTTCTCAAATCCAGTGAACTTAACTTAGGTTTATTTCTAATAAGAAAATTATTTATTGATGACTGTTGTGGAATCCTGAATGGAAACAACTCTATTTTGTGGAAAAGGGGGACCTCCCAGAAACTACATGCACTTTTCTCCTAATAAACAAGAGCATTAGCCAGAGCTGCACACCATATGTACTGTACGCTAATTTGAGTCTTTTGAAAGCCATAAAGATGCTCTCTCACAGGGTGTATTCCAAAGTTCACCATAATGGCTGTCATAATATTTCCCTACATTTACACGAACATCATGCATCATCAGATTAGGGGGATATGATCACTGTCCCTGCACCAGTCCTTTAAACGGATTCTCATTAACCTTGAATTCTGTCTCAATTGTCGCAGATCCATACATGATTTCTCTTGAAAGACAAAACAACTTGCAGAGAGTTAAAGCAATCAAGAGAGAGAGAGAGTATCCAGAGCCTGCAGGCATGTTGACTGAATCATAATGGAAACCTTTGGTGCTTCATTAAACAATCTGAGCAAAACTAATAAGGGAGCAGTATGTGGATAGTTTACAACAACCTGTTTATACAATGACTATTGCGCATAAATGAACAGATCTGATGTGAGCTTGGATGTGTGCTTAGCTGAGGCAAATGAGGGAGGCAGAGGGTGGTTATTCTGCTTTTCAAAGACAGAAAGCAGTGCTTCTGCTTTTTTCCAGTTCTTTCTTGGCTTTGACAGGGAAGTTGGGGAATTGTTGGTGCACAGAAGGATTATGAATCTGCTGCAAAGCAAACACATTTCTCATTAGCTGCTGTGTTGTTTTGAATGTAAACTAAGAGTCCTATGTGCATCCTGAAATACACTGTCACCTGTGATATCAGCTTTGTAGCGCTCCTTCATCCGACCTCTGTCCCAAAAGCGTTTCCAAATTAAATGTTCAACGTGAGCAAAAGTGAGAACAAATGGTGCATCACTTCAAGCCTTCCAAGTTTAACAGTAAGAGCCCAGGAGAGGAAAAACTTGTCATTAATGGACTTTGGCACAGGCATTAACCTGTTTATCTGCAATTAGACAACAGTTATCTCTGTGTCGCTCATTAAAATATTCTTGAGTAAATACAACAAAATACCATGATGATGCCAGTACTGGAAAGAGCTACTATAATACTGTATGCACCAAGAAACAAAGGGCCAAACAAATTTTATCTCCAAATGTGAATTAGTTTTGCATCTAACAAAAAAATGTAATTATCAACTGTTGGTTGCAGATAAACATAGAGACATGGATATTTCTCCACAGCCCAGGCAAAATTGCTGTGATGTTTCACACAAACAATGGCAACTTTAATTATCTGTTATCAGCTGTTAATTGCACTAAGAAGTTGTGTTGGAGCCACTCTGCAGTCGTGAGATATTGCAGAGCCAAGGAAATCACTGACTGTTTTACAAAAGCAAGCCAGGAATGTTGAAGCTTGCAGCGACACACAATGTAACACACTCCGATATCTTATCAAAAGATAACAACATGTCAGTTGAACACATAATAAATCCACTATAATAAACAAGACTTAATGACTCTTGGTGTAGATATGCTGTAGTTGTTTGTTTGTCTATTTTAAAATGGAAAAGAAGAACACACACAGAATGATCAGTGGATAAAGGATACAACTGTAGGACAAGAAAACACACCAAATCCACCAAATTAAAAGACAAAATATGTCATTTGTTTATGACACAGAAGGATTTTCTGATGTGACCTGCCTATCAGCAGTACGACAACATCAAAACCGTTACAAATCTTTGATGACAAATCAATCTCTTATGACGTGACAAGAAAGGTTTGGTTAGGTTCAGGCACAAACGTGATTTCGTTAGAGTTAGGGAAAGTGTTTTGGGTTAAAATTACTACTTTGTTAAGGTTGGAGGACCTTTGTTGTTATGGTTACAATAACAAACACATGGTTAAGGTAAGGTAAAGGAATGTTGTCTATGAGTCTGAAACTGGAAACAAACAATGGTCCCCGTGTTAAAGTCTGATGTTTTGTTGACCCATCACTCGACCCCGACATCCTTCCTACTTGGACTTGCGTCACCTGACCTCCGCCTTTGGTCCTGTCATATTTTCTAAAGCTACTTGTTGCTCAAACATATGTTGTTCTGTGGCACTTGCTGAAAAGACTGATTCTGTCATTCTTCTTGGCAAATAGACAGATAAACAACAGCAGTTTTCATTTTTTTAAATAATACGCTTCAGTAGCAAAGGCATTTTACACTGGAAACCACAGATCATCTCTCATCTACCAACAGTAAACACTGGTTTAATTTACCCATGACAACAATATTTCCATAGCTACAAATTAAAAAATGTTCAACTATAATAGTTTTTTGCCTTTATTAGATAGGACAGCTGAAGAGTGAAAGGACACCTTGCTCGTACATGGAGCCCCAGCTCCACCAGGTGAGCTACCAGGGCGCCCTACAGAGAATGAGTTTTACATTTTGGGTGACAATCATTGTGCATAAGAAAAGTAAATATATTCATGCTTCCAAGAAGGTAACACTTTCCATTTTGGACAATCCATGAGCTCCCCCTCTAGTGGATCCCTCAGATAGAAAATGTCAGCGTCCTTATCTTAATCTAACAGGCAAAAAGTTATGAATATGTATTGATAAGAATGTTGACATTGATTACATGTAAAAACAAATGTACAATGGCAACATTTTAAAATTCTTCCTATAGTATGTCTGTGCAAGGCAAGGATAAAGTTAAGAAAAGATGTTGAAGGATAAGTTTGATGTTATAGGGAATAAACTTTCTTGCTGTGAGTTAGATGAGAACATTGACACCACTTACACTTACTACATACTCTACATGTGAAGCTACTGCAAGCAGCCAGCTAACGCTGCTTAGCATAAAGGTTAGAAATGAGAAAACAGCCAGCCTGGCCTTGTCCAAAGGTAAGAAAATATGCCAAACAGCACCTCTGAAGCTCACTTATAAACATGTTGTATCTTGTTTGTTTAATCAGTACAAAAACCACGGTGTAAAAACAACAATTTGCCATTTTACAGGGGGCTGCAACCAATAACTTCTAGGAGTCCCCGCTGGTTGCCTGGCAACTGGTCTTGGCAAACTCTTCAACTCTCTTCAAGAAAGCGAAAGCTATATTTCCCAAAATGTCAAACTTTTTCTTTAGGTTATGTAAAATGAAATTAGAGCAAAGATCAACTGATTATGAATGCAAACCCTGGTCTAACACAGGAAAGTTGGATGTACTACTCAACTGCACAACCACAGCACCAATCTCTACATGGATGGGTTTTTTCTTGCTTTAAATTCGTTTTGGGGCGTTTATTGCCTTTTAATCACTTCACACTTAAACAGTGACTGCTGAAGTGCATCAGGAAATAAAGGAAGAAAGATGATGACACGCAGCAAAGGGCCACAGGTCGGACTCGAGCCCTGGGCAGCTGCAGCTGAGCCTTTGTACATGGGGTGCCAGCTCTACCAGGTGAGCAATCCGAGCGTCCCATACATGAAAGGGTTTCTTCCTACATTGCTTGATACTGGCATTGGACATAAATTGCTCATCGGATTTGTCCGATAAATGCAATTCCTCAAATTCTGTGTTGTCAAAAGAGATTAATCTGTTTAAATGATTTTAATAACCTCATGGTCAATAGAGCCACACTCAGAACCAAAGTTCACATTTTAGCTTCATACCTCATGTTTGCACATCTCCAGTTTATGATTTCTGTCTGCCACCTCAAACATTAAGCATATTTTGTTTTTGAGCAAATTCTAAACTAGTCTTAGGACCTAGATGTCTGTCAGCTACAATATATGACATTGTTTTGGCTCCTCTAATATTTACAGTCTCTGACCCCAATAAATTAGTTTCACTATTGTCTATATTTGCATGTATTTGCTGTGATTATAAAGAGCTGTTGTTGAATTCAGCCATCAGAATTTACTCTTGCCATTTGTTAAAGGATAAGGCTGGTGTTGTTCTGTTGTTCTCTTACTGTCAACAAATCCTATGAACAGACCAAAACAAACAATGTGTTAGTATGCCTCTTTCTGCATTTTCTGACTTCACTACCTTGTCTGTGCCTCTCAGCCTTATTGAATACTACTGAAAAATCTTTAAACATAGCTACCAAATGTATAGTTTCATTTTCTAAAGGCGCAGTAATTTCCTGAATCAGATAGGCACTGCAGTTTTCAATAACCATTACTCAAACAGGAGGCATTTTGTGGGAACTATTTTCAGCCGTGGATGAATACACATTTGGAGGAGCAGGACAGTGTTTGCAGGACTGAGTCAAAATCCATTATAGTGTGTTTCCGTGGTAATAAAGGTGACCAGCTGCAAGAGTTGACTCATTGATCAATGGAGCTCTATAACACTGAGGAAGAAGATACATCAGGTTTTGATACACACACACACACA
>NW_023340268.1:20268270-20276589 GCF_004916995.1 Morone saxatilis
ACACACAATACTTGTTAATAGATACATTCATTGTTGTTTTGGGATGCACATGGGATTTGTTGTCAAAAAGAAAAATATAGTTTATCTTATCCTTTAACCTTGTTATTGCTATTTTTATGTTTTCCCTAAAAAGGCTGTCTGATCAAACAGCAATTCAGCAGATAAGATATTGATTGTTTTTCATCTGGGTGTCCTTTGATCAATTCATCAGTATGTGTGGGAGTTACACAGTTCTCTCTTTTTCTGATTTAGTCTATAACTTAATATTCTACAAAGTTTTTTTTATTTTGTTCCTCATACAGGAGACTGATGAATATTTATGAAGGTCATATATCTGAGCTTTGGTCGTAGAGCGTGTAACCATGAAATACAGATATGCCTGTACTATATACAGAATCTGTACAACAAAGGAATGAATATTAATCATGTTCTTGGTATTGAGGTCATTGTAAGAAGGGGATGACAAGCAAACCACTGAGCAATAACAGCCACTTGATTCAGCCTAAACTGGAGTCTCCTCCCGGCTGAATCACCTCCACTCATCGACTGCAGCGTTAAATCTCCGTCAACGCAGCAATCATCCTTCATAAAGCTTACGTTCACTCTTTTGAAAAGTTATTTAAAGCAGGTTAACCACGCCAGTAGCGGCATCCAATTTAATTAACATTCTGGGATATAAAATGTCTGAAGATCATTTGCGAGAGCTATTAGGTTTCCTGCCTGAAAATGAAGTTCAATTTTTGACCCCCTCAGAGCCTGGGGGGCAGATTCCCTCTCGTGCCAAATCCCTACGCTTCAATTAACAGAGGAGACATCCATCAAACGCAGTCCTCCCGAGCTGCAGCTACAGCGCTGCCAAATGTTAATGAACCCCTGCACTTATGAACATGAAAACAGATATGGTATGCGTCTATAAACAGGCAATGAAGATAGAGATTATGATCAAACAAACCCTATATAGCATATATACAGTACATACTGTGCTGTTAACACTGGAGTTATGAAATTAATTCATAAAAATGCCCCAGAAAAAAGCCAAGTGGAAAATTGATATATTTGCTACGGTTGTCAGGAAATGTGGAGTTGTATTGTTATCATCTTTGCTTCATATCCAAGTTGCGTGTGTGTGCGCATGTGGAAAATTATTTCACAGCTTCTACTGACATTGTGCAGTGGCCATGAAAGAGTTCATAGAAAATAGATTTGTCCTCTGTTTTGTTCATGTTTTTCTGTGTTCTTGGCAGAGTGTGATTCTTATTTATTCTATTGCATTTAGGAGCTTAATATGAGGAAACTCTATGGGAGTCCAGGGTAGTTATAAGGAGGTATAATAAATGTTAGGAGTTGGTATGAAACAGCAAGCGAGGGCACTTGATGTCATTCTGTTGAAATCCCATGAAAGCAAGTGGTTTTGGTGTTTGAATAAATGTCAAAGAAATGACTTTGGTCTGACATTTTGAGAGCTCTCAGTTTCATTCACCCATTGTTTTGTTGTGCGGAACCTCTTTTTACAATGACATGCACTTTTTTTTTTCTTCCTCTCGTGGGACATTCTTTTATGTCCTTGTACAAACTCGCAGACACCAGACAGACAAGTATAAATGCACAGCACTTATGGACCAAAAAACAAAAATCCCACTTTTCCTGTAATTGTATTTTAAAAAGGACCAAAAAAATCGAGCTGTGGCGTTTAAGATGACAGGTTTCTCTGTATCTGCTGCTGTTAAAGTAACAGCAGTATGCAAACACTGCCCATCTCCTCACTGTCTTCTCAGCTGTCATCCAGGACACCTTCAATAAAGTTAATAAACAGTAATTGTTTGTTGTCGCTCTGTTTACCCAGCTATCACATCAGGCTAGCTGTAAGGGTTGCTCTGAATTTAAATGTGCTTTAAGGAGCTGTAGAGCCTCTGTGGCCGGACGAAGCACATTTACTGGAAACCTGTGGATCTATTGCTCAATGACAGACTGCCTGATGTGTCATTACTGCTTGTGGTTGAGAACAGGACTGTAATTAAAGGGATAGGTAGGTTTTTGGTGTCTTATCACACGGTCAGACAAAATCATCAAAGTCTACTGTGTGCCTTTGCATGCAGTGTGAAAGTGTGTCAACTGCTGAGATTAGATGGACATTATTACTGGATTGCTTCATTCGTGTGGGACTCATTACAGTTGTTAACACTAACTTTCTGTGGTTCATAATATGTTCTCTTCTTAAGAGACTTTTTTTTACAGCAGCCATTTTTTTTTCCATGAACTAATAATGTGAAAAAGGTCTATTGCAAAATACTAAGTAGAGGGTTAGAAACAAATTGCATAAATGTTTTAAATAGATGACATGACGCAAAGTAATCCTAAACCGTTGACTCTGTGTCAGCACTGGCCTTGCAAGGTTCATGGTGATTTGAAACAGTGGACAGCTTGTTGAGCCATTTTCAACACCTGCCATATAATTTAGTTTACGGCTCAAAACACATGTTTAAGTGTGGCGTACCTCTTTAAACTTGTTCTGCGTGACACATTGCATCATGCACAGATCTGAAAAGCTGATTCATTTTCAAGAAAAAGGCAGCTAGAGTTAGATTGGGGGCTACAGAGGACCACAGCCACATCAAAAATGACAATAGTTCCACAGTAGAAATGAACAGATGTTTAACATATACAATCCAGTCTGATGTCCTTTATTCTGCTGCTGTTTCTCCCATTCTTCAGTTGATCTGACCCAGTAGAGCCCCCAATTGCTTTTATTCTATACAGTGGAATCCCCTGGGTGAGTTCATCTTGCTGACATCACGTGAGATGTATTTATTTAAGGTGGCCAATGTTTTCAACAAGGAAGGAAATGACACTGATTATCATTCTGCTATAGGGGAATCACCACTATTGTCTTGGGCGGAGCTTAGTCCATGCAACGACGGTATCCTTGTAAAATAGTGTCGTTGAGAACTTCTTTTGGTGGAACATTTGCACGAGGGAAGGTTTGAGAAAAGTTTAATAGCTGCTAGCTTGTTCACGTTCGTACTGTTGGTGGCCGGGTTAGGGTTAGGATAACTTTTTTTTGTTGCAAAGGGGAGCTTGAAAATAGGGTTTTGATATTTTCCCCAATAACTTGTTAAGTCCCCAACATGCACTGCCAATGTGTTTGATGCTAGCATGCAGCTAGATATGTCTGACGCACACAATGATGTTTCCTAACAACTAGCATAATAGACTAACCATGATAGCAAGAGTCCATTAACCAGGGGACAGTCATTTACAGATTCATAACCTTTAACATTTACTCAATTATACCGTCATTCATCACTGAGCATGTCAGCACTCAACAATTCAATGAATGTGCTAATGTATGGGAGCAACTGTGTACTGAATACACAAGGCCTTAAATGAATATGAGAGATAAGCCACTTAAAGATGAAGTACCACCATGAGGAACACTGCTGATATCAGGCTGACAAAACCACACACACTGGATAGAGTCAGATACTGGCGCATCAATTAGTTGTTGCATGCAGATATTTCCTCAAAGCACACTTAAGGCCATATTGTTGAGCATTTAGCTTTGAGGCATCTGAAGCACTGTTCCTACAAAAGGAAAGGCAAGAAGAGGATGAGGAGCAACACCTTTATTTTGTTCACACAATGCCATTAAAGAAGGAAGTAGCACTTCTGTCAAGGCTGCTGTATTAGATGTGCTATTTTAAGTGTTAACAGTTACACTGTCTCTTGGGTACAGCTTACATGAATGGCAACATGTTCAGGTCCATGGAATGCCTTGCCACATCCAAACACATTCCTCCTTTTTGTTACCTTTTGTATTCACTTTATACCACTTTGAGTCTCTTAGTTCTAATTGTATAATTTATGTACTCTATTTTGGTCTCAAGAAAAACTCCCCCAGTGGAAGAAAAACGGTATGCAAACATATACACATACATAAAAGGGAGGAGCCAAGTACAAATGAAGGTGCCACACAGGAATGAAAGTGCACAGTACTGGTTATGACAGTATGCCACACATTAGGAGCAATGAAAGAACCACTGCAAGGGGTCAGTACTGTAATACAACTTAGGTGATTAAGTTATTATTATTAAGTGATCTGCTATTGGTTTATTTAACCTTTTTTATAAATAGTGAAAAACGTCCTTTAAAAGTTCTCTGAGAGCAAGCTCACGTATTCAAATTTCTTAGTTTCTCTGATCAACAGTCAAAAACCCAAATATATTCAGTTTACTCTCATATATGTCAAAAGCAATAAAGCACATCTTCACCTCTGAGAGGCTGAAAGCTGTGAAAGGCATTTGGCATTTTGCTTGAAAACGGTCTGAAACGATGAACTGATTGTGCCAACCCACTAAACAGCTACAGTCATTAACTCATCAGTTCAGCTCTAGTGACAAATCTGAACAGAAAGGTGTAACTGTAATATTACAGATTACAAGCATTGCAATGTGCAGTACAGATAAAGAAAAAAATTTATAAATGATACCAAGTTAGTGAAACAACACCCTTTCAGTGACAGCACAAAATAATGATTAACTGGTGATTCAAATCTCAGTTTACTACCCATTCCAGAGGAAAGGTCCAACCTGTGGGACTTTTCTGTGTCATCCCCCCTCTCTCCCAACTTTCCTGTTTAACTCAAGCTGTCCTGTCCAATAAAGGCTTACAGGCTTAACATTTTAAAAATAATTATAAAAACATATAAAGAAAACAACAAAAAGGCTGCAAAGTGAGAAAACAAACCCAAATACAACAAAACATGCTGCAAAAAAACAAACTCAAACTTCAGAGTCATGCTGATTGTTTTCTGCTGCAAATTGAATTTGGGGCATGGCTTCAGATATATAATGAGCTGGGTGAATGTCAATGAATCCTTCAGTGTTTCTATGAACATATAATGACCTGGTAAACTGACACTGTCCATCCTCTGGACCCAACAGCAGCAGGAACAATAAATGAGCACGTATAGTAGGAGGCCATAATGCAATCACACATAACACAGAGCTTCATTTTCTGGACAGCGCTGAGGGACATGATTGCACAGGATGCATATTCCCTCATTAAGGATTCTCATAAGCATGACCCTAACGTAATCTCCCTCAGTTGAGCAGCGCCTCTCCTTTGTGTAGGTGTCTGAATACTTCCTGGGATCATACCACTGATTTTCCCAGGAAAAGGGCATTTCTCACACTGACACAAATTTCCTGACACACAGAACCATGGATCATTCATCAACATTTTGTTGCCATTCCTCCATAAAGAGTATTTGGCCAGATGTTTGAATTGAATAAATAAAAAGTAAAGACACTACAACTATTTCTGTTGATATAGGCCTATGGGCAAAGCATGGGTTTATGTTACAGCTGACTGTGTGCATTGGCATGGAAGGAGAAAATCACCAAATGCAACCAGGTAGGTGGTTTTATCCATGACAGCGATGTTCTCAGGGGTTTTGTTGAAATGTTATCCTCTGAGCTTGACGCTCCACCTGTTCAGTGAATATTTGCCAGTTTGCACTCCGGCTGGTTTTGGGGATGTTTGTTTTTTTTTTAGCAGTGCTGTCGTTAATTTGACGGCCAGGACATTGCAACCTTGAAAACTGTATGCATTTTGCACGGACTGTACTTAGACTAACCTCAACACTTCATGAAAAAATTTTGCCTTCTCGTTCATGTGCAATGCAGCATCATCCTGTGCTGGCTATTTGCAAGGTCATACTATACTGTAACATGCATAGAGTAATTCTGCTGTCTACCTTGCGAGGGTCGAGACTGAGGATAAAATGGTGTTGTGATAACTGTCCAGAGAACCGTGTGCAGTGTTTTTTGTGTATGATAAGTATGATATGTGTATGACAAGGATCCAAACTCATGGATCTATGGCTCAAAGTGGACTTCCAGGATTCTATTAAATCATCTTATGAGTACTTGACACAACACACCCACATCAATGCAGTCTCATTTTAACACAGAGCTGTTTTTTAGCTGAAAGTGCATGTCCAGTGTGTGTGACATTGCTACAACAACCCCCTTTAAACATAAAGTGTTTACTACCGCCACTACTACTTCTCTGTGGTTAATTTCCCCCAAAAAAACAGGGCAGGATAGCAGGATACTCATTTTTATCAGCTGTATCAACATTTATTTATTGTATTAGCCAAAGAAAATCAGAAACCGTTAGCTTTCACAGAGAAAACATGCAAACAATAAGAGAAAAAAGCTACTTTGTGCTATTTCTATATTTAAAAATGTAGTGTTTGTAGTTCAAAGTGACAAACAGAGCGAGGAGTCTGTTTAACAGCAGCCCACACGTTGTTGCTAGGTAGCAGATCAAGTAGTGACCACCAGCTAATGCTAGAAGATATCATGGTTGGAATGCCTGAGTTATATTTGTAAGCACATCACATCAACATTTTAACGTCTAACTTTAGGTCAGAAGCAATTTAGACCATACCTGCCAACACCTGGTTTGTTTGGGCGGGGTTGTTTGGGAAGCCGTGACTCACTCGCTTGGAGCAGCACAGAGCAGATCACACTGGCCGAAGTAAAACACAGCATAGAGAATACAGTCAATTTACAAAAGAAATACTGCATACAGGCGCGCTATTACTATACTAGTAATACTAGATCAACATTGTGGCACCAGACAAGAAGTCCATCAGTCAGAGTCTGGTTAAAAGGAGATTTGAAGCAAAGAAACACACCGTTTTGTACAAACTTCTGCTTCTGAATTGCTGTCGGTGAGATTTGAAGATGCTATAAAGCCGTGCCGGTTGATTTTCAGGGTAAAACCTGACTCCTCCCCAAATTTGAGCTATGGTAAATTGATTGAGTGAATTAAAATTAGTTGGTTTTTTTTAGAGGCACAGTCATAATGAAACAAAGTGGTGTATTGTATAGTAATTCAAATCAAAGCCAAAAGTTAGTTATACATCTTTAATGTATTGGTTCTCATGTCATATTAATAACACTGCATTGTTTATTGTCCCCTGTGGATGTAGCAGGGACCACCTAGAAAAATACTAATCAGCCCATTTGACCCTATCCCAGACAAACATGGCCCAGAAAGTTGCAAGATGCTAGCCTAGTATCTCTTGTCACAGTTAAAAGTCTTTATAGTTATTTGGTGGTTTTTGGTCTTGTTAGCTCGTGTTTCTATGTTGTCAGTAGGCTTTTATGATGACATGTCTCTGTCACAAAGCTCCTGTGCATGAGGCTTCTCAGCGTCTCTTCAACAAACAGCTGAAAAACACTCTGCTAGATTAAAGGAGAGTCTGTCGCTTTCCAGCTGATTACAGCATCTCCACCCTCAAATCAGTGTCTTAAACCTACGCTTCACACACCTGACACCTACTCCTATCTCTGCCTAAATGCCAATCTTGACACATGATATAAGATGAGTCGAAGAAAGCAAAGTGCTACAGCCCTGGATGACAATTTGAGTTTTATTGTGAAATGATTGCAGTGACATAAGGCAATGCGTCTCAAACTTTATGGCTTGTGAACTCTTTAAATGAAGCAATGCTTTCTCGCAGTGCCCCATCGAGGCGTGCATAATGGTGAAGTTCAATCAAAGAAGGATTTTCCCTTTATAGATTGTTTCATTCAGTTAATTATCAGGGGAGGCCTAGAGGCAGAAAACTATTAACTTTTTCACACAGTGATGATAATACATTTCTATTGAAGATGTATGTCTTTTTCTATCCCATAAATGATCTTGCAGCTCCTCCTAACATCATCTTTCAACTTCCTAGGACGACCTGATGCCTAGGTTGAGAACGATTCACCTTCAGTGCAACTTTGCAACAGCTTTGTGTAATGTGTAACTGGCCTTCTGTACCTTCTTGTTAACAGGATGTCACAATTACGATGAAAAGACTAACACATTGACTCCCAGGCAAACATACAGTTTATGGACTTAGTGGCCACTTTATAAGATACAGCTGTACAGTCTAATGCAAACCAAGATCACAGCCCTTACATAATCATTAAACTTTTACAAAGTGTACAACCTTTACTTTTTTTGAAGCTGCCAGAAATTCAATTATATGCCTATTACTGAGGTCATGGTTAAAGGCGGTGTTGTACAGGTCTACATTATATTGAGAGATGTTTCTTTTTTTTTTTTTGTCCATCTATACAACCCATCTTTTTTTGGGCCCAGTCTGCTCGAAGGTTAGATTGAATAGATTTACTGTGATTTGTCTGTCCATAGTATGTTCATCTGGTATTCCGTGATCTAATTCCAACAATGCCAGTGTGAGAGGTCAGCTGATATACAGTAGATTGTTTGTGTCTAGATTGTTGATGTACAATGTTT
>NW_023340268.1:20276629-20292900 GCF_004916995.1 Morone saxatilis
TGTTTTTTAAGTTGACTGTATAATTAAGTATATTCAACTTACTAACGGCATCAGAAAAACACGTAGGCAGACCTCAGAGTATGAATGTATGCAGATTTGTTTTGTTAAGTACATAAATAAAAGTGAAACCACTTCCCTGAGTGCGCCGCAACACTAACCCTAGACTAACCTTCTATGTCTATTTTGAAGTTTTAATAGCTTTGCCGAGCAACACACATGTTAATTCCAGCTAGATATTATTTTGCACTTGACACTGAAACAGTAACCTGTGCCTTTTTAAATCTGCACACATTTTGATGCCAAGCTTCCAGTTTATTTTACCAACAACTGGTGATTTCTTACATTCTTATTAAACTGTTGCAAACTGAAATTGGGCTGGTGAAGGTGAATATGGATCAGACACATCACTGGTTTGTTTGCTCTGAAACAGCTGAGCCAATCACAGTGAAGCTTCATGACAACAGCTCAACAAGCAAGAAACATCTTCTACTTCCTTCTGCTTTATCATTTCAACATGATGAAAGTGTTCATAAAGTCAATCTAACATTTGATCGTGTGGTCATTTGACAAATGTATGTAACCTCGCCACCACAGGAACATGTGGAACACAGGAATAAAAAGGACCTTACCCTTACCAAAAAGGTCTGTTTCTGTAGAGATCCTTTCCATAATGTTGTCAGACATTTAAAATAACAAGCTGGTCAGTAGCAAAAACAACAACTTTTAGTGGACATAAAGTTGCCCCAGATGACTGCATTGCAGCCAGTTTTGCCGGCTGCCCTCTCGCTCAATACTGGACCAATTCCAATAATTGTTGT
Source organism: Morone saxatilis (assembly GCF_004916995.1). Classification (NCBI taxonomy): domain Eukaryota; kingdom Metazoa; phylum Chordata; class Actinopteri; family Moronidae; genus Morone; species Morone saxatilis. The sequence continues at coordinate 20,277,448 of NW_023340268.1, forward strand.
CCCCATTAGTCACTTTGAGACAGAATGGGAAAGGGTTACAGTCCAGATTGAAAAATATCAAAGTTAGCCTTTAATTATTATTTGGTTACTGCAGGATCACCCTGTTGTCCATGGAAGATCATCAGTGCCTGTGAAAGAAGGATTTTTGATGCCACCCACGCAGCACACATCCAACATTTTGCCCAAAGTCAGAGCAATATATTCAGTCCAGAACTGTTTTTTAATCATATCTGCAAGGCATATCACAGAAAATTATGGCTGCATGCAAGCAATCAGTGCCACTTAATTTGTTGGGCCAGTGGACAAGATTATTTTGTGCATTGTTCATATGCGGCACTGTAACTGCATTTCCAACATTTGCAGAATCCACAGATTGATTAGAAAAACATACATCAGATAAATGGCTAAAAAGTTGTAGACTAATAGTGTGCAAAAATGAGATTTTAAATTGCCTGCATACAAGCTGCAAAGATTCGTGTGGGACAAATGCTTCAAGTACAGTGCCACTAACTGATTTAGAGTTGATTGGAACTGTCCCTGTTGTGATAAATTATGCTGGTAATGAATTGATATCAGTCCTGGGATCAAACTGCACGCAACACCGGTTGTAGGCGAGAGTTGGGCGTCCTACTGTAATCCCATACGGCCGGTGCATCCATCTGTTAAAGTGTAAAGTGATTGGCTGCCCTGTGCAGTGTTGTCCCATCAATCATGACTGGGTCAAGTGTTTAAGGCTGAAGAGTGTGAACCTGAGAGGGTCTCCAGAGGTGTCAATGTGAAACAGGTGAGGCTCTGATGGAATTTGGGCATACTGAGAACAGCGAGAGCCTCCTTTACCCCTCCGAGCTGCTGTCACTGCAGGTGCAACACGGACTGCTTGTATTTGACCTCACAGCCTGAGCTAAAAACTGTGTGTGTTTGTGATGTACTCCCACCCCCCTTACTCACAGCTTCCCAAAACATTAAAGACAAAAAAAACACAGTAAAAGAAATCTGCCCGTGGGCCATTTTCTTTTTAAACTCTGAATGGGAACAAATGGAAGCTCACCTGAGTGGCTGGTCTCATGTGGAAAAGTTCTTAGTTTATTTCAGCCATGATAAATGTTGAGAGTGTTGCTCTATGACCCGAGTTTGTCACATCTATATGACCCTCTTTCTGTTTGTACCCACACTGACCCACTCTGGTGCGGTCAGACGTGATCTGCTGTCAGCAGCCTCTTTACTACCTAACATTGGTCACCCAGCAGGGCATGAAGAATACAGGTTTGGAGGCCTAAAACAATAACTTTAAACTGAGGCTCTGAAACTGAAGCTAACAATTTTGTAGACATGCAATATGTCTCCATCTTGCAACTGTCGTGCTAAATTAAATGTGTTATTCATCCATATGCCACATTATTAGGCTGACTTTAATAAACATTAAAGCAAACCATTAATACAGTTACATGATGTGTGATGTGAGGATGCAGATTTGATTTTGTTTAGTTTTTTGTTCTCAGCAGCACATCAGAAAAGTAGATGCATCTGTTTCAAGTGAATGGTTTGACTCCCAGTTCTAGAAAAGCAGATGGTGCAGATGCTGGAATGCTAATAACTGGAGATTATTTTTGTACTGCAGCATTAAACATAATAAGAATTTACATTTTATTATGCATCAAAGAAATGCAAAATAGAGGAACCCCCGCAAAGGCAATTACTGTCACTGTTGGTGTTCATTGTAGTTAAAGTCACTATGTGTAGAATTGGAGATTTTTGGCGCTCCCCTGTGGTAGAATTAAAAGAGACAAAGTGGCAGACCGAAGAGCACGCCGACAACCCCACTATGGATGTGACCTGGCGACGCTGAGATGAATGGGCTTGTAAGAGCAGAACATCTGCTCATTGTTTTGGTTTTACAGCCCCTTTACAGTTCTGTCTCACCAATCTTTTATATTCTTAATTCTTAATTGGTCTTAATTCTTAATATATTGGATGTCCTATTTTGTTTTTTTCTATTACATGTACAGTATGTGTAACAAATTAAGTAATTTATTAAAGTATTTCTGATTCTGATTCTGATTAATTCATCTCATTTCCAGCCACAGCCGGCAACTGTTTTTAGTGAAAAAGCTTGATAAACCTTCTTTATACTACCTGCCCGGCACCTAGCAGTAGACAGACAATGTTAGCAAATAGCATTTAGCAGCTAAAAAGCTTAGATCTTAAATATTATTAGAGATGTAAAACATGAATATAGCAGCAAACAGCCATTAGCTATGTAAAGATATAGTGGAGTCATGGTGCCCTGAGCTCAGAATGACATCACACTCCCTTTGCCTGTGTTGCTATCGGAGCCTGTGGTCTGTGGTTTGTTTAGTGCATGTTAGTCAATCCCTCCGTGGACAACTGAGGAGAGCAAATGAAACAGTTTTTCTCATCTACGTCGGTAAACAGAGGATTTATTGATCAATTATTGTTGTTAGGCTTTTTGCCGTTATTGGATAGAAAAAGCCATGGATTGACAGGAAAGGGGGAGAGAGAGGAGGGATGACATACAGATAAGGGTCATGATAATGTATACGGTGTCTGGTGCCGAGCCAAACGATTTTATGACTGTTCCTGATTAAACAAAATGTCTATCTCTGTAGGGATGACAATTAGAAGAACAATCTGAGTCAGTTGCAAAAACAAACCCTGTAGTAGTGGACATACTTTGATGGGTGCATTTGTCCCCAGGGCTTAGCTAACATTACATAACATCTCCTTTCACGTCTATTTCCTCATCCAACTCTGTGAATTAAGGGTTTATTTCAACCACACCACGGTTGCTGATTGGTGGAAAGACTACAGGCTTTCAGGTTTGGTCATTGGAGTCTGGTTGGCTGAAGAGCCTATTGTTTTGGTCTGATATCTAGTGGCAAGTACATTTTGTATATATAACCTTTAAAGTGGACAAACAGTCATCAGGTGGACAGAAACAAATCCAAATGAGTCTTAATGTTGCTCCGTATCTGCAAATCATCACCACAACAATTTCTCATTACGTTAGATGTAATGTTTTTAGCTTGTGCTGCCTGAAAAAAGAATTAATGCAGGTTTAAATGTACAATTCTTAATATTCAAGCTCTGATTTTCCGACATGTGTGCTTACTGGTGGTAACAGCAAGTCTGTTTTAATAATACAGACATTTATTAAAATCTGACACGTTTGGACCACTGGGGGAAACTATGCCTTGAACTGCTGCTCCAGCAGAAATGAAAAAAAGCAGCTGTGGTTCACAGCACAGCTGAACAAACTGTGGATTGACAGAATGCAGCATGTCACACTGTTTTGTTAAAGAAGACAGTCAACAGTAACTATGCTTATTCCTCCAGCTGTTGCCTTCCGCGGTTGTTGAAATGTGCACGTCCTCCACATGACATCTTGCATAGGAAAGGCTGACTCCGCTAGTAATAATAAAAACAAGCCAGCCATAAATACTAAACTAACCCTAACCCTAAAAAAATGGGTATGATGTATTAAACCAATCAGCAATTGAAAAAGATGCTTTATAGTCATGGAAATTCTATGCATAGGGGCTTTAAAAGTTCAGATTCCAAAGTCATTTATTTATAGATTGGTCTGAGAAGGAGTGAGATCTGGATTTTTTCATGTTAACCTTAAGAGGATGATGATGAATACTAACTGAGTTCATCCCCCTTTTCATTTATCACATCATGACTGGTTGCATGCTTAGAAACAGTTTCCCGAGCTCGCTTTCACGTCCTTCTCAATACCTGGTTTAGTGCAAGCCATACAAGGAAAACCTCTGCACCTTGTAAAAGCACATTTGAATGCAAAGCAGAATGCTAAAAATGTACTCCACCAACTCAGTGCCGGAAATAATTACCCTGTGCCAGATCTCTTTTCTTCTGTGAATGATTTCATAATTTTCATAGCTATTCCTTTTTATTCACATGCTCGGTTAAAAAGGCAATGAAGCACATTTTCTGAGGACATAAAGAAGCATATAGCACTGCATCTCGCCATAAAACTGGTTATTTTTTGTCCTGAAACTGGCACTTAAGCCACACTTTCCGGACACTTTTCCAAGCATATCACATGATAGTTGAATAACTACCATCAACTTTTAATTAAGGAGACGAGGGAAGCTATGATGTATATTTTAGACCTAATTAGCACGACGACTCAGGGGAGTGAAGTGATTAGATGAGTAAAGACTCCCAATGGATGTTGCAGACGAGCATACATACAAAATTTGCATACACACACACTTGCATTCTGAGGGCGTTTGCACTTGGACTCCCAGACTAGCAGCATTTAAAACTATATTTCACTTTGGTGTGACATTCTCATTTCCAGCGTGCAGTGCTAGCTTTATATTCACCTTCAGTGTTTCAGGCTTTTTTCCACAGCTTTCTTTATTAATAACTGGAACCATGCACAATTATCTATTGAAAGAAGAAGACAGAAAAAACACACAATACAATCAATAACATCGCAGTGCTGTTATGTGTTACAGCATTGCTTTCACAGCTCCTGTTGGTAAAGCGGTCACACAGTGAATAAAAGAGCAAGAGAGAGATGTTAGCTATTTGCCTAAGCCTTGGTGATCCAAATGGCGGTTACTAAGAGAAGGAAGAAGGAAGAGTTTCAATTTCCACTGCTATCACAAGGCAGCACGGTCTACAGGATCACACGCTTTGACCAGTTAAAAAAGAGTGTTTCTGTTTGTTGCAGATGTCCTGCTTAGACAACATACAAGATTGACTTCAAGCATAGCCACGTTTTGTTTTGAAAGAGACATAATGGAGTTGGCACAGATAAAATGCAGTAATTGTGGCTAAAATGACTACTGTGATGTCATGTGCAAAGTCTGAAATTGTTAACAACATGAGTAGCACAGCAAAACCGCTGTCGGTAATTGGCCATGCAAAGAAAAGGCAGAGTTAGAGAACATCTTGTCTTTTTAGAGAGTCACAACAGGCAAACACTTTCACTCTCTTCAGGGAATCATCTAACCGGCCCTGTTTGGCCTATTTCCTTCCACCAGCTTTTTTTATCAATAACTGGAGCACAATTATCTATTGAAAGAAATACAGAAAACATGCACACAACGTTACAATGTTACCAGAGGTGAATGAAGGATCAGATCCTCTACTTAAGTAAAAGCACTAATACTCCACTACCAGTACAGTGGGGGTACAATTCAATTCAATTAGATTCATTTTATTGTTTATACCGCCACATCATAACGAGTTATCTCAGGACCATTTAAATAGACGAGGTTCTAGACCGAACTCCTTTTAACATTTACAGAGACCCAACAGTAGCACCATAGCAAGCACTTGGCGGATGACAAGGGCAAGGAAAAACTCCTTTTAAGCAGGCGAACACAACACAAACCAAATTTAAAAAGACCTGTTTATTTTCTCCTATGGATATTTTTCTACAGCTACTGTTACTATTCTAAGTATGTATTATCTAATTACTTGTGTGGGATCCAAGATACCCTAATATGAAACTTCATTTTGAAGTGGTTTAACTGAATCACAAAGGAACGTTGTTGGGCCCATGCCATGTGCTCTAAACAATAAGAAATGGATTTTTCCAGTGGGCCTTGTTGAGCCATAAAAGCCTGTTGGGGATGACTGAATCATAAAGATGTGTGGCCGCGGAAATCCAGACCCTCAGTGGGGGGGCCTATGGTGTGGTTCTAAGAGCCAGTAAAACGCCCAACACTGGCCTGCATTTGGTCAGAACTTTGGACACCAGACCTGTCGTCAAGACTACTGTTAAGCCAGTAGAGATGCTCTCCTTTACTCTTTTCTCATCTCCTCGGCTCCTGCTCACTACACCCACCCGGGGTGATAAGTTCGGACCCGGTTGCGGCCTTGACCCCGAGGACGCACGACAAGGATCATAGGTTCACGGATCAAAGCTGCTTTTTCTGCGATACCCTGCACAGGGACATCGCACAGCAGAACAGTTTGGACTTCAGAACAGTAATTCTGATCAGCCTGGCTCACAGGACTGCGGGCGTGACCACGCATGCTCACCCACTACCTTTTCTCATTCCCTTGTGACCGTCAGGCCCGGGTGGTAACGTACTGGCATAGACAGACAACCTTAACAGAGTTAACGGCGTAAACAAGGGGACTGTTTAATTATTGGCTGTAATATGCTGTGTGGTTTATTCAGGCTTTACTTGTTTATTGTTGATGTTGCATTCTGATACACTGAGGTTACTGTAATAACTGTAGTCTTGAGTGACAGTGCTATAGGTGAATGTAGTTAATGCTTCACGACAGACATTGTCTTTGGCACACGGTATCCTTTAACAGCCACCGTTGAATTTAAAATCACAGCAGCGAAGTATTTGGTCTAAGTACAAGGGACACGTGGAGAGGGATTCAAAAACTTCCGCCCTCTATGTCTGTGCTCTCAGGACAGGGACATAAGCCTTTATGCACCCCCATTAAATCACACACACAACAACACATACACCACACAACACACAGTCACATCCTATGTAAGTTAGATATATGGTATGTTCCTCTGTTTGCTGATGTTTATATCTGTTATTAAATGTTGGGTTAATATGCTGGGCTTACTTAATGTGAGTCGATACAGCCTCTTTATGTAGAAACGCCATAGCTCCCCACTCTAGCCGGTATTATTAGATAATAGTTGGTTGTAATTATTAATTAATTATTAATCTGATTTCTGATACTTAATAGTTTGTGTAATTATTTATGAGACTGATCATGCATTATTGGCTTATCGTTCCCTGATTTAAGGGTGGTGCCCCGAGGAAACTTTAAGTATTCGGTATATATTATATTATATAAGTAATTTTCTATTATCTTTTGATAATTATATTTTTGATAACCATTAATTGATTAAACTATTACAGTTAGACCACTCTAACACCCTACGTCGTAGAGCCCGACACTTGATTAATCGATGTAATAATAGATAGAATATTCAATTACTAAATGAATCAATAGCTGCAGCCCTACTTTCAACAATGTGTACTTACTGTACCAGCTGCAAATGTTTTATGAAAGAGGGTCTGCATGTACAAACACTATTTTTACTGAGTCCATGGCCTCAATAAAACCGTGTTCTGCTACTCAGCTGACCTCCATAAACCAGCAAAGAGTAGGTAGATCACTTTTGAGGACCAACACAAGCCGATGTATCACGTTGGGCTCCTTTATGAGTTCTCATTTACCATCTCTTGTTGGCTGTCATTTCCCATGCATGATCTTATCATGTTTTCAGGATATTGCTCATGAAGCCCAAATGCTCTGCATCACGTAAGACATTCTAACAGACCCCTGGTGTGTGTTTTTTCAGTCCTGTTCTGGATGCGGTGATGGCGGGGGGACACAAGAGCACCCGCTCACATCTGCTAATCTCCTGCTGAGCGGTGAGAGTGCGATTTGGTTGCTGTTTACAAAGTGAAACTTTAAATTCTTTCCCTGAGGATGCTTATGTTTGCTGGAGATGGCTCAATGTTATGTGTGAGTCTAAGTTAAACTCCACCGGACATCCCGCTGGGTGCGTCAATACAAATGCATGCTGCATTGCCAAGCATGGTTGTAACCCCTACAACTTTATTTACAATTCTAGTCAAGATCTCAAAGTTTCCAAAGAAGCTCAGTAAGTCAGTTTGAATCTGGAGAATGCGTAAAAATGATGCAAAAAGTATATCAATAATACACTGAATATATACTGTATGCAATATTGTCTTTACTTGCTCATTTCAAAAGGTATCTAATGTAAAATATAAGGGAACAAATCAATAAACATATCTATAGTTTTACAACACTGCACAGTGCAAAGCTTACTCAGGTTTATTCCGCTAATGACAAATGGCCTTTTATGTCAAATTCTCATTGCTTAAAGGACAGGGGACTAAAATAGCAACAAATAATACTTTAACACACTCCTCAAGACCCTTTCAGAATAATTACAGTTTAGTCCCAGCACAATCTCAAAACACACATTTCAGTTTTATGACATTATATTAGCAAAATATGTAGACTATATTGAAGGGTAAGACACTGTCGCTGACCACCGTGCAGGTGCCTTATGCTAAATGACCTGCATTCAAATGAAATCAAAAAATTTTATTTTATTTTGAATGAATTCATATTTAACTTTTTGTAAAAGTGACATCCCTTATGTGGTAATATTTTCTACTTGACCTGCTCCCTCTGTAGATATAAAAGGTTCACTCTAAGGTAACAAAATCACAACAATTTGTATTTTCAGGTGATTAGAAGGTTTAATGGTCACATAGCGTGTTATCATGCTAATATTCTCTAATGAGAACTGAAGACAAAGTATTTGACATACAGAATACCATAAGTTTTGCTGGTATTTGGTAACAAACCATTTTAAGTTTTGACGCAATAGTGGCGCTAGATAAAAAGTCAAAGGATCACCGTTATTCAAACTCATCCACAGGAGTAGACATGATTACCTACACAGAATGTCTCTGCTCCAAAGTAAAATATCTTAATAAATACTAGATAGATTGCAGAGTGGTGGACAGAATGACCAGTTTGTTTAACTGGTTTAACTTTTAACCATTTGATCCATTTCAACCATCCACCCGTCCTCTATATCATTAACAATTCTACACCTACAGTCCTGTACTACTCCTTGTTCAGGAATAAAGTCAGATCACGAAAATATATCACAGTATACAGTGTGTACATCCACTCCTGTGTTTATAGCCTAATCTGGTTTGGCTTTTCTATTGTAATGAACAAAGACAGTCTCATCAAGAACCTCATCTGACGAGGTACAAAGAGACGACAATCCCTTAATCATTTAACACTTGCATCTTTTCACACTTGTGTCTTTTTATCTCTGTGAATTTGCTTTGTTTATGTGTTTGTGTATGTGTGTGCTCACGACTTGTGACCAGATTCCACAAACGGTTTAAATTCAGTTTAAGAGGCTTTTCACTGATCCAAACGGAGAACACTACTGCTCGTGTTTTGACACAAAAATAACAAGATTAAAGCTCTAGGCGATGACTTTTCATAGTAAAATAATAACTGTCCATGTTTGCTACTGTTTTAGTAGAACTCCAACAGGATTAAACAAAGGTTAGCTGTAACCTGTGGTGTTTTTAAAATCACCAGTAGCAGTTTGCTGCTAGATGCCACTAAATACTAGACTCTGTTGCACTCTGTATTACTGCAGATTGCACAACAATTCCAATATTTTGGTTATTATACACTAATGAAAACATATCTATGAATATTATATTCTTCCGTTGCACACTGTAACTGGTAAAGTCCACACATATAGAAAGGAAATGTTCCTTTATAATAAATTACCCATCTTGCTTTTAAATAAATTAAGTCAGAGAACCAAGTGATTATACTGTACAGGCTATCATTATAAATATACACTTAACCTGAGAGCAACAGAGTGGTGGGCAGTGGTTCTGACTGATGTTGTAGTCATTTAATAAAAAGGCACAATTTGTGATCAAGGGTCAATCCACTGCCAAAAGTCAGAAATCAGACATGCTATTACTCCCTCTGTGACTGAAAGATATTTTAATACATGGTTAGCATTTGTTGACAATTTACAAAAAGCCTATATTTTTAATTTCAGAAGAGACTAATGGTTAATGATTAGGTTTGTCAGGTTGTTAATTACAAATGGGAGTTTTATGTATTTGTTAAGCAGCATTTAGGTCCAGCACTGAACAGAGATCCTAGAAAATCTGGCATAGTTCCGATCTTTGAGCAATTGTCCCGAATGCTGTCCTGTCCTAGAAACTCAACCTTTGTAGTAATAGGTCTTCTCAGGTCTCATAAAGACAGCTCGTATTTTAGCTTTAGCATATTATCTGACTTGGTGAGAGTAATATTGAAAACTGCTGCACCGAACGTATTTTGTATTTTGGAGCGCTGCCAATTTGTCATGAATAATTAATAACATAACGGAGGAATAAATAAAACAAGCTGCTGCTGTCACCAGAATGAAGAAGATTCAAATGAGAAAACCTTTTCATTAAATTATCAGTCTACATGAATTAGTAGATCAATAGTTTTTTTTAACTCTGTGAATGTGTGAAAATTGTTGTCCTTGTCGCATTGTAGAATGTGTATAATAAATATGTATTATAGATGTATTTTCACTGGTCCATTGCACTGATTAGGCATTATTATAAATAACAGAGTGTTGATGTCGTTTGACTTCAAGTGACGGCAATGTAGTCACTCAGAGAAAAGGAGTAGCATCTATCATATTTTCAATTAATACATTATATATTTCTGTAATTAATGGTTAACTCTATAAACTGTCAGAGAAACAGTGAAAATAATTTCCCAGAGCCCAAGGTGATATCTTCAGTCTGCCAAACCCTGACTCCTTCCTGGGCATTTATCCACAGACGGGCTAAAGTCAAAGAGGCAGCATGGACATATCAACCAATAAGTCTGCACATTTAACAAACACTGACTATGAGAGGATGTCAGTGTAGAGCCAAGGACTGTGCAGACATGCATCCAGCACACTGAAGAGGATTTTAATGTTTTACTTGAATTTTATAAAGGAGTACAGTCTAGAACTTCTCTATTTGAAAAGTGTCCTGAGATAAATTCCAAAAAAGATTTGGCATTATACAAATAACACTGAATTGAAAATACTTTTTCATTAAAAGATGATTATTAAGGTTCAATGTTTGAAAAAGAAATGCAGAAATGGTTAACCTATAACCATATAATTGAATTTGTGAAATTCGTTTGCTTTTGTCTTTATTTGAATATAACCTTTTTTCCAAAGTTTAAAGTTGTTTTAAATAAGTTAATTACTGCCTACTGAGTTGTTTTACTTTTACAGATTATAGTATTATATTATATTATAGTATTTACTTCTACAACAGCATAAATGGTGAATGGAATGTACTTGTATAGCGCCTTTCTAGTCTTCCAACCACTGAAGGCGCTTTAAACTACATGCCACATTCACTCACTCACACACTGATGCACAGCATTTGAAGCCATTTGGGGTTCAGTATCTTGCTCAAGGACACTCCAACATGCAGCAGGAGGACCCGGCATTGAACTGCCAACCTTCTGATTAGTGGACAACCTGCTCTACCTCCTGAGCCACATCATTAACATACACCACAATAATCGGATTGGTATTTTACTGTAAAACAGTTCAATCCAGTAATTCTATAGTAACATACTGAAGGCGCAGTATACGGCTGTCACTTCTACTACTATTATTTATTGTAAGAATAACTTGTTGTGAAATTAATGTAACTATTAGCCAGTGTAGTGTATTTATTGTTTTTTGTTTGATTTACTTACTGTACTTATATTTCTGCATATTTATTTATATTATTAGTATTATTTATCACCCATTTCCCTTTAAATTCAATTTCCATTTATTTATTTCTACATTTCCTTATATTTTCTCCCTGTCACATTGGGCATTTTCACAGAATAATACTTGTTAACAAAATATTATTTGTATCAATGACTTCTTGTAATAATGATTACTTTTATAAAAAAAACTGTTTTATACAAATTATGATTCCATTAGTAAAATCAAAGTGTTGTTCTGTCATGTGCTGTGAAGCATGATGTGAAGCTGATGTGACAGTGCATGGTAAACATTTACCCAGAATAAATGGTGAGAATAAGCAATAAAAGGCTGCCATTTTTTCAGCAGTGTATAATAGTACACAGCCTTCCTGTTTGGCATGGAACAAATGTTTGTATATCTGCGTGGCTTTAGGACAAAAATGAACATACTGGCACACCAACCCCCAGCAACATGACTGGAGATGGGCCCATGCAAATGAATGCTATCAGAGACAAAGTGTGATAAATGTGCTGTCAATAGAGATAGTGCGGTGCCACATCACACTCCCCATCACAGCCCAACAGAGCCAAAAGAAATCTCGGAGGCCCTCACGGGCAGCATCACACATCATCCAAAGAGTGCATGAAATGTTATTTCGCTGCAGCTCTGTGATAAACTGTATAATTTCTTTTTGCCCGTTTGTGTTTGAGTAGATTTCTCTATAACTGAAATACTTGCCCTGGACCTTTGTGGTCACTGATTAACATCAATGAGAGTAATTTTAGTTTAATACTCACTTTCTAATGTTAGTGACCTTCTTAAACACATTATATAGCTGGGCCTGAGCTCCTAAATAGCTTCTCTAAAGAATAAAGCACAAAGGTGAATGGCAGACTCTTAAATTATCAGTGAAATAGTCTGTCATCTTTGAATAGGCTGTGATGGCAGACAATAACATACCTACAGCTCAAGTGCTGCATTGTGCTATTAATTTTCTTGCCAAATCAATCCCACTTAAATCTACATAATGTCCCATTTGCAGAAACAGTCTGGAGATGTACAGAAAATAAGAAAGCACTGCACATGCCCATTTGGAGTTATTGTTTGATCCTTTCTCCATTCTCCTTGGTGTCCTCATCAAGCTGGGTATAGGATCCGTCAAATGGTCCATACCTGCAGAGCCATTCCCCATGCAGCTCCCTGATGACTGAGATTATTTCACTTCTCTGATGTGATTACTATTTTTGACCAGCTTGACAGGATGGGTAGCTGATTGCCTACATTCCCAGGGTTGCCTCGACAATAAAGACCTGCTGTTGCAAAAACGAGAAGAGATTTTTAAGTGGTTTTAAGGTGGCACTAGAACATTTTGCCGCCTGAGTGGCCACATGAGACAATGGTGTGAATTAAAGTAAGCCTGAGAGAACAAGAATGGAAAATGTGTGCAACCAGTACTACAGTAAATACACCAGGCAAGTTGAACCTGGAAGTGAGTCTGTAAACTGCGATGGAAGATTCTTCAGGGATCGCAACAACCTGAAAGGCCAGAGCCACGGGACCAATTGGAGTGGACAAACTAGACAGTACTCTCTATGAATGTATTTCTGTAAATAATGCAGAATCTGTAGGCAAGAGACCAAGATTTTGGCATAAGCATTCTAGTTTAAATTTACTTGATCTGAGTAGTATTGACCAATCACATTTGTTTGCATTTTGCTCTCAGATCCTTAAACACAAAATTCCCAATTGTGCACACTGATCAGAAAACAATTGTGGAACTCTGGTCAAAATCTAAATGACTGATTAACAGAAGATAAATTAATTGTGGCTCAAACTGGGAACTAATCTGTGAGTGGAAGTGCAACAGACATGGTATTATAAAGTGTAGCCTAGGTTATCAGATATTATATATTTCTTCTGAAAACATTTAAATTCACCATTAATTATTCACCTGAACAGTTTGATGCTGTATATGGTCACACTGTAATCTCCAAACATCAAAACATAGAAATGACCTATTCTGTGTTATGGACTCCGCCGCTGCTTTTAGCTCTATGAAGCCTTATAGCGACTTTCAGCTCATTGTTTTGTTGGCCCGTACCTTTACTGTTTTGGTTCACTCTCACAGCTCTCATTGGGTGGTTTCCTGCAGCAGCAGGCAGGTGCTGACTATGCTACCTGCCCATCACCAAACAGTAAATAGACAAAGTTAGCAACTAGCAGGTGAACACCATATCAAAACATGGTAAGATGTCAGTGTTGTGTTCACAGCTTGTTTCCACTGCCCCCAAATTGACAAAAATCAGTTATTGCAGGTATAAGTTTTGATTTATCACTTCCTGGGAGGGTAGACGTGACTGTGCCCAGCTGCCAGAGTTTGATTTGAGTAAACTGGTTAAATCATCCGTGTGGTCCCAGAGTATGAGAGTATGAGACTGGCGTGCTTTTTCATGAAAATCTTGCCTAATGCAGTTTTGAAGTGACATTCTTGTTAATCCATATAGGTTTTGTAGGCCATTTCAGCCCAAAAGTCACTGCCTGAGAAAGCAGAACACCATTTAGAGTCTGACCCACTAAATTATTTCCCTATCGCTTCTTTCATGAGTTTTCTTTCTTAATGTAGTTGCTGAACATTGTCTGAAGTCTTAATTCCTCCAGTCAGCAAGGGAAATCGGCGATGCAGGGCACTCGTGGCACCTCTTGACTCGTGAAGGGAATTATATGTAAATTACTTGACATATTACCTTCCTTCTCACCTTCAAAATGCAGAGCACATTTCTGAAATCCAAATGCAGATTTGTCACACAGCAGATTGGACCATGTGCAGTTTTTTGAAGCAAGTGGCTGCATTTCTGGGTGAAACGCTTATTGGTGTGAACAGTATTTGCTCTGATTTGACTGATAATGCATGTCTGTGAAGGCAGTGGGGGGAAAGAAAAAGACCTCAGTATGTCAGGCAATCCACTGGCTCAAACTGTTTATGTTAATCTTTCCTCTGCCATTGGAGAGTTGTAAGTCATTACGTTAGGTTGTTGAGAGGATCCTGCGGAGAGAAGGAAATGCTGGTTAACGATCTGAAGAGGGGAGAGGATAACAGTTATGACAGGACAGAAGGGACGTGACCATGACTTGATAACCCACTATAAAGATGTTTCATTAAAGGCATGTAATTGTTCCTTTAGATTTTGCTGTCAGATCCTTAAGCACAAAATTCCCTATTGTTTTCCAACAAGTGGCTTTTCTCAAGATAAGTATCCAATAGTTTTCTGTCTCATTTGTCCACTGTGCCGTCATGAAGTATTAAACTAGAGCAATTTACCCACCTCTATTAGAAGAGGTCAGTGCTGCTAAATGATTCCCTTCCAATTGACTCATTCTGCCTCCTGGCAATAGCTCCTTTCAGCAAAATACAACAGAGCTCTTTCCATTTCAAGAAATCTCACTTTCAACTGTTGGCTACCACTGTGACATGTCTGACTGGTGGCTCGTCTTCTGTGTCACTGAGCAGTGTCTGAGAACAATTGTCACACATCAAAAAGCTTTGAGTTTCATTCCAGCATCCCCTCACACCACCTCAGTAACCACAGCCAATACTGTGTCTATCTTCCCTCTATTTATGAATCGAGAGGCACAAGAAGCAACTGATGGGGAAATGTAGAGTTTCAGACACATACACACAAACTGAGACTCAGACACACAAGTCTGTGCAGCAGTCTGTCTGGGGTACAAAGGGCTACTGTGGACTAAAGGCGATGGACAGGGCAGGAAACTATTTTTGTGCACTAGCAGCCAGGTCAAGGCGATGTCTGTTGATCAGCTGGTTTGTCCATCAGTCCGACACAGTAGGACATCAGAAACTAGCCAGATTGCCATGAAATCTGCTGGGGCTACTCATGGTTCCCAGAGGATGATTATTAATATTTTGTTGATCTCCTCTCCTTTAGGTCATAATTTCCCCTCAACAAAATGCCCATCATAACACAATTTAAAATGGTGAAATCTGTTCATTTGAATGGAAATACTGCATTAAGCTGTTCACAAATCTTTCATGTGAAATTATAGGTTATTAGCAACATCCACACCAAGAAATTCTCAATAAATATCTTAAAGGTCCAGTGTGT
>NW_023340268.1:20292925-20310067 GCF_004916995.1 Morone saxatilis
ATGGAGCCACCTTTCTCAATCACTTACAGTTCAGATGCAAAGCAAATCAGATACTCCCATTCTGTTTCATTTGGTCCACCCTGAGCCCGGCACATGTACGCTATTAAATATCTCTCCAAGGCAAGGATTTTTACTCGCTGTTACCGCGGGTCATAGGAAAGTTCCTTTAGGTACTCTAAGATCAAGGCTGTCTACCAATTGCATTAACCCCTGTTGTTCCAATAGACTTGACGCCTCCTGGAAATAGCTTATGTTCACAAAATACAGTAAGGGATGCTGCTGCTCTGTCTCTCACATTTTAAAGAAATCTCATTTCAACGTTGGCTACCCACTGTGACATGTCTGACTGGTGGTCTCCAGTCATCCTAGCTGTCACAAGACAATGTCCAAGACACGACAGAATCATCACTCCCATCTGATAAAAGCGCTTAGGTGGTAGGATTCATTCCACCATGCTTCCCTTCTTATCTAACACCCATCCAGTCAGTAACCACAGCTCCATAGGATACATGTGTCTATCTTCAAGCACCGCACTACCTCTTATTTTTATTGAAATGTCGAGAGGGCCACAAGAAGCATACGCTTCAGAATTTGGGGAGATAATATGAGGTTTCACGACAACATACACACTAAGTACATATAGAGGACCACGCACTCGAGAAAGTTGATGCGCAAGTTCTGATCTGGGTTGAGTGAATAGGGGATGGAGCCAAATAGCTATGCCTATGATACGTACTGTAAATGGCGTATTGGAACAGCCGGCAGACAACTATTTTTTAAATGCAACTTAGCAGCATCCACAGTTAATATAGGAGCGATGTCTGTTGATTAACAGTACTGGGTTTAGTGTCCATCAGTCCGACACATGTAGGGAACATTCAGAAACTAGCCCCAATACTCACACCAACTTGGCACTCAGCCTATGCTACATGCTGGGGCTACTCATCTCTGGCGCATTTTTTGCTCGTCCAGTAGGAGATTTATGATTCCAATGTTATTTCTTAGCTCCGCTTTCGAATCATCTTACTCTTTTTACATTGCAATACAATATATTTCCACTTCATACCAAGATATCAGACGCCATTCTGTCTAGCCAAACACATATTTAAAAGGTGAATCATGTTTACATAATGTGAAAGATGGGGCAAAATGATGAGTAAGCACCACATGTAAAAAACTGGTTCGCACATGAAATCTTTCATTTGAGTTATGAGAATTATAGCCCCCATGTGTATGAGATGATCAACCATCTCACTTTTCCAAACACCCTTTCTCTACAACAACACAAAGTACACCCTCACAGGTCCGTGTCTGTAGATTAAGTCCCATCTAGCTGGCTGTAAGTTGCAGATTGCAACTCACTCACTTCACCCTCCCTTTCTAAGTGCGAGGGAGAAACTATTGTGGCTGCGAAATGCAAAAAATACTCATACTCTAACATGTTAATAATATGTTAATTGATAACTGATGCCCACTCCGGTTCTGTTGTCTTTTGGTCTGATGAAATTGTGTGACCGAGAGCTCAGACATTAAATTGTCTGGATACAACGGACTCAGGTATGATTATGCTTTGATTTCTGACCAGGTTAAAAGTCTAATATTAAACACTTCATCTCACAAAAACAACTCCCATAGACATCACTTTCCAAAGGTTTGCTGTGGGTAGAGTTCTTTAGGTATCAATACTTATGTGAACTACCTAAAGTAGGTGCTCCTCCTCTATGTACAACAGCAAACACGACAGACATGTCCTGTTCAGGTGACGTTTTCTTACTATTAGCTCTGGATAAACAGCATATTTATATGCAAATGTCAGATTATATCTGTAAATGACTGATTATCTTGGTGTGATACAGTACTCTATGACTTGTATTCCTACCCATCATATTATATAGATGATTTGCATATACACGCTCCTGCATAGTCTGCATTTGCTGTCATATTTAGTCTTTTCTAGCCTCAATATAACATTATCAAATCCATTCACATTGAGCCTACAAGTTAAAAAGAGTGCTGATGGAAGCACATGAAATGCATGTTGATAGGCCCCAGGGAGTATTTTTTCAACTCTTCAGAACAACACAAGACACCCTCAGTAGAATTAAATGATAAGGGACAGATGAGTGGGTAGGAGCTGGGGGTGGCATAAAATGATTCACCATGGCCTAATTCACTTCTTGGTCACTCTCAGTCCTAATGTTTCAGAGCAATTTTACACCCTCCCTTGATATTCTGGCAGTGGGCCTGGGCTTCACTCTCAGGAGTCAAAAAGGCAAAGGCACCACTGGCTCCCTCTCAGAGCCCGCGCTGCAGCCCAGTATTTCCACAGAGATGCCTCACCGTCACTGCAGGCCCAGACAAACATGAGCCCAGCAGAATCGGTACAACAGATGAGTCTGAAATCGTGCCTCGAGGTGAGATTTCATGTACTAACTCAAACCCAGTTTTGCCAGATGACTACCGGCTGCTCCAACCAAGAGTCATCGCTTTATCAAAGCGATGCAGAGCTGAGGGACGTCTGCAGATATGGGTTGGACAATCTGATAATTATTAGAGATAAGAGTTCAGCTCGGTTCACTGCCCAGTGGTGGTTCTAAAGCAGGTTTGTTTGGGTTGGATGTCTGCCACATCTAAGAGAAGTCTATAACAGTAGGCTACTTAATATTGCACACTTTTATCTCCATGTTGGTTTCCACAGAAACACATATAGCATTTATCTATCATCTATGGCTCTCAGTTTATCAGTCTGTATGATATGTGCTTTGCTTTGCTCACATTCTACCATACCATATCTCAACACTATTAGATTGGTGTTTCAGTGAAAAAAAACTCACTTAACTCCTCCATCATTTCACTGTGACCAAATTGCCAAACACTGTTTGACAGAATGAGGCTGGAGAGTTGCCTATAGCACCATTGAGGGAAGTCAAAAGGCTGTGTAGAGAGAGATTTTCATTTGACAGTCACTGAAGCCTGAGCTTCTATTCTCCTTGACTTCTTTTCACTGTCTGGCTCAAAAAAACACATTAAAGAGAGGTCGGCTCACTCTGGCCGGGTAGATCACAGGACAGGAGGACTGTTCAATATCCCCAATTAGGATAAAAAACTAGTTAGCTGTGAGAGCTGCTGCTCTGCATGGACCCTTAGCTTTACAATCAAGAAGAGTTATCCTTTTGGGTTTTGTGTGCAAAAGCCCCGAAGTCCATTGAAAAGCAATGGAAAGTAACAAAGCTCAACAGTGAAATGAGGTCCATTTAAGTAAATGGGTTCTGTTCTCTAAAGGAGAGTAGACAGTGAAGATGAAATTCTTCCACCTGCACTAACTTGCATCCTGGGTGATCACATTGGAATTGGACTGACAGTAGTGGATGCACCAAAGAGGCTTTAAAATTCAAAATAATGTCCAAACCACTTGATCTTTGGCCATAGACACATTTCCAGCAAATTGCATATGCAATTTCTAGTGTCTACATTAACAACAAAGATCCCATAGTCTGCATGCAACAACAACACAGAAAGTGCCCACTACGCCCCATTTTGTTCAGTTGCATCATCTCTACTTACTCTACAACTACAACAACATTTATTTAGCACTTTTATCCAAAGCGACTTACAATAAGTCCATTCAACCATGAGAATACAACCCAACTGTGTACTGGGCGCACTGTAGCTCACCTGCTGGAATACATTTTTAAAAGTACATCAACTTCTTATAATACCCTCGACTGCAGTTAGCAGCACTGAAAAACTATCTCAGCTGTCTGATTGATCATCAAACCAAAAATGCACTCAGAACCCAATTTGTTTAAGTCCATTAAATGAACATTACATAATCATAACGGCCGTATAAAATTAAATAAAGCTGACTTTGTGACCATTACTGGATTAAAACTAAATTACCACCTAAATAATTAAGATTGGTCAACTGCAAAAATATCAGTGTAAATATCTGGAGATGGTGTTGGATGCCAGATACAAACTAAATAACAAAATAATTCTTTCCATCTATTCTACCAGGCCGCGCACAATTTAGTGCCGAGGCCGGAGACAAGGAGTTCAAATTTCAGTAGACCAATCAAAGTGGGTGGGGGGGATGATGTGCATGGCGCATGGTGAGTTGTTGAGTTAGTGTCATAGAAAACAAAAACTGGGCAAATATGGCAGCAGTTTGGATTTGAAACTGACAAAAGAGGTTAGCTAACACAAACAGTCAACAACAACAAAAGTCAAGGCAAAAGGTGGTAATACATCTAAAGTGCATTCCCACCTGTGAAAATATCATGCCTCTATTGCTGCACAGATAGGCCTTATAACAAAAGGGGGCCTATTCCAACACAACTATCCGTAGAAGGGGCATTTATCATCAGCTTGAAATACAAACCAGACAGTGCTAGATGGAAGGAGTGCACATTCATTGCTAAAGAGATGTTTTCAATACAGTGGAAAAGCAGTCTATAAAAACACTGCTCAAGACACTCGACTGTCAGTACAGTCCACCATGGCAAAGGAATTTCTCTCAAGTTGCCATCCCTGAGATGCACAATAGACAAAGAAACGTTTGATCTTGGAAGGACACTTTGCAATAAAGATGGGCATGTGGTCAAGTATTGATATGACACCATATATGTCGCTGACTGTTCATCAACAAGAATGGAAGATGGTATCAAAATATCTCCTCTCTCCCATAGAACTACATGGTAGAAAACTCAAATTGTTCAAATTGTCAGCAATAACAACTGACAACGCAAATAATATTGTAGCTGCGATTAGAAAATTGGACTGGCAACGGCTAAATTGTTTCAGCCATAATCTCAATTTTAGACCAACGCACTATCACACGAAAGCAAACACACAGGACGAGCCTTGGGGGTCTGCCACAACATCAGTGGCCAATTTCCCCACAGCTGGCAAAAAGAAAGGGACCTGAGAAAAGCACAGCAAGAGCTTGATATACCGGAGTGTTCCATAATGACATCATCAGATATAATGACATATATATAATGACTATCAGGTTCATGTAACCATCATGAAATTGCCTTGATTCTAGGGCTGGGCGATATATCGATATAAAAAGTATATCGGAATAAAAAATATATCGATAAATTGTTTTAAATGGTGAGGTATGGTATTGCATGCGCGTTTAGGACATTAATCTTTGAATATATTGAATGAATCTTGAATATTATGGACATGAATTACTTGAAATATATTGAATGAATTCTGGGCAATATATCGGAATAAACCCTTGAAGTATATGCAACGAGATCTTTGAATATATTGAATTTAATTTTTGGAATATATGAATGAATTCTTTGAGATATACTCGAATGAAACCTTGAATATATTGCAATGGAATCTTTAACATTATGGAGTTGAGAACCTTGGAATATATTGCAATGAACATTTGCAGCGTGACGTCTATCAAGGCACTGCCTGCCAGTCTTGTATTTTCGTGCCTCTGCCCAAGATAGTGACAATTGAGCTCACATCAGCCTCGGAACTTTTTGTGGCAGCAGGATACTTATTGCCCAATGAGGACATTATTAACTCATTGGCAAAGTTGCTTGTTCGGCGGGGCCAATAATCCTCCCGATCAGTACCCGCTGCCCAGATACTGGTTTTTTCTACCTCGACCGAAGAAAGCCGAGACATTAGTGCAAATAAATGCACCTTCTCTGTGCAAGGCTGTTTGCGGAGCCGCTGCGGAGAGGAGGGAATTGCTTAGTAAAGGAAAAAGCAGGGGCTCAATAATTAGGAGATGCGTTCGGCATTTCAAGTAATCAACAACCCGAAACAAGCTCCAGGCCCCGAAAAAAGCTCACTGCAAACTTCATTGTCCCGCCAGGTGTGCCTAATATATAAACAAAGCTCCATGCTTGCTATTAGGGCGGGAATGCAGCAGCCATATCCCGCTTACAATGTAGGGTGTTGACAACAGCCCAGCATTATGGGCTGTCAAATTGCAAATCAACACCAACGTTATCTGAAATGCAGGGGAGAGCAAGACGGGATTTGCAAAAAAAAACATGGCCTTTAAACAAGCAGCACGCTTTACAGATGGGTTTGGGAGAAAATGCTGCCGGCAGGAATTTGCTCTTTAAGCACCCAACTAAGCGGCTTGGTGCTCCTCGTGTGTTTGTGCGGCTTTGTTGCGTGCGTGTGTGTGTGTGAGAATGAGAGAGAGAGCAGGTGTAAGACTATAAGTTCAAACTTCTAATTGTAATGGGGAAACTGCTTGTCTAGGTTTACATGTTGGCTTCACTTTAAGTTTGAATCACCTTCCAGGCTCTATTTAGAAACCCACTTAAGATGTGTGAAGTAAACGTCCATAAAGAAAGTCAATATATTCTCTAAAGCATCTCTGAATAGAGCAGCAATCCATTATGAATATAGATGGCGACATTTTGATGACACATTTTCGGTAATGGTGGCCATGTTGACAGCGTGTATCTCTGATGTGTTCTGTGACGCACCACTAAGCAAAGTTGTTTAAAGGAATATAAAGCTTGAAATTGCTTTATATCCACAGCTAGAACGATACTGATACTATAGTGGGTTGTTATTTTGCAGTTCATACACAGGCAGCAACAGAACAGTGCCTATAACATAAAAAATGTTGAACATAGTATACATCGGGGATATATATCGTATATCGATATTCAGCCTAAATATATCGGGATATGACTTTTGGTCCATATCGCCCAGCCCTACTTCTAGATTCTAATTTGGTTTGTGAGGTCTATTTATTTATTGCCTATGAGAACCTACAATGTGTGTTTAGCCTATTCCAATTAGACATTGAAGGCCTATTAATACTTCATTATCATCCAGCTTGTTAGGGCTCAAAACAAGAAATGACAGAGTGAGTTCTGGAGCAGAGCACGACACGTTCAAACTGCAGACCGCCACATTCCTCTCTTGCTTGGCAACATGTTGATGTCTTGGACTCCATCAACAAAGCAATCAAGCCAGTCAGTGAATTTATTGACATTCTCTCAGGGGAGAGGGAATGTGTCACTACCAATCTCCCATCGCCCAATGCTCCAACTCTTCAAGAATGAGATTTTGGATGGGACAGACAATACAATAATCGTTGATTAAAATCACTGATTTAACAAAATATCTGTTTATCCAGGATTTTTAGATTTATAATAAGAGTGCCTCAGATTTCTTTTAGACTGTCAACCAATACCATGGGCATTAATAGTAAGCTGGACACTCACTGTTTCTTTATTCTTACTCGACTACTGGTCCTATCCTTGAAGAGCACCGGATTTTCTTATTTCTATATTACAAACACTATTGCTCTTGTCCCATTGCAGCATTCCCTTTTCTTTTTATTTTAAAATGTGAGGCGAGTTTCCTGAAAGCTCAACTTAAGAGACAGATATCTTTAAGATTGAGGATGTCTATATTTGCAAAGACAGCAATCCATTTATTGCATAGGAATGGCCTTACATAAACAGAAAAAAATATTTGAAATGTATTTTTTTAGTTATTTTAAACTTTTTTTACTTTTTATAACTTAGGAAGACACAATTATACTGTGCATAATAACAAAAAATACATACTGAGAAAACCTAATACATATTGGAATCATTTCTGGAAGCTGTTTACATTTTTCACTAACTTTCAAGCAGGTTGTGAGCATGCAGGCATGCTACACACATTAGCCAATGTAGCTCAAGGCGACACGGTGTTGCATGAACATACAGCTTTGCTACACTTTTCACAAATGAAACTTCAAACAGAAATAACAAACAAAAATAACCAATGTTCACAGAAGCAGATTAACCCACAACATGTTTACTGTCAGTTTGAAGAAGATGAGTAGGAGGTTTCAATATTGATGATAGGCATGTCAATCTGTCCAGGAATAAGGGCAATTTGACATTAATAACCAATGTTTCAATCAAGAGAGACTATAGTTTACATCAAAGCTTGCATAAATATTGTTGTAATTGAAAGAAAATGTACATTTTTAGTAACCTTCTTAACGTCATGATTCTGATTGTTGGAGTGGCGATGTTGTTGGCGGGAAAGGTAGTGACTGGATGTTAGCATTAACATTAAGAACAAGAAGCAGTGTGCTACAGGTGCAGCTCATTGAACTGATAAATAGGATGTGATTGGCGATTGGCTGTCAGGTTGGTAAGTGAGTGGGAGCTTTGGGATTACATAAATAGATGAATTAAAACAGTTAATATTAGATCATATCCTATTGTAGAAAGGGAACAAAATACTGCCAACTTTTAGCCTTTCTTGTTGTTCAAAGTTGTATGATATTAATGTATTTAGAAGTTAATCATGGCACAAAATGTCAGAATACGTCTTTGTTTGCTGTTGCTGAGTATTCTTCTCTGCACTTTGTCTCTCGTAAGTACCCAAACCTTATGGATGTGCAATACTCAATCCCTGAAGTGGTCCTTTAATTACGGGTTACGATAATTATGATTGGTTACGGTTTCAGTTTTGTTTAGAGTCATAACTCCGCTGACGGATTTCACATAGCCTGCTCCTTTTCACCAATGTTATATTAAAAAAAAAATTACATTAGGTTTACCAGAGATGTATGTATAAAAAATACAGAACTAAGAAAATCTAACTAAAACTAAGAATACAGATGTAAAATGTTTGTTAATTCTGGGTGTGAAGGGGTGTGAATCTATGCATCGCGATTTGAGTCAGCGAGTGATACACACACACACACACACACGGGGTAGACACGAAAGACAACATTTGGAAAAAAAGAGTCGGAGTAATTTCACATGACATGCTCTAAAAAGAGAAAAGTGGACCACGAAAAAAGAGCATTTAATCAAGAATGGAAATGCTCAAATGTTCAACTGTTAGGAAATGGAGCCAACAAAAAGAAGAAAAAGGGACACTCATGCTACACTTTGTTTTATTTTTCTAAAATTAAGTACTTTTCAAAACTTTATCTATTATTTATCTTTAATGCAGCCCTTATTTTACTTAAATGGGAAAATAACACTTTATTATTAGACTATTTATTTACGATTTTATGATGAGTTTAATGTGAAAACTGCCAATGAATATTTTTGAAATATTACTAAACTGTACTTTTATTTTATTTGATACTCAGTTGTTGTTGACCATAAATTGACGTTGATACAACTACTAGGCTACATGGCACTGAATCAGAGTGCAAGACATTATGATGTTTCAGACCTTTGCTGGAGGAATTTCTTTCTAACAGGACCTCTTTGAATTTTAATTGAAAACCCCTGCTCTATTGTGTGACTAAATCTCAGATCTTTCCTAACAGCCTTGGGCCTTTCAGGAAGACTGTAACTAGCCAAAACAGAAACTAATTGGTGTTGCTGAGGGCAAGTCTGTAGTGTATGACTCATTAAGTTTAGTTTTAATGAACTAGTGTAGTGCATGATTAGGAGTGCAGGACAAAGACCCTATGCCCTGGCACATTAGTGTGCTTTATAGTCTGACAAGTTGGGTCCTAAAGAGTCAGGGAAGTTGGAAAGTGCTTTCTGATGCCAAACATTTATTGTTGGAGAATCAGTATTGAATCTTTCAAGGTGACGAGAAGGGAACTTTTACTTAGGGTTATTATAACGGCATCCGAACCAAGCGACAAACTCAAAAAGCCAACTTCACTTCAAATGTATCAACAGCTGAGGGTAACCAAATAATGATGCAGTTCATGAAGGATTTATAGCTAACACCAGCAAAAAAACTTCAGAGTGAGGTTAAAAAAAAATACTGGAACGTTATTCATCAACCAATATGCTGCAGCTCTAACAGCTATCTTTTATCATGCTGTGCTGGTTTATGTCCCGGAGCTGTATACTCTGTGTACTCTGCTATCATTAGAATGGCAGACATGCATGGTTTCCCTCAACTCACTTGTGCACATCAACATTTTACTTACTGGTTGCTGCAGTGCGATTGCTGAGATACAGCAATGGGGTGTTGATCCCAATAAGAAAATCCAGCTCTCCTTGCAATTAGTTTGAAATGAACACGTTGGCATTGATTTCTACCCAAATCTACTTTAATTACTGGATGCAATGTTAACCTTACAGATCTCTTGAAAAGATACAGCAGGAGTGATCCCCCAGAGCTCTGTCAGTGCATCATGAAGGCACTTTCATTAGTGGTTCCACACCGAAACCTCCACCAGGCAAATTAAAGCACTCAGACATGCAGCGTTGGAGAAGATTGCTGGGAACACTGGCTAAACTAGATCGCCAATGGCACGTCAGGATCAACTCAAGTTCAGTGTTCAAGGTGAAGATTCACAAGCCCCCTGATGAGAAAACCTCTTAATCTCTATCTCCTCTACTCTATCTCCCTATCTGTCTTTTCAATCTATTTGTTCCCCAAAAGGAGAAAATGCTTTGAGCTCCTTACATCAGCTAATGCACGTAATGGTTTCTGAATAACTGCTTTATTGAAAAGATAATGAGAGCACAAAAGTTAAGATACATTTATTCTGCTATCAATATATGTATGTGCCAAACGTCACTCAGAAACTAAAAAAAAAAAAAAGAAAGAAGATGCTACTGTTGCACTGGGTTCTCATAGTACAACAAACATGCCAAGTGTAATTTAATCAAGAGTGTCCTCACCATAAAAACTGCATTGGCCATTTCTTCAAACTTAATTTATTAGAACCTCTAGAGGTTGTGCCTTCTGTCTCTCAAAAGCAAAGGCAGGAGTAGTGTCAAAAGATACTCATAGAGGATGGATTTTTGGCATTTATGCTTAAAAAGGTCTAGTGTGTGACATTTAGGAGGATTGTTTGGAAGAATTGGAGTTTAATAATTATATGTATGTTTCTTATTATTTTTTTTATTATTTTTATTAGTATATTATCACCTGGAAATAAGAACTTAAGAATGAGCCGTTTCTATCTACTGAGAGAACCTCCTCTTCTAAAAAGGAGACCAACATCTTTCTACAGTAGCCCAGAAACCAAACACTAGCTCTAGACGGGGCCTTTCACATTCTTTCCGGCCACTGTAGTTCTCCTACATGCTTGTAAGGGGGAACTGTATTCAAATAGTTGCAATCTTTACAAACTAGATGCCATAGAATCCTCCACTCTGGTCCTTTAAAATCAATTAATCAAATATCAGTTACAAACTAGTTTTGTGTTAATCGACTAATTGTTTCAGCTCTAGTTAGTTTCTTTTAAACATGACTGCAATCTACCTTTGACCAAGCGCTTTCAGTTGCCTACACATAATTAAAATTTAACCATGGAGATGACTGATCTGAGAACAGTCATATAAATCATGAATGTAACTGTCATGCATTTGGAAAGGCACTGACAAACTGTCATCCTGTCAACAGGGGCACAGAGTAAAAAACAGTCGTATGGGGGTTTTTTGAAGGCAAACTACTTATATTGCCATTTTGTTTGAATTTTCTGATGAAGAATATTGGTCAGTGCCAGCAGTGTTCCAAGGGTTTGTTTAACCTTAACTATATTGTGAAAATGTCAAATATTAAAAAAGTTCCATATGTAGGATTATTTTTATTTATTAATCATTTTTATTACCACTGAGTGAAGAGGTTGTGACATAACTTGAACAAAAAAGGAGACTTTTGCTAACTTTCTCAGTTGATTTATATGCGCTTCTATGTAGGAATGTGCCAGGTAATATTCAGCATGGCTGGGTTGCAACTGGTTGTTTGGCTAACCT
The DNA here is from genome assembly GCF_004916995.1 of Morone saxatilis. Classification (NCBI taxonomy): domain Eukaryota; kingdom Metazoa; phylum Chordata; class Actinopteri; family Moronidae; genus Morone; species Morone saxatilis. Next base: position 20,304,616 of record NW_023340268.1, read on the forward strand.
TAGCTTGCTGGCTCGCTAATTTTATCGCTAGCAAAATGTTATCTATACTATAAATTATGTATTATGACAAACTGTGTTGATTTTAGGCAACAATAAATAATATCTGTTATAAGGCAATAATCTTTGGCTCCGGATAATAGTCAAATTAGGCTGCAACTAATAATTATTATATTTAATGTATATTTGTTCTGTTTATTCAACTAAACGATAAACCAATAAACATAGCACTGAAAGACACATACTGTCATTATAATTCATTGTTACCAACAAGAGTCAATCTCCTAGAGCTGAAGATGACATACTCAAATTAGTTTTGCTGTCCAACAGTCCAAAACTCAAATATATTCAGTGACTAGTCAAGTAAGACAAAGAAAAACAAAAACAATGCCCGTTTAAAAAGCTGAAACCAGAGAATGTTTCAGGGTTTAGCTTGAAATAAACTGAAAATAGTTTTTGATTAATGTTTTTGGTCGATCAACTTATCAGCTCAGGCGCTTTTCACTTTTTAATCATCATCATTAGATATTTAAAAAAATCGGGGGGAATATACTGGAGTGTGTCCTCGCTTAATCAACAAAAGTGCTTGAGGTTTTTTTGTTTTTTCTAAATCACACTCAATAAACAACAGTGCTCTTCGAAATTAATGACAATTAGTACGAACAAGTGAAAAACTCCAAGGCACTCTGAGTCCTCAGTATAATAAAAAGCCTTTAATATTACATGGCTTACACCAACACATTGAAAAAGAGTTTTTAACTCAAGGTCCATTTACAACATGTAGTCCAGAGCTTTCAGCCACATCTTATGGCTCAGTTGTTACAGATGATTCAGTTGTGCAGGGTCATGAAACGCAGTAATGAAGGAATATGTAGCTCAATCCACTAGTATGGATTTTTATTTTTATTTTTATTTTTTTGAATACTATGAATACATTTCATTAAAACAACAAAGATTAACCTTTAAGCCATCAGGTTGCTGTTGTTGTTTACTTAGCAGCCCTGGATACCTGATTCTAACTAGTGACTATTTTAGCTTCAACATCCAGTAAGAAAACAAGATTAGTAACATGTTTAAATTTTTCAAACCCTTTTCTCTCACAAATTTGCACCATCGATGAACAATAACACTAATAATCCTATATAACAGGTTAACTGGCCTTGTTCTGCTTGATAAAAACAGACAGGTCAGTGTCTGTGCATCATGCTGGGCGATGGTAGCAATACTTCCTGTACAGCCAAGCTTTTGTTTTTTCCTCCCTCCTTTTATCTCCCCGCTAACCCAAGTCCACAGTTTCAAAGTGAGGCCTACAGCAGTAAGGTGCTGTGTGCTTTCATACAGCTGGCATAAAAGTAAAAGAAACCATTGATCATACGCCTGTGTGTTCACAGAGCCTTGCTGTTATTCACTGCTGTTCCCTCAGGTCCATCTCATGGGCAATGCAATTTCTTTGAAATTGTGCATAACACACACACACACATACAGGGTAAACCCTTAAATGTAGATAATAAAAAACATCCATCCACTAAATGGCTGGTATTTTTGATATCTAAATCTGAATGGAAACATTTGTCCTGGGGGTTAACCATGTGAGTACACCAGTCTATGTCTTTGCTTGATGATTGGCTATTGATTTTCCATCTGTGTGGTAGATTAGTCTACAGCTTTGGCCCAACAGACACAGAGGAAAGAACTATGGTCCTTTGCTATTTAATTTCCAGGGCCATTAGCACTGGGGAGCCTATCAACTGTTGTTCATGGACTGTCCGTCATGTACAAATATGACACAACTTCATTGTGTTAAGTTCAATAATGAATTCAGACGTGTAATGGCATGTAGAAAACATTTCTGTGGAGGTATTGACTGGAATCACTCTCCAGTATTGCCAGTGATATGGTAGTCCATTCAATGACACTTCGACTGCTGTACTCTGGTACCCTGGCTATTCAGTAGCCACAAAATGCACTAAAGCAAGGTAATACTGGAGTCCAATATGTTTAATGAATAGTGATGTGGTATTAGTATTCACTGTGTGCAGACAAACTGGGTTCTCTGCAGACTCTCTTTCCTTTCCATTTGAATGACACAGAGAAATCAAAAGAGCACCAGAGAGGCACAGAGGCCTTTCATCTGCCACCAAGCAAAAGTAAGTGAAAGAACAGGGCAGAGAGTTAGAGAGGAACTGAGTCACTGCTTCTTCTGTAGATTATCTCTTTTTGCTCTGCATGCCATCCAGAAATCCCTTCTGACTTCTGTTTTGTTTTCTGGCTGTGGCCGTCTGGTCCCCTCAGCTCACACAAACAATGGATGGACTGTCTCCAGAGGTGGACAATCAATCTGAATTCAGATTTATATATGAATATAAGCCACACATATTATTTACATATATCATGATTTCTGGGAAAGCCCTGTACTCCTTGAAATGTATTGGACTTTTTTTTATTAAATGGATTTTTTTGAAGTTGGTTTGCATGAGACACTCATCAGTGTATTACACAGTAGAGGGTGGTCCACACGACCCCAGTTTGGAGAAGCAGTCACAAGTACCAGTATGGAAGCCAAGCAATGTACTCCTGTGGACGGGGGCAGCAATAACGTCAAGTATTTTAGCCACCTAAGACTAAAAAGGCACTATACAAGTACAGGTCCATTTACCAAAATAAAAGCTGTCTGTTTAGTTTAGTTTGCCACGTACCCTATAATCTGGCAAATTGTTGTTTTAAACTGAGCTGCTGGCTGAGACAAAGCAGCCCCTGCCCTCTCTACCAGCATTACTTGCAGGCAGTCTCACGACAGGACAGAGGACAGAGGACAGAGGACAGGATCATGACTGACACTCTGAACTTCACTCAGTATTATGATGTCAGGAATATGATTTCTTATACTGACAATTAGATTTGTTTACAGTGAGATATTGAGTTCTTATAGTGACTTTGCTGTTGTAAACATTACAGTTGCTGCTCTAGAAACAACATGTAGTTTTATTTAAAATATTCAACTCTTATCCAGTTCTGAATTTAAAGACAACCAGGCTGACAGGAACTGTATCATTAATATGCACTCTTCAATATTTGTTTATTTATCGCAAGTCATATCATCATCACAATACTGAACAGTGTTATCACACATCACAGATTTTCCTCATATCATGCAGACCTAGTTGCTACAGTAGCCCAGAAGGGACAAAACAAACACTGGCTCTAGATAGGGCCATTCATGTTTTTTGCATGCACCTGAAGTTCCTCCCTTGCACTTGGAAAGGGAGGTTGTGGGAGATATGCACAGTCTATGCACACCCACACGGACCTGAGAAACTGTCTGTACCATGGGTCTATATCGGCTGTAATGATAGATTAAACTGACTTTGTCAAACATTTCAAATGTATTAAAAAGGTATGTCATGTACACCTTAAAATATTACTATTACCTTTTCAAATTAATAGACAATTTACCACCTTAAATTATATTAAGGCGTTCATAGATAAATTAATGGTCAATTAAAGGAATCCTAACAGATCCACATGCTGTAAAAACAGTGCAAAAGTTTCATCCAAACAAAAGAGGACGCATTAAACGGTGGCCCTTAGGGCTCAATCCAGGGGATACCAAAGAAATCTTATAATTTAGCTAATTTTACAACACACAACAAACCATGGCAGCCACCCAGCCGTGTGCATCACTTCTTTGTGTCCCAGAGAAACAGTATCAGAATCCACCCTGGGCCACTACAATAGGGCCCCAGCCTACATGGGACACATGCAATACCATGAGCTACTGGGTGCCCCCCAACAGACATTTTAACTTGTCAAACACAGGCAGGAGGTCAGTAGGTAAGCAGGTAATTTTGGCAAGAGTGGGCTATTAGACAAGACTGTATTACCAACTGGGCAAAGCAGGCAACAGCTCTGGAGCACCAGAACTCCAGGGCCCTTCAAAGCCTCAGGCTCACTGTGTGTCAACTAGTATTTGCTGAATTAACAGAAGGTTTTGTTTGGGAATATGCGTCACTAAAGTATACTATCAACTGACAGGAAGAGGCCTTAAGATGAGTCCTGCTTAAAGCAGCTACTGTACAAGGAGCTTTTATTTTGTGTTGATTTAAGCAGCCCCTGTGGACAAAAGCAGTAGTGTGTCCTGGAATGAAGACTAAATTTTCCATGAGCACATTGCCTCATGTTGTAAAAATGTTGTTCTAGCAAGTGTTTGCATTTGGTTTGGAAGTAAGATGGTGTTCAAGGTTGACATGGTAGAGCATGTGACAATATAGAATGAACAATTCCATGTTTATGTAATGTGTATGTGTAAATGATTCATTTCTTAACCCCTCTGTCCTGTCATTTTACAGGACATCTGTTTGTAGTGACACATGTATCTTATATTGGGCTCAGAAATTCCAGATTAGCAGCTCGCAGTATTCATGTCACATCTTGTTGATCATTGCAGCAGGCCAGTGGTTGTGGTGGTTGTAGCTGTGATACACTGGTGGGCTGCATGCAAAGCATGTCCAGGCATACACGAGTATGTGGTTTTGAAATGCTTCCAGGTCCAACATTATGCTCTATGTACAGACATGCATCTGACAGGAATAAATCATATAAGTAAATCATTTTGTCCATCAAAAATGTTGACTTACAGAAAGTTCATACACTTTTTGACATCATCGAGCCAGGACGATCGCTGCCAGAGGTGTTCTGGAAAATCTGTGTAAAACATAATTGGGCACACAGTGGTAGTAAGATCTGCTCCGTACTCAAGGACTTAATATCAAAATTAAAAATATAAAATATCATCGGCCACATTTCAAACAATGATGGTACTTGATATCGTAAATCAGCAATCTTGCAGAGGGGTGCACAGAACACAATCTACTGCTCAATGCCAGCAAAAACAAAGGAGCTGATTGTTGATTTTAGGAAAAAAGAGACAAAGACACACAACCCTGTTTACATCAGTGGAGCTGAGGAGGAGCAGGTGAACAAGTTCAGTTTCCTGGGAATCAACATCACAGAGAACCTGTCATGGTCATGTCACATCTCCACCCTGGTTAAGAAAGCATTCAGAAAACAAAACAGTTTTTCTTAAGAAAACATTTAAAGTCAGTTGCCAAATCTCTTGGTTAACTTTTACAGTGGAGCCACATAAAGCATCCTGACTGGACTGCATGGGAAGACTCTGCAGCGGGTGATAAAAGCTGCACAGAAGATCACTGGTACTCAGCTGCCCACCATCAGTGATATCGGGGGGTTGAGGTGTCTGTGCACAGCCAAAAGGATACTAAACGACAGCACAACATGCAGCAAGCGTAGGTTGAAATCAAACCTGGGCCACTGCAGCAAGGACTGGGGCGCGATCTCTACCAGGTGGCCCCTTTCATTTATTTATTTTTTTTAAAGTAGCATAAAGAGTACTATATCAAATGTCATTCTACAACTTGTATTGTAAATGACAATAAAA
>NW_023340268.1:20310167-20313847 GCF_004916995.1 Morone saxatilis
ATTAACAGCTATGTCTAGGATAATTGGAACATAAAACCGTTTTGCAAAATTATTGCAGACGCTACTTTTCTATCATCATCATGTAACCAAAAATAAAAACCTCCATATGGCAGAAAGAATGACAATAAAAGTTTCACAAGGACCTTCATCAGCTCCCTTAGCCTGAGGCGTGAAAAAAAATCACAGTTGTCATTTAGAAAATGCAGCTGGTGCTAATTTCAGCCCTTTAGAAATACTCTGGACTCTTCAACCCTATGTGAAACAACTCGAGCAACCAATGGGGTTTCTCTAACGCAGCTGTGTAAGACTCTGAAAATGAAAATTATTGATGCCCACTGATGACCACAATGCAGGAAAAGCCTACAAGAAGAGAGCAAAGCGCGGTCAGCTTGCAGTTTCCACAGTGTGAAATGTAATTAAGAGATGGCAGTTAGGGGAAACTGTGGAGGACAAGATGAGATCTGGAAGACCCAGAAAACTCTCAGAGAGCTAGAAGCCTTTTGCAAGGAAGAATGGGGAAACAAATCCCAAATACAAGAACTGATAGATTTTTAGCTAGCCACAAAAAGCGTTTGCAAGCTGTGATATCTGCCAGGGTGGGGTGTTACTAAGTAGGGTGCCGAAATTTGTGCACATGCCACAATGATGTTTTGCTTTGTTTTTCCATTACTGATATAAAGTGTAACTGCATGAATGTTTTCTAAAAATATATTATATGTTCCATATCCTAGAAAGGCTGTATGGTGAAGTGACATGAGAAAAAAAGGACTTGAGTGCAAAGATTTGGGACTTACTTGTGACTTGCACAAAAATGACATGGTTCCATCTCAACTTTGTACGTGCCAATAAATGTGAAAATGCCCCCAAAAAATGTAGTTATAGTAATTTTCAAATGAGCAGGAATGCTGAGCGTCAAAACTCTGTGTCACATCCGTCAGCGTGAGCTGGGCGTGGAGCTCCAACAGCTGTGGATTTATCAAAAGTGAGGCATGTGTGTCGTTGAGGGTGCACAGCATTACTCATATCAGGCAGGTCCCGGCAGGTCACGCCACCTCGGACCCCCTCGGCCTCCCTCCGAGCATATTGTCACGCAAAGAGGTGGAAGATGGAGATGCGGGCCCTGTGAACTGCAAGCCACTAAGATGAAGCAGGGTCATTATTGACTCGCCCTCGGCCATCGCCTCCCATCTTCCCTCCCACCTCAATAGATTATGCCGTGGGTGGGAGAACATCTCATCATTTTTTCCCCCTGTCCCACGTTTTCAGCACTGCCACAGGCTACCCCGACTGATGTTCTGCCTTCTCACCAAACGACATATTTGCCATTAACTGCCGCCTTCATGGACATTCTATCATCTGGGCTTGACATAATCAATGATGATTGCCATACTGAATGAGACATTTTCTTAAAAAACACCAGCATTTATCGTCAGCAGCCTTACCATCTCCAAATAGGTTTTGCAGACCTTGAGCGGCATTATTCGATTTGACCGTGTAAAGAGATGAGAGAGGCTTCCGGTGCACACACCCGTTAAGAGCAATCTAATTTAATGCAATGTAAAGTCATGTCAGAGATAAGATGAATCCGCATGGAGATAAAGCGAGCTCAAATTGAATCTGCCATCAGTCGGGGAAGACGCACAGATACATCTCTATTCACCAGCCGGGCCATTGTCCACCTCCCATGGTGAGTTTGTGTGAAAATGAAGGAGATATTAATTGATTCATGTGGCTGCCCACTGCATGGCTGGAGCCGTAACACAAAGCCAGCAAGGGGGAAGAGATGCATCTTTGTATTTGTGTTTGCACAGCTTTTCTTCTGCAGATGTCTGATGCCAGGGTGCCATCCCATCAGCCCATTTGGCCTCAATGCTACAAGCACTACAAAACAAGCTACTGATTGATGACAGAACTTAAAAAGCTGTGGACTTAACACGACACGGGATAAGGAACAGGCTAGTCCCGCAGAGCCCGCTGGACTCGACAAAAGACAAACTGTAACCCAGCGCCAGCAGATCTGTCATGGAAAGCAGCCCGGTGTTGTTTATCATCGGCTTAAAGTCTGCTAAAACAGCTCAGCGTGGCTGCTCTTTTATGTGGATATTAATAACTTATGAGCGAGAATTTGAACAATCAAAAGGCATGCATGAGTCTGTTGTGATTGCTCTCTTAGTAGGAGGGTGTGACTATGAAAACTGAAACAACAAAAGAGCAAATAATAAACTATTCATGTGCGGGGTTGTAGTGAGAGCGGTGACTGCAGGTAGTCTGAGACTGGAACTCCGCCACCACTTTCAGGATTACTGAGCTTTATTAGCACCTTGATATACTAATGAGATAATCTTTAATTTTATGTTGATTGCATGGAATCAATATCCCTTCCCTGCGAGTGTATGTGTGTGTGTGTGTGTGTGTGTGTGTGAGTAAGTGATTGTCCTGTGATTAATGAAATCATCAAGATAAGCATCTCCAGATACCCACAAGCCCTCTCTCTGCTTTTCACTGCATTCAGTCATCTAGTAAGTCTCAGTTCCAGCGTCTGAATGCAGCCTTTCAATGTGGAACAATGGCTTCTACAGTAATTACAGACACTGTCGCTGTGACAATGAGACCAACACTGTACTCTTAAGCGTTCAGATCAGCATCCAAAAGAAAGAGGTGGCGGCTGCAAATCTGAAGACCTGTGTTTTCTTTCCAGCAATGTGCGAAGAGGGGGGGGGGAAATCATTTTCAGTCTGCTTTTTTGTAATCTGACATAAACAGATGCTTTGAGGACAGCGTCGTCCTCGTCCTTTTGTGTGCCACACAATAGCAATTGTCTTTTTTTCTATCCAACACACATTATGCTGCTTTTCATCATCTTTTAAATGCAGTGAAGGGAGATCTATCACCTCAGAAAGACAAAGAGAAAAGGTAATTGAACCTGGGAGACAACACTGACAGCCAAACAATACACCCTAGCGTGACCTTTGACCTTTATTACAGTGTTGGACTATTTCTAGAGCTCATTTGTCCTGCTGTCTGTCTGCACACTCTCCTCTGTATATAGACAGTCATCTATCAGAGTCCTGTCTCTCATTTAAAAAGTGCACAGGCAGCAGAAACAGTACAGTGTATTGATAAGAAACAGGGTGCAGAAGAGGGTCACACAGTGAATCACCAGAGCTTATCAGCCACTCATAAAACACAGTAACTAGATGTGACATCGCTAGTAAAGCGCCACATGCAGATGAAGTGCATCGGGCCCTGGATCAATGGATCATCAAGACTCTCCAATTAAAGAGGTGGCTGTTTGGTGGTAATGATAAAAAAAGTCCATTAAAGTTGCTAATTAAATGATAAGCGTAAATTAAAACACAGGTCAAGCACATGAACTGTGGGATTTTTTAAAGCAGCAGTATTCTGCTGGTTGCAAGTGGCTGGGGCAGCGGTGGCGGTGGTGGCGTTGGGAGGGGCGTCAACAAGTCTTCCATCGCCAACTCGTAAGTGCTTGAAAATACCTTTGCAAAGTCAAGCTGTCTGCAGCAGCAGGTTTAGAAACTTTTTAATGGGGGTGGGTTTTCATCAGTGTATAATCACCTGAATATAGGAATTTGTACCATTTTCGTCACCATAGACTGAGCCATTATCTACAGTGGGAGTGAGTTCCCTTCTACGAAGTCCGCCATGTTTCTACAGTA